>NW_022111312.1:13052210-13058101 GCF_000313985.2 Echinops telfairi
CAGTGAGTGAATGAGACAGTGAGTGTGAGTGTGAGTGAGGCAGTGAGAGTGAGTCACTGAGTGAGGCAGTGAGAGAGTGTGTGTGCGGCAGTGAGTGAGTGAGACAGTGAGAGTCAGTGAGTGAGTGTGAGTGAGTGAGGCATGGCATAAATGAGACAGTGAGAGTGAATGAGACAGTGAGCGAGTGAGGCAGTGAGAGAGTGAGACAGTGAGGCAGTGAGACAGTGAGAGTGAGAGCGAGTCAATGAGTGAGGCAGTGAGTGTGTGTGTACGGCAGTGAGTGAGTGAGGCACTGAGAGTGTGAGGCAGTGAGTGAGTCTTCAGTTTTAATATATAAGAATGTGGCAAAAAGGAGATATTTTAGAAAAATAAGGAAAGAAGAAACGTAGCTGGTTTATTTCCTCAATCTTATTGTAAAATCAACACAGGGTTTTATGCTATTTGTCTAAAAAATTAAATTTTTTGAATAAAGTTTTTCTCTTTCTTTCTTTTAGATAGGAGAGAGCGTGAATGCAGTCCCCCACTTCCACAAATTATGCAGTCGAGTTTCCCACATTTGGGGAAATCACAGGGGTCAGCACATCTGGAGTGCAATGGATAAGCCTTGCCCTGGGAAAACCACCTTCGTGATCATGCTATCTCCCCTGCCAGTTAAGTATGAATAAACTTCTAAAAAATGCAAATGCTATACACAGTTCGTATACAGAGTACTGTGATAAATAACTTAAAAATGAAACTATTATCTTTAAATCTAAGGGGAATTAGAAACGACTGCATATCACATCACACAATTCTGTCCATGTGTTGAAAGCAATACAAAGCACTAGTTCAAAGGCATTTTTTAATGTGAAGGAAATTTACCATTGGGCATTCTTTCATCTGATGCTCTTCCGAACCACAATTGAAACAGTGAGGCTTTGGCCTATTTGGTCAAAAGACAAAGATTTTCCAAAAGTGAATCAATAAAATTTTGGACAACAGTAACTTTTATCAGAGAGCAAGTACATCACAGATTACTAAGCTCTGCAATAATAATGTGCACTTTAAAAACATACACCTCATGTCCTTCATAGCACATACAGAGTTTTAAACCAAGAACCATACGGTTTCTGATGGAATCTGTTACCTCGGTTTTTACAATGATTAATAAGAATTGAGGCAAACAAATGGTCAGAGTTCCTTCAGGTAACACAGAAAGAGGGCAGATGTTTATAAGACAGCAATGAAATTGATGGCAACAATTATACCTTTCCGCCCACCCAGGCTCATTAAACTCAAATAAATGAATTCTAATAAACTCAGGATTGATTTTTACATATACAACAAATTCTACCTTAGCCTGCAATTTACTTGACAGAAAGCCAGGCATAAAGAATATTTACTTTTCAAGTTTAAAGGCTTAGTGGTTTTGGCTCAAAAAAAGTAAAACAAAAAGAAAAAACCAAAACAGAACTCCCACACAAACCTTTTTGCCTTTACTTGTATCTCTTGCCCTTCTAGAGAAACAATTTGGCTGAAGACTTGCTGGTACCTTTAGTGAATTTTATTAAGGAATAGTTATCAAAGGCTGTAAAATTTGGTAAAACTGTTTTAATAAAGGTGAACTGAATGGCGAGGTGCACAGAGGTCTTCATTCACTATGTAGGATACTTGGGTATCTCCCATCCTTCCGTAAGCTGAGGGTTTTCATTTAGTAGCGGTTGCCCCAATTTATCAAGGCAAAAATTAGAAAAATACAGCACACTTCCTACAACCTGCAGAAAACAAGTCAGAAGACACTGCTATTTAAGCAAGAAAACAGACAATGGATAATGTAAGAGTATGATTAATTTCCTTTAACAATTAATTTCTGGATGATGTTATTAGAAATAATAACCAACTCCAAAATTACGTGAGCCAGTTTTTATTTCCTTATGTGCATCTCCTGTAAGTTCCCTCCTTCCTATATCCTTGTGCTTTCCTTTGCTGCCGGAGCACCAGTTACTAGCCAGGCTATATATACTCTCTTCAGACTTAAAAGAACAAACAAAACAAAAAAGGAAAACCTTGACATTTCCCTGCAATTTCTATGCACCCCTTTCCAGCAAGACCTGGAGGAACGCTCTCTGTATCTGACCTTTCCATTTCCTTTCCTCCCATTCCTCGATCTTTGACTCCCCGCCACCCCTGACACTATTTGGTGGGAATGTCAAACAGCAAACTTGAAAGAATGGTATAATGAGCATCTATAATGAACATCCTATACCCTCCGCCCAGGTGCAACCATTGCTAAGGGCTTGCCACATTTCTTGGGGGGCCACACCTCTCTCCCTCCTCGCTCATACACATTTTTTACTGAGCCACTTGGAAACTATAGACATCAGTACACTTCACCCTTAAATACTGTGTCTTCTAAGAATATTCTTTATAAACCACAATTGAGCACGATCATACAAAGAAAATGAAAGTTCTCCAATGTCAGTGAATATTCAATTCATAATCAGTTTTCCCAGTTGTCCCCTAAAGCCCCATTCATAACTTTTCTCCCTCAAACCAGGATTTGGTCAAGGTTCACACATCGCCATTAGTTGTTCCATTTTTTGGTTGTTCTTCCACTAGAATAGTTTCCCTGACCTTTACAAAATGACACTGCCACTCATTCTTGAACATCTCTAGGAAGACTTTTTGCTCTATGTAAGGTACCATTCCCTGGGTTCCCTTCCTGCCTGGCTGACCACTTTCTCAGTCTCCTTTCCTAGAACATTCTAAACACTGGCATACCCTAGGGTCAGTTCTCTCACTCCCTAGGTGCCATATTGAAACCCACGAAATGAAACTAATTCATGTACCAATAATCCCTTACTGTCCAATCCTGACCCAGCCATAGCTCCAATCACGTGTACCCAAGGACTGATTTGACAGATCTCTGTGGATGTCTTACAAACACTCAAACTCACAGATTAACAACCCACTGGCTGCCCATCTCCAAAGCCGCTCCTCCGCCAGCCTTCCCATCACAGGAACAGGCAACTCCGATCTTCTGGGTGTTCATACCAGACACGAGAGCCATTCTAACCACTCTCTCTCTCTCAGATAGTCTACTTCAATTCTTCACAAATTTTATGAACTGTACTTTCAGAGTCGAAACAACTTCTAATCCCGCTACCAGTGGGAATCGACTTGACGGCAGTGACTATTTGAAAGGATGATTTATCCCCACTCAGCTTCTTTTAGTTTTTCCCGCTCTTCTCATCTGTTCAAATATTTGCCTTCCAAACCTGCCATCTGTTCTAAGACCTGGTTATCCCTCAACTTCATGCCACTTGTAAATTCAGCAAGCCTGCTTTCTCTATCTTCTTCATCGTGTCCTTGAAAACAAGTGCAATGAGGTCAGAAAAAAAACCAATGTCTACTAAGTATGTCTACTGAGACCCGCCCCCTGCCCCCCAGTAAAGACTTCAAGAGTAAGTAAAAAGCTATAAGATGAAGAGTCTGAAGGCCAGGCTGATGTTACAATAAGGTTAACAAAAGAACATGACTGCGTAAGACACCTGGACTGTACTATTTAACTATTCCACTTTATTATTTAAATACCTTGCGAGGGAAAACAGAGATCTGCAAAACCCAAAACCAAAATGCCACACTTACACTAAAAGGCTCCTTGCTGTTCTTAATGACACAGGCTTCTTCTTCTACTTTATGGTCCTCTTCCAGCACAACACTGGATGGCTAGTAGAAAAAAAACGTACCACACATTACATCAAGGGTAAATGGAATGGAACACACTTGTTTTTATTTTATAACAGATAGCAAAGACATATACAATATTTTTTGATTCACTGCTGTCATAATCAGAGTCAGTTGGTTAAACTAGGAATGTCTACAAGAAATCTCACAAGTGTGGCATCTTCTGAAATATTGGCACACACCAGGGCCTACTGTTCATGAACATTCACCATGGAAGCCCCAGCATCTAACTGGCCAGAGACTTATCTTGAAATCATAGAATCAGAATGATTAAAAAACAATAATTTTATATTACTGTTCAATTGGGTCAGCTTTAGCTCGTGGTTACTTTGTGATTTGAACCAATCATTTCATATTACTGTTCAATACTGATGTTCAAAACAACCCTTAAGGCTCCACAATATTCTGAAGTGTTCTTTGAATCAAAAATTGATATTCACTATGGTTATATGGTTAAATATATTTTGTTCCTTCATTCTCTAAAACTTGTATTTTATTGATTAAAAATTAAAAGTGATGAGCAGAAAGTTACATCGGAACGCTTCAATTACAAGCCCTGAGGACCCAGAGTTTTACATTCATTCTTTTAAAAAAACTTTTTTTTTTACATTCTTTCTTTTAGGCTATTTCAGACTACTTACCATCAGACTACTTATTTATAATGTTAAAAATAACATACCCATTTTATTACCGAAAGCATATCAGCTTTACATAAAAGAATCAGACATTTTTATAAATATTTACAAATTTCAGAAATATATTTTTGTTTTCCTGTTTTGAAATTAATTTTATACCTCAAAACTATGTGCTCAAGCTTTAGTTTTGAGTGTACCGAGTCTGCATAAAACTCCCCTGGCCATAGGACCCATAGATCAAACAAAGTCAGAGAGCTGTATTAGCCAGACTGAGACCATAAATAAGGAAGCCACTTCAAGGTCAGGAAGTGGACAATTTAACAAACATTCTGGTTTTGATTCCTGTGGCCTCATTCCTGCCAGTGAGAAGAGAATAACCTACTGATCTTAAAGTCTCTTAAGTATTAAATACCTGGGGCAAAAGATTAAAGGAAGTCTTTTCCACATCTTTTTTCTGCTGTTCCTCAAATCTTTTTACTAAATTTGATACAAATTCCTCTATTTCTTGATGATATTGCCTGTGTAAGAGGACAAAACGGTCAGAACCCAAAGGAAAAACATGTAATAGACTGAAGTCTTATGCATACCATCAGAGGTCACGTGTAAATTTCACTTTGTCAGAGGTTTATCAAATCATGGATTCAATGGAATGCTCAGGAACCTACTTCTTAGGAAAAGATATTATCCAGTCAAAGAATTGATTATGACAACCTAGCAAAGTGTCAGACAGAGTTTTAGCCAAATATTTGTTCAAAGACTAGAATGATTTAATTTAAAAATTTTATGAACTTGGTTTGCAAATAGAGAATACATGTCAATAACTGAAACTACAAAAAGATTCTTTCCTTCCTAATTTCTCCTAATCACCTATCTCCACGATATAACCTATGCAGTGAGTCCGTATCTACCTCCCTCCCAAATACTTTATGTATAGAAATACAAGGAAACATCCATACAAAAATTCAAACCAAAAAGAAAGCAAGAAAAAACACAGCAGTCTACTTCCTCTAGTCTGCCTTCGAAAGCCACGATCATGAAATGTTCTTGTTCAATTAAGGCAGCACCAAAGGAGCTCACTGGCCACAATTCCTCGGAATCAGCTCCCCTTTTACAGGTTACGGGAGCTTTCTGGGCTCTTCCAGCCCAGACAGCCTGCAATTTCTGCAGGTGAGGTAGCAGGTGAATGGTGTCCAAATGGGCCTGCCGCAAACCTCGGTGGGGTACAGAAGCCAGCATGGAGAAAGCAGTACAACATCCCCGCTGTGCCCATTGCTTGCTACTGCACTCACCATCCAGTGTCCTCATCTCTCACTCAGGTTCCACTTTTGCTGAGAAACAGCAAGTAATGGGCTAGCGCACAAGTAATACTATGTGAACTAACTGCCATCAAGTCGAATCACTCACAGCAACTCTATAGGACAAGGTAGAAGTGCCCTTGTGGGTTTCCCAGACTGTAATTCTTGACAGAGTAGAAAGCCTCATCCTCACCATTCTGTTCCAATGAAGGAGTCCTGGACGCATAGTGGATTA
>NW_022111312.1:13058418-13059452 GCF_000313985.2 Echinops telfairi
ACGCCGGAAGGCTTGCAAAAATCTACTTCTGATATTAAGCAAATCATCTTGTGGGCAAGTGCTAAAGTTCGTCCGTAAAGTTACCTGATTTTTGGAGCACTATAGCTAATAGAATTATGGATGACAGTCCAGTGGGTCTCTAATTAGGGCTTATTTATTGAGAAACCACACAGGGAGGTAGTTGTTCATCTCGTGGCTACTAACCAAAAGGCCTGTGGTTCAAGCCCACCAGCCGCTTGTTCCATGGGAGACAGACAAGGCAGTCTGTTTCTGTAGAAACCACAGCCTTGGGAACCCTAAGGGGCAGTCCTATGCTGTCCTGTAGGGGCACTACAATGGGGAATGGCTTTCGGGCACCAGTCTTCATCTCTTTAGCAGCCATCAGGTTGACTCTAACTCATGGTGACGCTTTACGTGAGGACTAGAATTGGCTCCAGAAGATTTTCTAGGCTGTGATCTGTTGGATTGCCATGCCTGTCTTCTGAAGTGTCTCTTGATTTAAATGAACTTCCACACTTCGGCATTTAACATTTGCACCACCCAGGAACAGCTACAGGTGCTTTTTAAGATCCACACTGTTTTCAGTATGGAAGCCGATATGCGGAGATTTGACTTATTTAGGTTCCCCTACATAGAAGCAAGCGTCTAAAGTCAAGTTCAGGTCTATACTGATGTCAATTTCCATGCTTTCAATCAAAATAAAATAAACTTTAACTCCAGGTATTTTAGTGAAAAAATTAGGATACTTTTAAGTGGGAACAAAAACAGCAATTTTAGAGGAGACATTCTATATAAACATATTAATCATATTTAGGAAAAGACAAAATTACTTACTTTGAAATAGCATTGTTCATAAATAGAATCTGTAACAAAGGTCCATCTAACTTAGTATCCTTCACCAGTATTCCACTAAAATAGAAGTTAAAATATTTTCTTAGAAGATAAAGCAAATGTCACATTAAACACATAACTTATATACCAAAGAACATGTAATTTTTTACAACTAAAGTTAAGGGCCAGTAAGAACTCCAGTT
>NW_022111312.1:13060348-13061586 GCF_000313985.2 Echinops telfairi
AGAGGGCTTGTTTTTTGAGAAGATTCTTCCAATTATGATAGTTCAAAATAAAAGGATTAAATCAAGAGTATTATAATAATTTTACTTCTCATTGTTCATGGGTCTTCTGTAGACTAAAAGTTACCCATTCTAGATTTCTCCCTTTTTATGATGCTTATAGTTACATCTGAAAAACTGCCAAATCTTATGATCATTTGAACTCAGGTGACTGGCAGCCTTTTCTAGGACGTATTTTATGTTTGAACAATTAATTCCATTAGAATTTTTGTGCTGATCCAAACAAATCTGTCTTGGAAGACACACTGCCAGAATGCCCCATAGAAGCAAGACTGGAGAGACTGTCTCGTGCACTGTGGTCATGTCATGAGCACAGACTAACCGCTGGAGAAGGACATCATGCTTAGTGAAGCAGAGGGGCAGAGAAAGGAAGGCCTCAAGGAGATGGACTGACACGGGGACTCCAATAATGGGCTTGAACATAAAAGATTGGGATGGCACAGGATGTGGCAGTGTTTTGTTCTGCTGTACAGAGCGTTGCTATTAGTCGGAATCTACATGATAGCACCTAACAACAACTATATAAAATCTCCTTTAATCTATAAAGGGAGCCCTGGTTGTATAGTGGTTATGAGTTGGGCAGCCACTCACAAGGTGGGCAGTTCAAAACCACCACAGGAGCTCTGATGGAGAAAAATAGGTTTTTCTGTTCCAGGTAACAGTCTTGGAAACTGAGCACTGAGGCAGTTCTACCCTGTCCTGTGGAATTGCTGAGTCAGTAGTGACTCAACGGCAGTGAGTTTGTTTTGAAATCTATAGAAATGATGACCTTTACAAGGAATCCTAGGTATATTTAATATACTCAATACCAACCCAAACCAAACCAACTGCCATCAAGGCAATTCTGATTCAAAGCAACCTAATCTTTATGGGCACAGCCTCATTTTCTTCTTCTCCAACTGTAGGTTTGAACAGAACCAAAAGTCATGAACATCATGTTGAATCCAACTCACAGCAACCCTATAGAGCACAGAAGAACTGCTACTGTGGGTTTCCAATGCTCTGAATCTTTACAGGAGTGAGCTCCGTGACGGACCCTTGTACAGTTCTTCCAACTCATCTTTCTCCCTCAGAGAGCCTGGTGGGCTTGAAGTGCTGACTCTGTGGTAAATAGTTCTACTTGAAGCCAGCTATTACTACCAGGATTCCTAGGTTTGAAGCAGCAACCTTAAGATAATTTT
>NW_022111312.1:13062068-13063270 GCF_000313985.2 Echinops telfairi
TTAGTGACCCTTTAAGTGAAATTAAGGTGCCCTGGTGGTGCCATGGTTAAGTGCTCAGCTGCTAAGGATGCTTAGGAAAAGGTGTTTTGAACCCATCACCTGGAGATGGATGAGGCATTCATCAGGGTAAATAATAAGGCACAATTATTATGGTGAAATTTAAGATCTCATACCTTGGTCTAGTCAGAAGGTTCAGTTTTCTTTTAAGTTCTTGATGTTATTACTTGTCAAGGAATATAACAATGTGGAGAATCATGAAGATCACAAAATTCCAATGACTAAATGCTCACTTTTGATGTCAGAATAGCACCAGTGAACAGCAAAACACTCAACATAGTAACTTCAGAAAAACACATTTTGTGAACTCTTGCTTTATTAGTAGGCACCTGTACCTAATTATTTTCACTAAGTTAAAAAGTTTTATTTTATCCCTCTGAACACATATTCTAAGACTTGGGCAGATGACTAACGGAATGAACCCAACACATTATACGAGTAATGGTCTTCTGGCCCCAACAACTATTTATTTACTTAACTTTGCTGACTATTAACCACGTCTATGCTAGTATTAGTTTATGCAGCCTGAAAACCCGAAAGCAATATAGGTCTTTCTAGGCGGTGGTCAGCAAACGGTAAAAAAACGTTTCCCAAATTCAAAGCATCTCCACACACGCAACTACAATCCAGCAAAAACGTTAACCGCAGAGCCCAGGATGAGCTCCGTGACGGACCCTCGAACAGTTCTTCCAACTCTTCTAGATTTTGAAGACTTTCCGGAAAAGAAGGTTGAGAACGCAGGCACCATGACGACTTTTTAAAGCGACTTGGAAAACAGCAAGACTAAATCTTAAGAGTCTCCTACATGGCTGTCAGTTGGAAAACTTTGAAACGAAAACCACGCTGGACCAACACTATCAGGAGAGCTACATCGCTGGCGAAAACCAAACCAGACCCCCAAGCCCTTAAGAGCGAAAACACACACACTCCCCCGTCCTGTGCCAAAGTTGAAGGAAAGGGAAGCACACTTTGGCGCGTTTTCCCGGAGGAGCCGCGGACCATCCCGACTTCCGCTCTCTGATCGAAACCCGGCGCTTCAAACCCGCACAACTCTGAAGTCCCTCAACTTCCCACTCCGAGGCGCCCGACTGTCACACAACTTCAGGCTGGGGAGCGAAGCCCCCAACAGACCCGACACCCGCAAG
>NW_022111312.1:13063892-13087852 GCF_000313985.2 Echinops telfairi
GCATCTCCCTGCGCGGCTGCGAGAGGGCGCGGGCGCGCGGCATGCCGGGAGCGGTGGTTTCGACGTGATCGTTAAGGCGTCGTGAACATTGCCTACTGCGATTGGTCCTTTTTAAACGTGGAGACGGCTTCACTAGCACGCGAAGATGCAATATTGGTTGCCGCTCTTGTGCAGCTAAGCTGAAAATAGAGCTCAACGAATGGTTCATCACAAATTCTGGTGTACGTGCTAAAGAGCAACAAATGCACAAATGTGCTCGACCCAACGGTTGTATGGTTTGAGTTGCACAAGCTCCCAATTAAAAAAAAAACCAACCCAGCAACAATAAAGGATTTCGCCACACAATAGTAACGGTTTTAGGCAAACTCAAGATTGACCACCTTTCATTTGTTGCACTACTTTGATGTAAAGCCACATATCTGATTTGCATTTGTGGCTTTTCCTATTCTGCCACCAATTCATTCACCATCTCCACTATGCCAGCTCTCGTGGTACTGTCTGGGGTGGTCAGCTAACCTCTCAAGGTCAGTACTTCACATGTACAAGCAAAGCCACTCCACTGTGAGAGCTGAGGCTATCTTGTCAGCTCCCACAGATTTATGGGTGGTGCAGTCCTGTATGGTCACCCGAAGTACACACGGGCTCTATGGCAATGGATGGCCAATATAACAGGCATTGTCTCAAAGGCCTGAGGATTATAACAGGAAAAACTACTTTCAAGAAACCCAGTTTTGTGAAACAGTAAAATATTATCAATCTTGCCACTCTTGGGATGTTGATAGGTACTCATCATACTTGTAAAATAAACAAGTTACATAGTTAAATTGGAAGAGGAATAGAGTGGAACAAAATGAGGCTGGAGCATTTGCATACCCCACCATAATAAAAGGAAACCATTTAAACAGGAAGTGTGACTGTTTGCATCTTGAGGAACATATTTGCATCTTGAGAGGTTGGTTCCCATTACAGGGACATAAAGGACTGGAGATAGAGGAAAAAAAAATTCTGTGACACTAATGTGATAGAATTTAGTTGTTTCATTATCAATAAATGCTAGCTTGTAGAGTGAACAGGAAAAAAGTAAATAGAAATGACCCATTGCCACTCAGTGGATTCTCGATGCTGGATGACCCTATAACAGTACAACTGCTCTATAAGGTTTTGCCTGGCTGTAATCTAAATGGAAAAATCACCTGGCCTCTTTCATGTAGCTCCACGATCTGGGCTCGGGTATCATAACGTGTAGGTCTACTCAACATCACTGCTATGCAGTCCATGCTGACTCAGAGCAACTCTGCCAGTGTAGAACTGACCCTGAAAATTGCAGCAGAAGCCTTTCCTCCTTCCTGAGAAGCAACTGGTGGTACCGAACCGCTGACCTCTTGGATTGCAACCTAATACATATCCACTGCACCACCAGGGCTCCTGTTGGTAGTCAATCACAAAGCATTTGTCATCTGAAGACCCTATTAAAATTCAAATCCAAACTCAATGCCATTGAATCAATTCTCATAGCGACCCTACAGCTCCACCTTTCTTCCTCAGTGGCTAGTGGGTTCAAACAATGACCTATAGTTGGCAGCCCAACTGGTAACCCACGATGGCACCAGGGGTCCTATGGATGTTACTACTTAAAAGATGAACTTGAAATAACAGTTCTAATCGATGGACTGGACATAGGGAATGAGAGGATTGTATTGTTTTCTTAGACTCTTAAGGAAATGGCTGACCTAACTAAATACTCAATTGAGTTAGGGAACCAATAGTTAGGCATCAGGTTTGGGAACAAAGTTCTATTCTGGTAATGTGGTACCTTAAGAGAACTTTAAAACAGAAAATAGACATGCTGAGCAAAATAACTTGCAAAAGGACAAATATGTATGATCTGATAGAAAAACATTAGTAGCTAGGAGAGGTAGTAGCAGTCCTGGTGGTATAAAGCATTTACTAACAACGGGTTTTTTAATCCACTAGGTATTAAGAAAGATGTTACCATGAAGATTTACATCTGTGAACAGCTGATCTCTCAGAATCACTGATCAAATTCAATGGCAGTGAAGTCTTGGCTGGTATACATCAGGCAGGTAAGGGCCTTGGCTTAGAGGAAGACTGAGCTTATGCTGTGACACTATAGTCTAATTTGGAAAGATAGCAATAAAAGTTACACTTGATAAATTACTATCACTAAATTGTATAGAAATTAAATTTATCCTCCCCCCCAACAGCACGTCGCAACATTTTGCATAGGTTTAACTAGATAAAATCATCATCACACCTGACTTTTGCTTTGTTCCATATTTCTGTTGAACAGCGCTACCCTCGATAAATACAAACCACAATGCATGGCCAGATCTTAAAACACCCTAGAAATATAAGTTCATGAGCAACTTTGTATCCAGTGCATTACAGGCCCATAAAATATTTCTTCTCTGTATGACTGTGCTCTGGCAAAAAGAATTTTAAACAATTATCAAAACACAAAAAAATTTATATTCTACTTCAAAATTAAAGGGAGGACAAATGACTTGTTATAAGGCACTTTATTAAAATAAAAGTGCTTACATCCCTTTAATGCATTTATGTATTTTTTTAGTAACATGGAATAGTTAACAAATACTGTACACCAATTCTGTTCCACATAATAGAACAGTATTCTAATAGTTTTTGCTTCTTTCCACCTTACTACATATCTGCTCACTATGGCATTGTCTAGCATAATTCTTTTTTTAAAAAGGGGAGGCTGGGGAAGTTCTAGTTAGTACTTTCTAACAGCCAATTGCAAAATGCTTAACACACTTTACCAAACATAGAAACCATACAACAAATACAAGAATTTCATGTTATTTTAACACCAGTTTTGAGAAAACCATTTTTATTGTCTCTACCCAGCGTTATTTGTGCTGGCCTATGTACCAAATAGCCAGATCATCTAAAGAACAGCTACATAACGTTTCTTTCATGTTTCAAGAGATGAAAATAACTGTACAAGGTTAAGTACAAAAGTACACAAGACAGTGGACACAGAAAATCCATGGATGAGACTTTTATCCCACCTGCAGCTTTTATATATTTGAAAAGTAGAATTCATGAACTCAAAAAATATTGTCCTTCTATAGTCCTGTCAAATTTAATGGAAGTGGGTTTAACCTGATTACAACACTAACACCAGTATCACTGATCTGATATTTACAAAACAACAAAAAAATCGTAGATTTTCAATAAATTAAAGTCAATGCAACACCCATGCAAGCTAGAATGCTAGCTGTTTGGTGAACAAGGACCTGACTTCAGAACAAAAAGTCTATAAAGTTCCAAACTGTACAAGGGTGCTTTCTCAAACGGCGTCCATTCCTCGCATTGAAGATGTGAAACCCAAGCCCATTCCTCTTTGTGTGTGGGTTTGTGATCTTGCCATTTCATACTGTGCATCTAGATTCCTAAATACTTCTTCCTGTTGCTTCAAAGTCTTGTAACTTTCTTCATCAACGGAGCTACACCCAGCTTCATCTTCACTCTAAATATCAGATTTTTAAAAATATAAGAAAATAAAAATGTTTTCCTATTTGACAGTTATGAAACCAAAATTTCTAGATTTAATTTATTCAGTTACTAAGTGGAGTGGAAGACAGTGTTCTTTTAAGTATGAGGACAGAGCAGGTTGTTAACAAAAGGCATCATTATTGTCTCAGGGAAGGCAGAAACAGGAGGCAGGCGTAGCTATTTAATAAAGGTTAGTGGGAGGAAGAGTAAGAAGTAAGAGAAGAGGCAGGTACTCGAAGGAACAAGATTCTTCAGAGTGCACCACTTGGGACAAGTATCCCTTCAGTTAAAACCAGACCTTAGAAATAAATAGACCCGAGCTTCTTGTAAACCCTTCCAGATGACTGAATTATCTAATTACACTACTTACATATTTATATTTTAATTAAGAAACATTTATTCACCACGTTTAAAATAACATTTAAAACTTTCCTATGCAATCAATCCAGATACCAGAAAATCACTGAGTTGGAATATCACTAAAATATCTTTATCAATTAAGAATGAATGTTATTCTTAAAGAAAAAAAAGTTTAACCAAGTAAAACTCACCTTAATACCCATTAATTTTCTAAATTTGACATTTTGGTCCTTGTTCCCAAAATTCAATTTTTCCCATATTTCAGCCGACTGGGATTTGTCCTGTAATGAAGTAGAAAATGTTAAGATGGATAAAAAATTTGACATTTTATTGGGGTGTCAAAACCTTCCTGCAATATAGTGTAAATAACAGAAAACCAAAGCTAAGTACTCTCTGCCTTCCATGAGTGATGGCAACAATGATTTCCTTGAAAGCTTGACTTCAGACTATACATGAATTACTTTAGCATTATTAAGAGGGACGAAAAGAACTCACCCCTTCTTTCTTTCCTTGCCAAAGCATTTTCCGTTTTTTCTCCTGTTCTGCAAACTTCATTGGGTTCACAGCGGCTGGGTTGTAATAGCTTGGCACAGCTATTCCTGTCTCTGCCAAAGCTTTTGCTTGCAAGGCTGCCATTTGAGCCGCCATAGCTATCTGAGGAGTCACTTGTGTGCCTGATGCCAACAGGGCAGCAACATTGAGAACTGAACCCCCGGTAGCTGCAGCTGCTGAAGAGAAGTATGTCAATCAAGGCATAATTAATCTTCTGGCAAAAATTAAACCCACCAAATCGACAAAGCTACAAAAAAGTAGAATTATGCTCACAAAATACAAGGGAATAGTTATTAAGCTTATATAGCAATAACATTTAACCTAAATACATACTATATATATTCCCAATAACAGATCTTAAAAGATGTATATGAAATTGATGTACATTTCTGCCAATGAAGTTTCTACGAAGGCATGGTTTCACTGAATGATTTTTGTAGCTGTACATATTTGCACAAATCTTATGGCTCACATAATGATTTGATAAACACCACTCAAAACTCTTAACATTCGAAACTATTAAGCAGATTTCATATATGAAAAAAACCAAAACCAACCCCCGAGGATCATAAAGATAAAGTGTCAGCCTGGAAATGTCCATGCAAAGTGGCAGAGTCAGGAATGGACCCATACTTTCTGATGGCATATCTAGTCCAGAATACAGCTTTAAAAAGGTCTAAAATTAAATTGTGAATGGCAACTTTTAATGTTTGTCAATGTCAAGAAACACCCTCAAAATTATCCAATATGTATTCAGCATCTAAGAAACGCGACTTAATGTAAAAGGTTTATCATTCCATGTGAACTCACCAATTTTAAACTATTTCCATAACCTCAACTACAAGATGCTTGCAATGAATAGTACAAACATAACAGCCAGCATTCACATGTAAAAAAACCCTACACCTGCAGATCATATAAATATATATACAATTTTATGAAGCTGAAAAGTAACACTCAAAATGTTTGATTTCCTTCCTTTTAATTTTTTGCATTTTTCAACATTTCTACAAAGAACCTTATAAAGAAAATTCGTTACCTGCAGCAATTTCCTGTTGTTTCTGTTTCTCAACCATTTCTTTTTCACGCTGTTCCTGCAGTTTCTTTGCCCTTTCTAACCTGTCAACAATTTAAATAAATGTCAAGATGACAGCAAAAACCAAATTATGTGCATTTAAAATCCCTTTATATAAAACATACAGGTTTACCACTCCCTAAAACTGACATCCATTGGAAAGTAAGCAAATACTTGCTACAAGGGTATCAGCTGAATAACATTTCAAGAACTCCAAAGAATTGACAAAATGAAAACTTAAATTTTTTTAAATTTGTAGTTTCTAAAAACTGAGCAAAAAAATCCTCAGTGCTGATTATAAGAGGAAACGGAAAACTAAATCTTGTTAAGAATTGAGATCTCAACTTGATCTTTAAGATGAGAAACTCCTGCTTGATAAGACCTTGATTAAACAATCTTAAAATATCTCCACTCCCTTTATTATGGTATAAAGAGAAGGATGGGCTACACATATTAAAATTTGGGGATAGTGAATTATAGACATCTGTTTATTTATGGAGGGCACATGCAAGGTACAGACTAGATGTAACTTTTGCCCTTCAGAATGAAAGTTTCTAATCAGAAGTTACAATAAAATGTAGGCTCACTGATAAAAAACTTTTAAATCAGCATTTTAAAATTTGCTCCCATTTGAAAAGAAAAACAAAAACATTCTACCCACTATAGATTCCTTATTTTGAAAGTTTCAAGACAGCCAAACAATCAATCTGGTATTCTAAAATTGGATCACATGTAAATTTGTCATCTGAAAGATCACCAAGTAGTCTTCTTAAACTAACACTTTAAAAATGCTAGTGACAGCTTCAATTTATGAAGATTTGAAAATTAAAAGACTTGGTAAATGAGTAAGCTTTTGGGCTTAACAATCCTTACCAGAGCCCAATTAATTATATATTAGTTGAGACTTAATAATAAATTATTTCCTATCCCTATTGATTTGTGTTCAGAGAGAGGAGTGTCCACTGTGTGTATTAAAACGGTCACTGCAGAGATGTCATCAAGTCAATTCTGACTCACAGTTAACTCTCTGGAACACACAATGACACAGCCCAGGGCAGTGCCTTGTTCCCCGCAGAGGTCACTGTTAAAGCACTTGGTCAATGCATCTCAGTGAGGGTCTTCCTCTTTCCTCCCTATCCCTTTCTGTGCAGCAGGGGCTCTTTCTGTAGGGTTTGGTTCCTCCTCATAGAGAACATGTTCAAAGTCCACACAATTCCATTCTGGCTTCTAAGACAGTAATTTTTCTTCTGGCAGTCCACAGTACTTTCTTAGCCAACACCATAACTCAAATAGATCAATTCTTCTTCAGTCCAACTTTTCTTTGTCCAATCTTTCCATGCATACACGACTGAAAAGTACAGGTTGGGTCAGTCATATCTTAACCCTCAAAGGGTCATCCTATGCTACATAACATTTTAAATAAATCTCGTGCAGTAGATATTCCCAGTGCAACACATAAGGGTACAGAGTGTAAATATAAGGGGAAAAATAAAACTTGACAATTTTGATCTTTCCTCTGCTTGTCATGATGTAGCTAACTGGTCTGTGAGAATTTTTTCCATTGAGGTGTAAATCATATTGAAGGTCTTTGATCTCAACTAAGTGCTCCAAGTTCTCTTTATTTTGAGCAAGCAGGGTTGTTAATGAGGGTTTAAAAAAAAAAATGTCCAATTTTGATGTTATGGCCTTCTTCGTAGTTCCCAGTCCGGGCTTATTTGTTCAGCAGAGACTGAATTAAACAAGGCAGAAAGATATAATTCCCTGATTTTAAACCATGCGGTATACCCTTGTTTTGTTTAAATAACTGCCTCTTGGTTTAGTTATAGGTTCCAAACAAGCCAATTAGGTGTTCACATGGCCACTGATAGTTTGGAATGAACACCATTCATTCTGGTGAATGGAGCGAAAGAAGGGGTGAGCTCACACCTTTGCTGCTGCCGTTCAGCTGGAGTGTCTGCCAGGCTGGGTCACAGGGCAACAGCACATCAGGTTACATTGTGATAACTGTATTTTTGTAATGAAAAAATAAATAAATAAAAACGCAAACTCACTAACAGGTGCCTGGGTGTCATTTTACACCTCACCTCCCCACATTTTAGTTTGCCCTTCTGTGTGTGGACCCCACACACAATTTAGCATCATTAGAAACAATTTAAAAATCACAGGGTTCTCCCCGTTAATAAGGAGTAAAATTTCCAAGGTGATTTACATCGGGTCTAAATGATATAAATCGACATGCCACCTCCAAATTAAGAAAAGGGTCGATAAAGTTTCATTTATGTTGGAGGTAGTTCTTTGTTCCTGGGAGAAACATGACTAAGTAAAGGCAAAACAGAGATTTTTCTAAACCAAATTTAAGACCCAAAAGTTTCATGAAAAATTAACATACCTAGGAGCATACTTTTGAGGAAAAAACCCCCTAAAAATAGACCAACAGTCAGCTGTGAATGAAAGCAAAAAAACTGCTGATTCTTTAGTCTTTCAGTAGTTACAGTTGTGCAATCACGTGTTTGAGAACAGACCATTCTGGAGCACTTAGGATCCAAAGGTTTTATAACATTTCTGGCTTCACTGAAATTTCTTTTTAAAAAATCCTGACCCAAAGCATTCATTTTGCCCAAAGTTTTATTTATTCCACGTTGCAAAGAAAAAATGAGCAGTAAGAGAAAACCATACATACCTCCTGGCTAAAGCTTCCTGTGCATCCATTGCTGTGTTTCTGCCTCTAAAGGGAGGGGGGCTAGGAGTCCGACTTAAACTTCTGCTAAATCTTCTTGGTTTCTCAATTCGCTTCTTCCTCTCTCTGAAAAAAAGAAAAGAAAACACCTTGCATGTCTGATTATGACCAAGTAAGAATTCTTCCACTGACACCGTCTTTCCTATTTGGCCAACAGCTTATTTCCATTACAGCACTTACAACGTTTCCTTTGTGCACATTACAATCTAGGTTTCACAGACAATCCTTGTGCACAAATCATTCTGTATTTGTATAATAGAATAAGTCTCCAGAAGTGAGTTAAAAGGTCAAAATTCTGAATGTTTTATTTATACTGCTTTTATAAATGAAAAGGAAAAATAAGGCAATTAACCACAATAAAAGAAACAGGAAATTAACAAATGCCTCGTTTACTTTAAATTCACTCATCTCAATTGCAAGTCAATAAACTTACTATAAACAAAAATCCTAACTAAAAACTTAATGAATTTATTAAGGGTCACATAAGTGATGTTTTAATCTTAGTAAACTTGAGTACAATAAATTAAGGAAGCAGCGGTGATATTTAATATTAACATGTAGATGTGGATTATATATTAGACATGAGTATCCATGATGGGTATGTGTATGTATTTGAAGTCTGGAAGATGATTTCTATTACAATATGGTTGTTATAAGGATTGCATGAGTAAATACGTGCCAAGAGCTTTGGTATAATCCATAGTAGATATGTAATCCTAGCTACTCTGATTTTAAGGTTAGTGCCATGAATCCAGGTACCCAAAAGAGATGAAAAATTTTTTAATGGAACTACCCTATGCCTGCATAGCACTTCACAGGAAAATGCAATGCACAAGAATATGTGAGAATGCTAAATAGGTGTTTAATTGTATTTATTAGTCAACAATGACTAAAATCTAATTTGTAAACACAATTCTGAATCCCACAGCAAATTTCATTATCCTGACTGCTGATATGAGAAACCAATCTTAGCGTACACCAAACAGAACACTCACAAAACCAAGGCGTGCCAAAGCTACAGCACCCATGTTGTTCAGGACGATGAGCACGTACCGACTTCTGCTTCTTGTCCTGCTTCTGCTTCTACTCCGATGCCGATGTCTCGACCTGGAGCGGGAACGGGATCTGACCCGCCGCTTCCGGTCCCTGCTTCTGGAGCGTGACTTCTTCCGGTCCCTGCTTCTGGAGCGAGACTTCTTCCGGTCCCTGCTTCTGGAGCGAGACTTCTTCCGGTCCCTGCTTCTACTCCGGTGACGCCTGAAAGTAAAGTGTACATTTAGTTACTCAGAGCTCTTCAGTCACCCATTATTACTACATCATTTACAGTGAATGCTGCAATTCAAAGAAGCCATTCAACCTTTGTGATTTTTGCTGTTAGTGATGGACATCCGAGTTTATTTGGACTCATAGTGATTCTATGGAGAACTACCCCACAGGTTTGCAAGGCTGCAAACTGTAATTAGCCATTGATTTATAAATGAGGAGTCCTGGTGGCATAGTGGCTATGCTTTGGTCTGGCTAACCACAATGCTGGCAATTCAAAACCACCAGTCAACTCTATGGGACAAAGATGTGAGCTTCGTATTGTGAAACAGGCACAGCCTTGGAAACCTAAAGGGCAGTTCTACGTTGTCTTACATGATTGCTATGAGTTGGAATTGACTGGATGACAGCGCGTTTTTGATTATTCCCTTAAGGATAATATTAAATCAAGTTCCTTTACCAGTGGAAAGGTTTGATTTTGATACTATATTCTACGTATATTCCCCATAGAATTATACAATATACTAAACACTGGTTTCTTAAAATAAAACGCCACCCTACAATCCCTCTAAGTTCGAGACAACAGAAAACTTAGATTAAGATAATATATCAATCTTGGTATAATATATTCAAACTACACCAACAAGAGTATTTTTATACTGGCTTAAACCATTATCAACAGAATTCAGCAATATCTCTCTCTCCCTAAGCCCACCCCACCCAAGAGACAGACGTGGAAGTAAAAGAATCATAGACACTAATTAAGTGTGCTAATCATCATCAGTCCTTATCCTCTCATCTTGGGAGGCCATTTCGGCATGTATCAGAAAATGAAGACCAGAGGGCTTCAGCTATTATTGGGTATTGATTGGCAAAGGCAAAAGACAAGAAAACAAACCCATCTATTTTAGAAATCATGACTGTTTTGCACCACTGGGCCAACGAGCAGTTTGTGTACCATAGCTCTTTAAAGCACTAAGTAACCCCAGACAACTCACCTCTCCCGGGACCTAGATCTTGAGTGGCTTCTTCCTCGTGAAGACTTTCTTTCTTTGCGTTTGTGTCTGTCCTCACCATTTTCAGATGAATTCAGTCGCTCTCTTCCTTTATCAGAAGCATGTTCTTTGTCATTATGCTCCTCAGACTTGTGTTTCTTAGAGGACTTATCTTTGGATTCATGTCTTCTTGCCTGTTTTAAGAAGAAGTTCGTTCTTTCAGGAAAATAGTGCAACAAAGAGAGTTAGTATGGGTACCAGTAAGCAAAAATGTTGTGATGCAACATTAGTAACCTTAGGCGTGTGTTGTTCAAGTAAACAAATGATCTAGTTTCCACATCACCCAAATGTTGCAGATGCACAGTACTAATTGCAATCCATTATAAACCCCCAAAGCAGTTTCCTCCCCAAATTACTATTTCCAGTATTTATATAAATTTCATGGCTGTTGTAATATAGGGGGAAAAAACCCAACAAAACCAAACCAAGAGAACACATTGTTAAGGAAATAGACATGTACCCAAACTTTCATGTTTGGCCAACAAACCTTTTAGTGAACCAGATCATAGAAAAACATTAATTTTAAGCCCAGAGCATGTATAATTTTAAGCTTAAAAAGGGTGGAGATAATATGGACATAGAGAAATGCACAAGAAAATGCACTTCACATTAAGCTATGCAGAATTTAACTAAGCATTACTCATCTGTAGGTTCAAAGTAATTGGATACAGTTAGTGTCCCTTTTACAGCTACACTGCCACATCCTTTCTACAAGGGCTCTTGATTTTCTCCCAAGGTCTAAACTGTGAAGGCATCAATCATTTTTTCATCTTGCCATATCCCAACAGGGTTGGAGTTCTAATTTTGGCTCAGGTACCTAGGGTAGAAAAAGGTAACTGAATTTGCTTTCAAACTAAGTTTAACATTCGCTCTGCCATCATACAACGCATACTTCCTTCATAGTAACCAAGGCTATCTCAAACATATACAGAGACTCAGCTCAAATACAGATGATTAAAGTCTCCATCGTATTGCTTATATGAAAAACCCAATAACCCCGAGTCGATATATATTGCATGTTGACCCCTTAGGAAGTGTTAAGTCTAAGATTTCCTTTAGTTCAACTTCTTTGACAGGCAACTTTAGAGATCTGAAACCACAAAGCTGCAAAGCAGGGTAGCTGGGCTAAGGCCCCATGTTCTTAGGATTCCCACCACAATCTAGGACACCTTTTCCCCTCAAGCTTCCCAAGATAGGTCAGTTTTCCCCCCACAAGATTGTTTTTTTAAAAAAATAACAACAAAAAATATTTTGTCAGATCATGTTGGAACATGCATGATGATATTAATTGCAAATGTTTATTCTAAGTTAATTTATTATTCTGGAGAAAAAAAGAGACCTGGATAGAGCAAGGTTTTATTGCCAGTTCTCTATAAAATAATCAAATACAAGTTGGACTGTACTGCCTTTGCAGTATAAAATAGCAAAGTGGAAAAGTGTTAAGTGGTTAACTTCCAAAGGTTTTAGAATTCACATTTAATTTGTTCTCCAAACTTAACATTACTATTAAAAATTTTAAAAGCAAAACAAAACACCAAAAACATTATTAAAACCCTTAACTGATTTAAGATACATTTAAGGGAAATAGGAGTTTGAATGACTAATAGTTACCTTATCATGAAGTAGGCTTATTATTTTGCTATCTGAGTCTGCAGCGTCTTCAGTTCAGTCTCTTCGCGCATTAGCACGCTGAGTATGATTTATTATAGAAATGTTATCATGTGAGCTAAACAAAATAGTCATTTTCACAAAAACTCTCCTAAATTAAAATTTTAACAGAGCTTCCATTAGGGGAAGAGGAAGTCCCTGCCCACATTTGGATTAGGAGTCCCTTGCCCAGCCCCCGTAAGAATCTTTTCCTCCCTTTTTAGCTAAGTCTGCTCTGCCTTGATGGTTTGTTTCTCATCTTCTCAGGTGGGTGAACAGTTAGCTCCTCTGCAGTCCAGCTGCTGCCTCTCTTTCTCCACTACCACGAGCTTCCCTCATTGTCCCACTCCTACCACCACCTGGGAAATCAGACTAGTGCACTAAAGAAGAGAGGACTCTCATTATCTTCCATTAAAAAAACTGGGAACTGCTCCTTAAAGATGATAGTCATTTAACATATGGAGTGGTGATCTGGCACGAGAAGACTTGGGACCTCATTAATGGAAGCTCTGTGTGACAGGCCTAAAAAACCAATTATATTCTTCAAATGCAATTTTTACTGTGAATACTGTCACAGCATAATAAAATTAATAGTTTCTGAATGTAATTTTCATACAAACAACTATCTTCTTGAAAAAAAAAAAAAAAGATGAATCATGCTTATTTTATAATCCAATTAACCTTTACAATTTTAAGCTTTGGTACTTACCTTCACAATACCATATATTCACACAAACATTTCTACCAGATACGTTATAAGTATTTTATAGTACCTATTCACTACAAAGCATTAATTACCTCTTTGCTTCTGCTCCGGCTCCTGTGTTTTCTTCCTTCATTTTCTGTAAATTCAGGAAAGAATTTGTTATAAGCAAACATAAACGAACACTCTGCTCACTAAATAAACTAAAATACATGCACGTCACTAAATGTGAATTTGGACAACCTCCCAATTCAGAGGTGCCCATGGCCCCTTAAATGTTTTTTGTTTTAAAGGGGGAAACAGCTTTTTCCTTCTCTCCCAAATGGTTTTAAAGACCCCAAAGTCAGATTTTTACAGAATTAGACTGTGGAATAGATGCAGGCAGGTAAGGTAGAAGACCCAGTCTTGGGGCGCTTTACTCCCACATCCTATTATTCCTTTTGCATCCGGTCAGTTGTTTCTGCAGTAAAATGACTAAGGATTTTGCATTTTATAGAACATATCGGGGACATTAAGCAACATACACTTGTACTTCTGTTTCATGCCAATGGATAACTACACACTCCACTGGTCATCTTCCATTTTTTTGGACAATAGGACTAATTTTAGTATACATAAAAGAAACAGATCACCAATCTAAAATATCATAATCAATATCCCTTATGTTGGACGCTTGCGACTGGAGATGGGCTGTACACAAAATTGTATCTGACTTATTTTGTAGCGATCAGCTATACATGCAAAGGATACATGACTACAATCAAGGTTTTACGACTTTGCTATTAAGCACTATTGTGCAATAGCAACAATATTTTTTTAAAAAGCACAGTTGTATAGTATTCACTACCCACAAGTTCTACTGGATCTTTAAAAAAAGTGACCGTGGAGCATTTTAAAATTCTAAGCCTCTTGCTTCAGAAATAGTACTGTCTAGACACAAACTTACTTGGCTTGTTGCTAACCATTAAAAATGTTGGCGTTAACGATATAGCCCACAATCCAGAATAAAGTGTAGCATCTGCTTTTGTAGCCCCCGTCGAATCATTCCAGTGTCCCTCATGGAGTGGTTACATTACTTTGGAAACATTGATCTAGATGTATCTTTAAGACTCTTATTTTGCCAATGCAGAAAAAGTGAAATTTAATACATAGCAATTATGCTCTGGTGGCATAGCGGATTAGGAGTTAGGGTGCTAAACATAAGGTCAACAGTTGGAAAACTCCAGTGGCATGGCAGGGAAAAAGTGAGGCTTTCTACTTCCCGGTAGAGTGAGTCTCGGCAATCTACAGGGGGCAGTTCTACCTTGTCATAGATGGAAACACAATCCACTCAATGGCAGTGAATTTTAAAAAATTGTGATCCAAACCTGAACCATTTTTTACTTTCAGAAAGTTATGTACAACTTTTATATTAAGATAGTTACCTTTCTCAAAATTAAATTCTCTAGAAGATGGCATATACACTGTCTATTTCTCAACCGGAAAGAACACATACATTAATCTTTCGAAAATATTGTCTTAAGATACGCTTCTACATGGATATTAACAAATGACAGTAATTACCACGCCAACACTCATACCTGACTTCCGTTTTCTTTCTCTTGACCTTGATCGTGATCTTGAATAATGATGCTTTGAGGCTCTAGGAGAAACAGATGTATCTGACTGCTCTTTTTTCTTGTCTCTATCTGGGGACATCTTTTCTGGGGCTAGTCCATCTCGTTCTGTGTCACTAGCCTGAAAGTTTAAAAAGAAAATAATTAAAATCTTTCATTGCATTTGGATTGTTTCCAATGTGGCCTCATACAGCTTATGTGCTGTGGACTACCAAAACATGTTTTTCTTTAAAAATTACAAAATCCTTTTTTTCTTGGGAACCAAACTTAAGACTAAGTTCCTTCATCTAATTATCAGTTGCTTTCCAGTTCACAGAAAGCAGCTCAATCCAGCTTGCTTGTAATGGAGAACACTGCACAAAAATGACATATCCAAGGAATTTCATTGATCATTTTTTCATTAGAAATGGATCTCCATGGGTTCATTTAACTATGTGGTTCAACTTACAGAGAGGAGGACCTTAAAGGGAGACATGGATTTAGGTTGGTATCTTACATGAGCTTCAAACCTGGGTACACTAGAACAAGAAAGTTCCTTTGAGCCAGATTTTGATAAAGGAGGCAACTAATTTACAATTTAAAATAGTTGGTTAAACCATGCCCCCGCACCCCCCTCCAAAAACAAAAGAGGGGCGGGCAGCTTCAGCAAAACAGGGAGATTCCTCAGGACAGGCTGGTAACTGGTAGGGCCTTGTAGGTAAGAATGGTTTTTTGAAAAATGGCCTCCTAAAACACAAGCAAGCAAAGAATGTGACAAAGACTGTGTGGGCCTAACTATTTACAACTGGTGCCTAAGTCTTTTGTAAGAGGAAGTACCCTGACAGTGAATGAGGTTCTCCTACATAAAATAAATTAACAATAAAAATAAGGTTTTCAGCCTCTTATCATGTCTGAGTTAAATGTTTACATTTTACAGATGAGATCTAACATTAACTGGTTTGCCTAAATGGATATTATGATGGGTGATTGTGGTTCTCATTGATAATGTTAAATGTTACTTTTATACTTGGTTTTATAATAATCTGTAAGGGCTATTTCTGACATGTCAGTGAGGTACAAGTATGGGTACAACTTTCAATTGGTAAAATTAAAGAGATCACACAAGCTTTCAGCACAGCCAGCCCGTCTCACTGCAAAGCAACCTTCAATCAGAGATTGCGTTCCTCAAACATTGGGAAACTCCTACACAAAAAAGTCACCGGAACCTGAACCCGCCTTTCTAGCTGCTTAGCTCAGGCAGGCAGATGCTTTCCCCTGGCAATTGTCTACCTACACTCTTGTAGGAAATAGGAAAGGCAGACTAGAAATATAAATGAAGACCAAACAGCCTTTTTAGTTTAAATAAGACCCAAACAAACAGGCTGGTAGTTTAAAGAGGGATCTAGGGGGAAATAAAAATCCTATGGATGAAAATATAACAATGTTTAACATTTGAGTGTGGCTTTATTTCAGTTTAGTAGAGACAGACAGTCGGAATCTACTAAATGGTATTGAGTATCTTAATTACTTGTGCTAAAAGAGTAGCCATTTTTGTTACTTATAACGACATTATTGAAAGCGCTGAAGATGCCCATAAAGACAACAGTCTATACAACTTTTTCCCAGCAGAGAAGGTAAGCATTCAATACTAAATCACTTCTTCAGGGGATCTCCTCTTTCTATTGAAGGAAGTACTGCAGAAACAAAAATAAATGTTTGCAATGATTTCAGTGTTTAAAAATGTACGCCCAAGTCAAACAATATTAATCATTAAAGGGTACTAAGTAACCACACGAATAATTGAATACACAGAAGAATATTCTAAAATGGATTGTGTTAATGATTGTACAATTCCCCTTGATAGGACTGAATTATTGGATTACATGACATGTACATGAAGTGTCAATAAAACTATTAAAAATATGTATCAAGAGGCTTAAAATACTTCTCAAAAGGAAAATGCTACACATTCACTTGACCCACAAATTCCAAATAACCTACCAATTGTTTGAAGCAGCACGGAGGGGGGGAGGGGGTCCCTAAAACCACCCCCAAAGAAAGCAATCTCGTCTTTTAAAAGTCCAAATATCCCGACTACTATAAAGAGTAAACTTTTAATTTTTCCATTACTTTTAACGGTCCAATTTATTTGCCAAAATGAGAAACAGATGACTTGTCAGTGCAAAGGAATGCAAAATGCTCACATTTTTTAGAATAAAACAAAAATGAAGTAATCACAACAATGCGACATCTCATCCGGAACTCACAGGCTTATTGTTCAGAAGTAATTTAAGAACTGTAATTATGATTTCGGCTGAAACACCATCAGCGGCAGAACTAGATTATGCCTCAAAGACTTCAAACTAAGATTACATCACGAGCCGCCTCGGAAACGGAGCATCAGTCAGAATTCATAATTCCAAAACCTCTTGAGAAGTACAATTTTCCCTCTTTTCCGTAGTACATCCCTCCAAAGAGGTCCTAACTAAGAAATAAACTAAGGTTTATGAAGATGGAAAACGAATTCTAATTATGCAATTAGAATAACCTCATCTAACCCAGGTCAATAAAAAAAGAAAACTCTCCCAAGGCAGTTCTTCTCTCATAACCCATCTTTCTTACTACACCCAGCATTTTTCAAAAATTTCTCGATTCCTTTTCTCTCCCTGTGCCGAGCCTTTTCCAGCCCGAGCATCATAAACTCCCGAGTAGGCTAAGGGTGAATCACGAGCCCAGGTAAGCAAGCCAGCGACACCTGAGGCATGTTAGTCGGCCGAAAAGGATGAGGAAAGTTCTGGAAAAAAAAAAAAGGGCACTCCTAAGGTTCCCTACCCCCAGCGGCACCGCCTTACTTCCCCCTCCCGGCAGCAGGCGGCCATGATGGCGGGCACAGAAGAAGGCCGCGGCGCCATTTTGTCCACACACGCACGGAAAACAGCTCCGAGAGCCGTTCACCGACTGCTGGGAGGGCCGCAGAAAAAGATCCCTGGTCAGAAAATCGGACTCAGCACCTACCGCCATAGTCTAGAGTCCCGGCCGCAAGGGCGGCAACTCCACCAGCCGCTTCCAACAGTACCGGCCGCTCTGGAGCTCCGCCACCGAATGACTAAATCGCTAGCGCGAGAGACCCGGATGGCACAAAGGCGAAGAGGCCCACTGCATCGCAAAGCATGCTGGGGGAAGAGGGGGTGGAGATACAGGTTTCTATAGCAACGCGGATCCAGTCCGTAATTGGTTGTGCTTTCGAAGGGGCGGGCAAAACCGGGGTAGGAGGTAGGGCCAAGCATAAGCCTTAGAATGCGCAGGCTCTAGCGCGGAATGGGTGGAGTTTAGGGTGGCTGGACCTCCTGCTTCGACTCCGAACACTTTTGGCTTCCACCGGCCACCGTAGGAGGGGTTGGGTTTGGAGGTCTCCCGCCAATTTAAATCAGATGGACCCTTAGGTTAGGGGCGGTTGCATAAATCGGGAAGAGTTCCGCGACCTTTGAGGGTTCCTCTTTAGTTTCCTCAATTGCAGGTGAGGAGGGGCAGCCATACTATTGAAGGGAGCGGGGATTGGGGTTGTGGGTTCAGCTCGAAGTATTATCAGCCGCTACTTAGTTCGGAGATATTTTCCATCCAGACGTTGGCGGGAGAGATTGGTGCCCAGCTGGGATCGTTTATTGGTGGAGGTTTAACTGAAGAAAAATTTAATCTCGTTTATTATCTCATGTTCTTTAATCTCCACGCAGCAGCCAAAGTGTTCTGGAAACATTAATCGAATCCCGTCACCCTTACCTTGCTCTGAGAATAAAACCCAATCTTGAAGCTTCCTTTTCATTTGGCCCCTTCCATCCCTTCTCCCCTATCTTCTTCCACGCTGAACCTTTAGCATCTAGTCAGTGCACCCAGTGCCCAGGCCTGTATCTCTGCTACAGCATGCTTGGCTTCTTGTCATCCTTGTCACCTCTTCCTTTCCCAAATACAGATCCCCTTTAAGAGCCCCACTTTCCAGTCCTCTAATGTGAGCTTTGTATCTGTGCATTGATTTGGTTTGTCATGAGGAGAAAAATGTGACCCTTCTTAAAAGCTCTGGGTGGCCTTGGTCGTTCCTTTCATCCTTGACTCATTCTCTTCAGCTGTAAAATGAGTTCTTGTGAAGATGGAATCTGTAAAGCACTCACAACTTTTCCTAGCTTGCAAGAAATGCTCAATGAGTGTTAACTATTTTCTTTTTATCTGATCTTCCCACAAGAATGTACATTTCTTTTTTTTTTTTAATTCAATCAGCAATAATCGCGCCTAGGATTAGAAACTCAAAATACATTTGTTGAGCCTTAGGAAGTTGGTCATGGTAGGTTTTTATTTTATAGATGTGGGAAGTGAGACCCAGAAAAGTCAGATATGCCCTCACCTTGCAACCTTCTTACCAGTTCTGACACTAGCTGTGCCTGTCCTCTTTTCCTACTGGGTTCCATCAGATAGTATCACCATTATGGAGTTTATTGGGGAAGCTAACGAAGGAACCCATTGGGATACTCTGCCCTACAGGGTTGTTATGAGTCTGAATCAACTACGTGGCAATGAGTTTGGTTTTGAGGGACTTTAGCAGGTTATCAGGCCTTTCTGCTCAGGAACTTCTGGGTGAAATCCCACCCTGAGTCTGCAGGTTAGTAGAGAGAGTGCTTAATGCTTGTGCCACCCAAGGTAGCCTGAACTTGACCCAGTGATTGTTGCTCATCTTCGTATTAAGGGCCTTACCTTGAATTGCAAGTGTGCTTCTTAATTGCTCAGAGCAAATAGTTTTTCTCTCTCCCTTTGTCATTTTAGTACATTGTATAGCAACCCTGTGGAAACATTCTTGCCCTTTTAATAAATTCATCTAGAATTTACAACCCAGAGATATCCCAGACCGTCTGACAGTGAAGTTTACATTATGTCTCATGGTGCTGATTAAAAGTTACAAAGAAATACTTGATAAAATTTCACATCCTCCAAAGTACCAGAAGCCCTGGGATACACTGTTGAGATCTGAATGGTTGGTTTGCTTGCCTGAAGCTAGTATGTTGTTTTCTGCTGAAAATCATGGCTCTGGTTCTTTCCATCTTATTGACCCATCATTTCTAGTGACCACAGAAGTAAAACACAGACACGTTTTTGTTGATGTTTTCTTAGCATTTTTTGTTTAATGGCTGGTGAGTGGATGCTGTACAGTGAGAGAATTTGCTCTGATTTAACATTGTCATCACAGGGAAAGCAAGCTGCTCCTGACTCAGGGAGCCTGTCTCCGGACATGTGGAATGATATTGAGCTGCTAACCAGTGATGACACTGGAAGTGGGTACCTAAGTGTTGATTCCAGAAAAGAGCACGGGACAGCTTTGTATCAAGTAGATCTGCTCGTGAAGATCTCCTCTGAGAAGGTAATGACTCCGATGGCTATCGTTAGCACCCACAGAATTATGTACAACGCTTCATCGGCCTCTTAGGCTCATGAAGTTTGTGAATCAATATAGCACTTTATCTCCCTCTAACTATAGGTATAAATAAATATATATTTAAAGTAGGAAAAAAATATATAAAATGTTAAATTAGAGCCTTGGTGATGCTGTGGGTTGGATGTTGGGCTGCTTACCACAAGGTCAGTGGTTCAAACCCACCAGCCACTCCTAGGGAGAAAGATGACTTGGCTGTTCCTGTAAAGATTTACAGTCTTTATAGATTGTAAATGTGTATGAGTCAGAAGTGATTGGATGTCTGGATTTGGATATTTGGGATAGTTTCAGATTATAAAAAATTTCCATGCCAGTTTACCCCACATCCTATTAGCTTCAATATTTCTAAAGCTAAAGTCCTCATAGCTTTCTGTAGGCATTAGGGGGTGTAGTGTGTATAAAAAAATAAGCTGTTATAAATAATAATAATAATGTATGAAGGGTTCACAGGTGTGTGTAGGGGGGGGAAGAGGAGCTGACATCAAAGGGATTAAGAAGAAAGAAAAAGTTTACAAATAGTGGATGCCAATAATTATCCATGTCTGCTTGTGTCAACAGATGTTATGATATATGTAAGAGCCCCCAGTAAAATGATTTAGTTAAATAAGTAACTAAATAAGCTATTATAGGTAATGGAGTATTACTGTGCCATGCAGAGGAACGAAGTCCTGATGTATGTTACAACATGGGTGAATCTGGATTATGTTGAGTGAAATCAGTCACAACAGAAGCTAAAACCTGGAGCCTCCTCTTTAGCTTCTTGTCGTCGTCCTTAGGTGCCGTGGCATCACGTCATGCTCCTAGTGACCTAATGACACACCTCCTGGCCCTGTAACCACCCTCACATTTGTGTCTGAGTTTCAGCCCATTGTTGCAGCCGCTGTGTCAGTCCATCTAGGTGAGGGTCATCTTCTTTTTCGCTGACCCTCTGTCAAGCTTGATGTGCTTCTCCAAGGCCTCGTCCTTCCTGATGATGTGTGTCAGTAGGTGAGACAGGCTCTTCTGAGGAGCATTCAAGCAGTACTTCTTCCAAGACAAACCTGTTCATTCTGGCAGTCTCGGCAAACAGCATAATTTGAGGGCATTAGTTCTTCTCTGATCGCCCTTTTTCATGGTCCAGGGTCAGGTGCACCTTAGTTTTCAAAGTGACATCTTTGCTTTTTTGACACTTTTGAAGAGCTCTTTTGCCCAGTGCGATAAATTATTTGCTTTCCTAGCTGCTGCTACCATGAGTGTTAACTGTGGATCCAGGTGGAATAAAACCCTTGACAACTGTTTAACTTACATAATATTTAAAAAACCCAAAACATACTGAGTTTGCTGCCAGTGTATTAAAAACAACAAAACAGAACATTTCACAAAAAGATCCAACTTTTCTTAATAATCAGGACAGTGTGGCTGTGCCAGGGTAGCCTTTCCATTGGTCTTAGTCAATTCTGGTATCTTTAGTTTATGTCCTGTACCCTACAGTTTAGTTCACCACTACCCCCTCCTGGATGTGGTGCAAACACTGAACCTTTGTGGCAGTCTCGCTTCATTTATGTTCACTCCTGGCTCAAACAGGTGTAAGGTCAACCCAGAGGAAGCAAGCAAGCAAAGGCCAGTACGAGGAATCATTTGCCATTTCTTAGCCTCCTATCCTGTTTTCTCACTGAGGACCCTGGTTTCAAGACATACACAGAACAGCTTCATGACAGAGTAGATAGGTGGCTTAAAGCAAGGGTCCTTAAACTTTTTAAATAGGGGGCAAGTTCACTGTCCCTCAGACTGTTGGAAGGCCGGACTATAGTTTAAAAAAAAACTATGAACAAATTCCTATGCACACTGCACATATTTTATTTTGAAGTAGGACAGGCAGCGGCAGCAAAAACACTCGGCAGGCCGGATAAATGTCCTTGGCAGGCCGGATGTGGCCCGCGGGCCGTAGTTTGAGGACTCCTGGCTCAAAGGAACCAAGGCATCTCAAGTTGAGTGCAGCTTTAAACTTGGGTGCTTGGAACTGTGGAGATCCTACTGATAAGTATCATTAGATGTGTAGACGGATGTTTTCATTGCTAATCATTGCTCTTCCGCAGGCCTCCCTAAACCCCAAGATACAAGCTTGCGGCTTAAGTGATGGGTTTATTATTGTAGCCGACCAGTCAGTGATTCTGCTGGACAGCATCTGCAGGTCGCTGCAGTTACATCTTATATTTGGTAAGTATGATGTCATGAAACCACAGACTTAGGAGGTTAAATGTATCTTGCTGGGTGAACTCTCCTTTTCGACTTCATTTGCCTTTTCCTGAATCCATTCTTTCTTTCTTTCTTTCTTGTGTTTGAATCCATTATTTCTCAGAATCAGGATTGAACTAACAGCCAGAAGTTCCTCTTGAGCACCTTCTGTGTGCCAGGCATATGTGGGAAAGGTTACCACCTCTCAGTAATGGGGAAACGTCTGAGGGGCCTTCACTTTAATTCCATTTTCCACACGCTTTTGGAAGCCCACTCATCCACGTAAAACAACCATTTTGTTTACTTGTATTTGGAGTTCATGTCAGAATACTGTAGAAAAGAGCTGTGCTCTCCTGTATTCAAGTGCCTCGACCTCATGTCATTTCATTACTATCAGCAGATTTTTAAGTGCATTTAGAGTATACCAAGAGCCCTGGTGGCATAGTGGTTATTCATTGGGCTGCGTGCGAGCTGCAAGGTCAGCAGTTTGAAACCACCAGCTACTTTAACAGAGAGCAGCACGACTCCTGTTAACAGTTGACAGTCTCAGACACTCAGGGGCAGGTCTACTTTGTCCTGCAGTGTCCCTCTGAGTCACTGACTGGATGGCAGCGAGTTTAGAGTATACCAGTGTTTCCCGAAGTGGGAGATACCACCCCCTGGGGGGCAGTGCCAGAATGTTCCTGGGGGCTGCAAAATCACGTAGCTATACTTTATCCTGGATTATGGGTGATAGTACAAAAGTTTTTTAGTACCCTGAGTAAATTTTTTTTTTCTGAAAGGTAGGCTAGATAAGTTTGGGATCCACCTAATGGTAGAGACCATCCTTCGGTGGTGCAAATGGTTAAGCACTAGATTGCTGATGGTAAGGTTGGCGGTTTGAACCGGTCTAGAGGCGCCTTGGAAAATAGGCCTGAAGACCTGCTTCTGAGAGGTCATGGGTTTGACAACCCTGAACAGCAGTTCTACTCTGCCCACATGAGGTCGAGGACAGGTGCCAGTAACAACAGAGGAGCCTGTGGGGGGCACAGTGAGGGCTTAAGTGCCAAGGTTCCAGCTGAAAGGTCAGTGGTTGGGACCCAGATGCTTGCTGGGAAAAAGACATGGTCATCTGCTCCTGTAAAGATGACCGTCCACCCAAAGCTCTGGGACAGGCCTGCTCTGTCTCAGAGCGTCACTATGAGTAGAAAGCAGCTTCATGTTACCCAACACCAACGGCATTCCATCGTAAACAGCCATTGAAATACTTGTGAAATTCATTCTTCACCTTAAAGGCCTTTTTGTCTGTGCAAACAGGTACTTCACAGTGAAGTCAAGAAAAAGTCAGGGACTATATTAGACTATAGGGACTATGACGGCCCTTTTTGGAACTTGAATAGAAATTTTGAGGAGACAGTGGAAATCTTTGTGTAAAACATTGGGACAACTGAAAAGGAAGAGAGATATTGGAGAACACTCTTAATTAAAGATTAGGGCCTAGAAGTTGAGTGACTATGAATTTTCCCAGAACCCACCGCTCTTCCTCTAACTGGAGCAGCCTGAGGTGACCTGCCAAAATGGTTCGCTACTCATTTGACCCAGAAAACCCTGCAGAAGCCTGGAAATCAAGGGGGTCGAATCTGCGGGTCCACTTCAAGAACACCCGTGAAACTGCCCAGGCCATCAAAGGCGTGCATATCCGGAAAGCCACCAAATACTTGAAAGACATCACTCTGCAGAAGCAGTGTCTGCCCTTCTGACGTTAGA
>NW_022111312.1:13088376-13144105 GCF_000313985.2 Echinops telfairi
GTTCAAACCCACCCCGTCACTCAAGAGAAAGACGAGACTACCTGCACCATCGTGAAGATTTACGAAGCCTCAACCCCCAGAGAGGGTCTTTAAGAGTTGGAATTGGCTCTAAGGCAGTGTTTGTTTGTAGTTTATTTAGCATAAGTGGTCCACAGACTCACTGTTTCACCAGTGATATGGCGGGCCATGCTAACTAGTGCAAATTTGTGTGAAAGCACTGCTGTTGAACACTTTTTTGTCTATGAACCGTTCACCTCTGCCCCTTTTATCTCCCACTCTTCCCTGCTCTGCCTTCATTTCACCCTTGGCCTTCTTGCTGAGTCCTTGGATGGTACAAATGGTAAAAGTCCTTCAAAAGGCCCCGCCCAGCAGGAGCCCCATGGAGTTCTGCCCCGACATGGGGCTACCATGAGTCAGGCTCAAGCTGCTGGCAAGTGGCTTCTCACTCTTCTGCAAACCTGTCAGGTGTGCTCTGCCTTGGGATCCTTGCCCTTCCTCTGGTCTCCACTTGGCTCACATCCTCACTTCCACCAAGTCTTGTCTCCTTTCTCACCTCGGTGAGACCTATCCTGCGCAGCTCCTTTGGTTTCTTGTACCTCGCTCTGCTTTCCTCCTTTTACCTTAGCATGCCCCTATGCCGCGGACTTACTCACCATGGGACTGAGTCTCTGTCTTGTTCTGCCGTATGAGGGGGCCCCTCGAGGGTGAGGAGCTGGCTCTTCAGCGATGTCTGTATCAGGCCAGGAGTAACCCTTGGCAAGTGCTCGTGCTCCTGGAAGCATTCCTGTGTACTTGTACCACAGCTTTGAAACATTCTGCAGCATAACAAGCTTGCGTGTAGTGACCATTGGATTTTGTGGGTCGGGACAATAGATGGTTTTGAAAGAGGCCTGTAACTGTGGCTTGCACTTTTCAGATACGCAGGTTGATGTGGTTGGCCTCTGTCCAGAAGGACAGTTCCTCTTGGTTGGTGAGAGAAATGGCAACTTGCACCTCATTCACGTGACATCAAAGCAAACGTTACTCACGAATGTAAGGCTTTGTTTTCTTTCATTTCCATTCTCTGCGTCTTTTAAATAATCTCATAGACAGCGAAAAGTCTAGCATACCACTCCTGTTAAAAAGGATAGCGTGGACATTTTAAACGAAACCCCAGAAACATTCCTTAAATAATGCCGGAATGACAAAATTCTTAATGAGCTTGGGGAATAATTTGGCATATACTTATGAAATATTTTTTCCATTTTCAAACTCACATGCTCGATATTGAGGCAGAATTATGCTAATGGTAATAACCCTAGGTCTGAAAAAATTATAAACCTTGATTGTAATTTTTTGAGTTTGCTCTTACGCGTTGAAATCAATTTGCAACCAGGCCTTTGTCCGGAAGACTGATGATGACAATGAGTGTGCTTACCGGAGGCTCATTATTGAGAAAGATGGTGCCAGTGAAGGTAAGCTTTCTTGGACTTCTGTTTTCACTCAGAGTAATTTCTATTTCCGAACCAGAAAAAAAAACCCATCTACTCTTTTACTATCATACTCCTTCTATATATTATCATACTATGTATTATTATACTATGTGAACTATGTACTATTGTTAGGTACTATGTACAAAAAAAACCCCTGTGTACCCCAAACCAAATTCACTGTTATTACATTCGTTTTGAAGTCTCGGGTCCCATAGAACGGGTCGAACTGCCCCTTTGGATTTCTGAGGCTGTCAGTATTTAGAGCGGCAGAAAGCTTCATGTTATTTCTGCATATGCTACCCATAGACACTGAAATTTTCTGTTTTTACAAGGAATATTGTGGCATATAACAAGATTTTCATTTTAACTCTTATCAGAAGTTTAAGGAGCCCTAGCGGTGCATTAATAGGAGCCCTGGGGGTGTAACGGTTACACATTGGACTGCCACGTGCAAGGTCAGCGGTTTGAAACCACCAGCCAGTCCTCAGGAGAAAGGCGGGGCTTTCTACGCCCATAAAGAGTGATAGCCTTGGAAACTCACAGGACAGTTCTACACTGTCTATAGGGTCACTAAAAATCAGCATCTGTCTACTCGATGGCAGTGAGTTTGGTTTTTTGGAGCAGCGCGTTGAAGCCCTGGTGGCACAGTGAGTAACGGCAAGTTCAAACCCACCAGTGGATCAGAGAGAGAAAGAAGAGGCTAGCTGCTCTCATGAAGATTTATATTCTTAGAAACTCTAAGGAAAAGTTCCATCCTGTCCTGTAGTGTCACAACGAGTTGGAACTGATTCAGTGGCATTGGATTTGGCTTGGGGTGGTTCCAGAAAATAAATGTATAATATCACATGTAATATTTGAAACTAATTTCTACAGTTTTGAAAATTATGTAAATTACCAGGTAGGCATTACATAGTTTTTTTGTTTTTTTAAAATTATTTTATTGGGGGCTCGTACAATTCTTATCACAATCCATACATCCATCCATTGTGTCAAGCACATATGTACATTTGTTGCCCTCATCATTCTCAAAATATTTGCCTTCCACTTTAGTCCTTAATATCTCATTACCTAGTTTCAAAGGAGTTTTAGTATATTTTGATTTTAATAAATATTGATTCGAACCATCTTTTATTGTGCAAAGGATATCTAAGGTGGGTTTTTTGTGTGGGTGGGGTGTAAAGTTTTTTAATCAATTCCAAAGAAATTGAGATTATTTTTGACAAAGAACTTGCTATTTCCTTTGTAAAATTATCCCGTGATTAGAATTTCATTGAACAAATTGGCATATTTGAAGCTAGTTCAAGAAAACTGGTTTTAATTTTTTATCTATATTCCTTTTTTAGAGACTCTGATATTGATTTGATTTTAACAGGTACCTATTATATGCTGCTGCTTACCAAAACCGGATTTTTTTATATTACTAATCTTCAACTTGCAAAAATCCAGCAAGGTAAGCAATGCATAATTTTCTTATTACTGATTTGCAGCAATATTTCTTACTGTTTTTCCAGGTAAATCTTAAGATACTCTCTTTAGGAGTATTCTTTTAGCTTAAGTGTATTTTATGATCCAAGTGTACTTTTAATTACTTAGAGAATGCTGGCTCTCCACTGCTGGGAATATAATCGGATCTGAAGAAACGGAACTTGCCTGTAGTCATCAAGGGAGCGCTGGTAGCACAGTGGCTAAGCGCTGTCCTGTTCACTGAGCCCACCAGCTGCTCCACAGGAGAAAGATGAGGCAGTCTCCTGTGTAAAACTGGCAACCTTGAAAGTCTGATAGGGCGAGTCTACTTTGCCCTCTGGTGTTGCCAGGTGTTGCAACTAATTCAGCAGCAGTGGCATTGGGGTTAACCATCAGAAGGTGTTCCGCTCAGTGGGGGAAATGACATATAGCAGCATCGCAACCACTGGCTTTTGCTGGAATCAGTGAACCTGAAAATGGAAATGCAGTCTAAGTGCTATACACCATGTGTGGAGGGGCAAGTGGCTTGGATGGCGCTACGTTCCAGGAGTATGACCAAGATTCAGAGACATGCAAAACCAACAACAACCAGCCACTTGCAGTGCAGGCCACCCGGATTTCTGCACCCACAGGCATGTCATGCATGTGTGACCAGGACAGTGGCTGGTGATTTCTAGGAGGGAGACCCAGAGGTCTGTCTTCTGAGGCACCTGTGGGTGGACTGGACCTCCAACCTTTGGTTAGCGGCTGAGCATGGGCCACCATTGATACCACCCAGGAATTCTTTCAAGTTATGTCAAAAATAGACAAATAAGATAACACTTGTTGCCATTGAGTGGGTTCTGACTCATAGTGACCTTATCTAGGGAGTGTTTGGTGGGTTCAAACCACCACCCTTTTTGTTGCTGCTTGGGTTCCTTCTAAGCTGTATCAGTTTCCAGAATTCAGGTACTAAATTTTTTTACGACAGCTATTTTAGGGGTGGGGTGTTAAAAGGGAGACGATGTCAAGGAACCCAGGAAGAAATAGTGTGTTTGGAAACTGTTCATAGAAGTGATGGTAAATTCAGCTTGATGTGATTGAACAATGCCGTGACAGGACGTTTGTGTTAACGTCCAGTAATAATAAATAAAAAGAACAACAACAACCATGAAACAGATCCAGGAATGGGTTTGGGACTTACACTAAATCCTCGCTCCAACTTAAGAACAATTAGTTCTTACATTATGGCTCTGCTCGATATTCACCCCCAGGAAAGGAACAAGAGACGGATAGCAAAACGTGGTGAAAAAATTAGATGGTGCCCGGCTATTACCGTATGTGCTTGCGTATAAGCTGAGTTTCTCAGCACATTTTAGTGCAGTTTTTGTGGTAAAATTAGGTGTCTCAGCTGATATTCGGGTCGGCTTATACGCGAGTGTATACAGTAGATAGTATACCGTTTGGGGTCTTAGAGGCTTGTCTCCAAACAGCCATCTAAGTGAGATGTCAACTAGGTCCACAGGGAAGAAGTGCACCATCATCAGTCACTGAACGATTGTGAAGCATATCATCTGAAACTGAAGAAGAGATTGGTATCACAGCCTAACGTGTAAGAATCTGGTTTGCAGAAGGCTAGGGATGACAGTGGAAGCCCAAGATCCATTTGTGGAACTACATAGGAAAAGCCTTCGATGAACTCCCTCTATCCACAGTTGAGGGATAGAAGGAAAGTGGTCCCAAACAGAGTGCATTACAAAATTTAATAAAGATCAAAGACATCAATTTGACTTGAACAGTTAAAAGTTGGTCAGCAGATCCTCCCTATGATGCGTGCTGGACCTGATCTAGTTTCCAACATTTTCTGTATTTTTGGTTTGGTTTTTGTTTGTAATTAGTAGGGAGTTTCTCCAAGGAGTTAAGTCATTGGGGGTAACCCTCTTGAAGTTGTGTTACATGTTTTTCAGTTTATCGGTGTATGAAACCCAGGAGTGAAAAGCCTATAGAGATAGCAAGTTGAATAAGGGATTGGGGAGGAGGAGGTGATAGTGGTGGCGGCGAGGCAAAAGGGAGACAATGTCAAGGAGCCCAGGTAGAAAAGAAATACCCTATTTGAAAACCGATTGTGGTAGCAAATGTACAATTCTGCTGAATGTGATTAAACTTTGGAATGATGTGATATATGTATTAATTCCCAATTAAAAAGAAGAAAAGTTATTTTACTTGAAAACAAAGAACTGCTTTAAAACGAAGGGGTGAGTGCTGAAGACTGTACAGAGCAACATGTTGTAATTTTGGATATGAGTTGAGGAAGTTGGAGAACAATGATGGAAGGCTCTCTTAATGGGAGGAAATGTTCTGAGAGCCGGGACTGACAAGCACTTGGAACCTTTAGAAACAGTCACAGTTGGTATCCTTGGCCCAGAGCAAAGCTGATCAGTCAGCACTTGCCTCATTCAATTCCACCTAATGCTCTCTTCATTAGCTTGTATGTTTACCTTCTTGCAGCCAAAGAGCTGACTGGTATATACTTTATTGATGAATACACTAAATTAGCCTGCTTTTTTTTTCTTTCTTTAATACAGCGATTGAAAATGTAGACTTCAATACAGCAAAAAAGGTAAGAAAACAAAACCATGTGTTGCTCTCTTCAAACTCACTTTCAATGCAAATTGAAAAAAAATCCATATATCAATGGTCTGACTGTTGGCTCACATTTGGGGGATTGCCATAATGTAACACTTTTGTGACATTTCTGTTTAAAGCTAGATCTGGAACGGATGAACATAAAGTCATCTTTGTCATCTCAAGTGTTTGTATCCTATAACATTGTTGCTTTTTGAACTTTGCAGTTACAAGGACAAATCAAGCCCCGTTTCATATCCACTGAAAATTACCACACCCTCAGTTGCCTCAATCTTGTGGTTGGAGATGTAACAAGTGAAGTCCCTGTGATCATTGGGGTAATTCTCTTTATCCGGTTATTTTTTTCATTTTGTAGCCAGTGTATTTCTTCAGTCATCCAATACAGTTTGGGTTAAGTTACAAAGTAATTCAGAACATGTCACAAAATCAGAGGAACTCTAAGTCAACCTTAGTTTCTATTTTTTGGGGGGCGGGGGTAGGAGGAAGAAAGGAAACAAACCCACAACACAGTTAGCAGTTGCTGTGGCTTTGCTGGGGAGCCTTGGGGACACTGTGGCCTAGCCGTCTCCATGGAGAAAGATAAGGTCGTCTGCTTCCGGAAAGATTTCCAATCTCAGAACACTTCTTTAGGTTGGCTTACTGTAAGTTGGAATCAACTTGAAGCGGGTGGCTTTCTCAGCAATAGGAATTTCAAGCTTTAAAGTAAGAGTTTATTGCAGCTGCCTTAAAATATTTGTTATGCTCCTCACTAGCTTAAAATAATAGTATGTCGTCATAACGCCATTGGTACTACTAATTCCGCTGTGGCTTTGTTGTTCGTTTCTGTGGCCTTTCTTCAAAGAACTGGTAACTTTCAGATAGAGATTTGTTTGTCATTTTTCCCCATCCCCATGAATTATAAAACTAAGTCAGGTTAAGTTCTTCTAGGTTAGGGGATGAACCTGCCAACCATTCCCTTTTCCTTAAATTATTTTGCATTTTTGCTTGGCTAGTTTGATTAAACTACTCGCAGATATGTGTGTTAATGAAAGAGAACACTGGGCAAGGAGATAGAGAAGCACAATTCACTGTCAATGGAAAGGCAACTCGGAACATTTACTCTGTAATGTGCACGACGATGCTGCTGGCTGCCTTCCAGTTGAAGAGAACTTGTGTGACAGAGAAGAACTGCCCCATAGGGTTTGCTTTTGTTTTTTCAGATAGTTTTATCGACATCATTCGCATACCGTACAATTCAGTGGCTTATTAAAAAGTTGTGCAGTCATCACCACGATCAATTTTAGAATTTTTTTATTCTTGTCTCAGGCCTCCTTAGGCTGTAATTCTTCTTTTTAAAAAATCATTTTCTTGGGGGCTCTTACAGATAGAACAGTTCATAAATCAATTATATCAAGTAAACTTGTACATAGGTTGCATCGTCATTTTCAAAACTTTATCTTTCTACTTGAGCCCTTATTATCAGCTCCTGTTTTCTCCCTCCCTCCCCGACCCTCCCACCTTGTGAACCCTTGATAAATTATATGTTATTATTTTTTCATATCTTACACCTTCCACTGTATCCCTTCACCCACGTTTCTGTTGTTTGCCCCCCTGGGAGGGAGGTGTTTATACACTGATCATTTCTGTAAGTTCCCCCTTCCCTCAGACTGTAATTCTTATGGGAGCAGATCGTCAGAGCTGCTGCTGGTGGGTTTGAACCAGTGACCTCTTGGTTGGCAACTGAACATTAAATCTTGCTTCACCCAGACCCTGTAACATTCAGGATATATATATGAAAATAGCTTTTGACCAAATATATGTAATTTCTGATGCCTGTGTCATAATTTCTTTGAATTCGGAGGGGAGGGGATACCGAATATTATACTCAGTGCAGAACAGCAGGAATTTAATATCGTTAGAGCAAATACCACCTTTTTTCACCCCAATGAACATCTATCAAGAAGTATTTACATTCCCACATAGTAAATGTATCTTATTATTTCACTGGGCTTTCAAATAACTTATACTTAATACTTAGAAAATGATTTTGAAATACTTGTGATTGTATTAATGAACATATTTAACGAAGACTGCATTTAAAACATAGTCCCAGAAAAGGTCTTAGCGTCTACTGCTCATATCTTTTGGGTGAGTAGTGAAGATGCCTGTCATTAAGTAACTATGTTACGCCATTAGCCACCAGAGGAAACATAAATCATAATCACAGTGAGACACCATTATGCCACCACGGGGATGGCTTAGCGTGGAAAAGCAAACCAGAAAATAAGATGTTCGTGAGGCAATGGGAACCCCTATGCACGTCTGGTAAGGCCCCCTGGTGGCACAGCCCGGTAAGCGTTGGGCTGCTAACCTCAAGGTTGGTAGTTCCAGCCCACCATCCTCTGTGGGAGAGATGAGGCTGTCTGCTACCATAGCGGTTTACAAAGTTTGGGAGACCACTTGTACACCTGTAAAAGGTTGATATGGCAAAAGTTGTGTGAAAGATAGGATTATAAAGTTGTGTGGAAGAAAGATTATAACAGCGACAAAAATTTAAAAGAATAGCAGCCGAGGTGTAAAGATTTTGAGTCATGGTTTTTCAAGGGCCCCTCACTGTTGTCAAGTCGATTTCTATTCCGCGTGATCCTATAGGACAGAGGAGAACTGCTCTGAGGCTATAGGTCTCCAGAGGAGTAGGTAGCCTCATCTTTCTCTTGTGGAACGGCTGGTAGATTTAAACTGCTGACTTTGTAGTTGAGAAATCCAGCACTTAACCCACAATGCTACCGGAGCTGCTTTTCATGGGACATCCCACTTAAGGGGCATAATAATGCCTTTAGTGCATCTGTTCTTGAAAACCACCAATAGTTTAGCATCACAAGTTAATACTGTCTGCCGTGAGCATTGTTACACCCTTTTATGAACTCTGTGGGATCAAATTGGCAACAGCAACTTGGAAGGTTACATGGGAACCTTAGAAGGCAGTGAGTTTATATTACTGAGGAGAAACAGTTCAGAAAAGGGGGGGGGCGAAGAATGCATCAGTGTCATTAAAGTGTGCATTCAGGAATGGCGGAATTGGAGTATGTTTTGCTGTGTATATTCTCAATTACTACTAAATAAAAGAGAGCGGTCATGTTACAAACAATAACAACAGTTGGGTGTTCTTTCTGTTTTCTCTTGTAAACCATCTGAGGAACTACACTCTAAAAGCTGGTTGGACTCGAATACATAATTACCTTTCTCAGTCATCAACGTGTGCAACTGTGGTGTTTTTGTTTGGGGCAAGGTTCAGATCTAAGGCCCACGTTTACTAATGGTGTGTTCTATTCCAGGGGACTGGGAATTGTGCGCTCACAAGATGGGCACTTGATCCTTCCAAGAAAGAATTGGTTAAGAATCTTATTGATTCAGAGATTATTAAAGGTAAATTCATCTTTATTTTATGTAAGATTTGTTGGATTCTATGAGGGGGCTTTGAAAAGTTCAGGGGAAAATTCCACTAGCTTTCAATTCCATGTTTCCACAAATATTTCTTGAGATCTCCTTATAGATGACCAGGAGCCTTAGTGGCATATTGGTTACGGGTTTGACTGCTAACCGCAAGGTGAGCAATTCAAAACCAATAGCCACTCTGAGGGAAGGAGACAAGTTTGCTACTTCCGTTCAGTCTCAGAAACCCACAGGGGCAGTTCTACCCAGGCCTGTGGGGTGTCTAGAGTCAGATTTGACTCGATGCAGCGAGGATATATGGACCTTTTATGTAGAAGCCATTGCCAGGGTGTCAGCTCCAACTCTTAGCAACCCTCGATGACAGAGTAGGATTTCTAAGCCCATAAATTTGTACAGAAGCCTCTTGTCACATCTGTATCCCACAGAGCGGCTGGTGGGTTCTGACAGCTGACCTCTCACAGGAATGATTAACCGTCTCCCGCCAGAGCTCCCTAAGTAAGCAGAGAGATTGTTTTGATTTTTTTTATTACTTTTTCATACCACAGACATAACTTTATATAATGAAAATTTACTCAGGCTACTGGGATCATTACTAGGAGTCTGGCATTACAGAGGGAAACCAGTTTGTAGGAAACCAGAAATGGAAGAATGGAATTTCGCCATGACCTTTTTTTGCTATATCGTTCTCAAACTGCCAGATTAGAAGGACAATCAATTACCTACATAGGTGATCCGTCTTGAGATGTTACCATTGCTGCACTTTATTAGGAGAGATTTGACATTTTAGTAGGAGCCCTGGTGGCACAGTGGTTAAAGTAAGTAAAGTTGATTTACTTGAAGCCAACTGGAGTCAGTAGCTTAGAGTAATGATACTCAAAGTGCACTCCGTAGGTAGTGGGGCGGAGGACTGGGACAGTTTAGGAGGAACTCCCAAAGCAGGTACTTAGATTTTATTTTAGATTATGGGCTACAGTACAAAAATTTTTAATTTCCAGGGGGGTACTGGCTGATTGTTTTTTTTCCGCTTGAAAAGGGAGCAGTAGTCCAAATAAATTTGGGAACCTGGGATTTCGTGACTCCAGCCCCTCCGTAGGAGGAAGGTGTGGCAGTCTGTATCTGTTACCAGACAGCCTCGGAAGCCCTTTGCAGCAGTGTGGTCTGCCCTAAGGAGATCCACTCGATAACATTGGGTTGGGTATTAAAAAACAATCAATCAAAAGAAAATCACTCCCCTGGAGTAGAGGCCAACTCATAGTGACCCTGTAGGACAGGGTAGAACTGCCCTGTGTCCTTGTGAGTTTTTCGAGACAGGAGTAGAGAGCCCAGTCTTTCTTTGCAGTGGCTGGTGGTTTCAATCTGCTGACTTTGCAGATTACAGCCTACCCCTTAACCTCTGTGCCACCAGGGCTCCTAAAAAAGTAGAAGTAGAAATAAATAAGAATGTGGCCTTTCTTTTCAGGGTAGGACCTTTTTTGCGTGACTGTAGTTCTGCCTCTCTAGAAATGTCTCTTCGCACCCCGCTGTCGGACACTGAAATAGAATGCTTGCTTTCTCTTTCGTAGGCGCTAAGAAGCTCCAGCTCATCAACAACCTACTGTTCATTCTGGATACCCAGGTACGCGGTTGAAATGCCCTCCTTGAATGTTGTCACTTGGTAATCCTGTTTCCCAGTGAAAGCAGTGAAGTTTACAAAGATGAGGCCTTTGGGGGGGAATGTGGGTGGATGGTCATCATAAGGCACGGACGGGTTTTGCTTCGGTGTAGTTTGTAGCCATGAAAAAGCTCTGTGAATGAGATCCAGGGCTCTCTTGTAGAATGTGCTCAGCTTATGGGACATTCACTCTCTGACTCCGGTGTGGAACTGGCCCGCTCTCCATGTCGAAGACTTCCTCCTGACCACGGAAGCAGAGTCGCCCTCATCAGTCACGTGGTACGTACGCCACTACTCTAGTGGCCGTTTCTGATGCAATCAGGTTCCCAGTCTGGGTATGGCCCAGTGGTTCCTCATGTGTGGAGCCCTAACCCGACAGTCATGTCTTGGAATCTTTGAGAGTTTTGGCTGATGAACAGTCAAGCCATCGAGTTAGAAACAGAGGGTTGCCACCTGGGCCGTGAGTGGGCAGAAATGGAATCCAGTGTCTTTCTTGGAAATCGAATTGAACTTTCAGGCAAGAAAGTCACGTTGCCTCAGTTGAATCCTAGCAGTTGGCAAAACAGTTGATTTACCTGGAGCTTCTTCTCTGTCTCAGTCAAGGAATCACAAACCTCAAGCTCATCGCTCTGACGGCGACTGCCACGAAGCAGGTATTGGCAGAGTTTACGTGATGTGTGTTCTGTCGTGTCTTTGAGCGCAGCGTTAAGTATTTCAGACAGAGATTAAATGGTGGTCATGGCACCTTAACGCTTTGTTTACCAGGGTGTTTCACAAAGGAGAAATCATCCCTGAGACCTATTTTTCCTCCTTTAAAGATAAAAAATTTATAAATCTTGGCTCTGCACTAAAATATTTTTTAAAGATACTTACCATTTCAACCATTTGTAAGTGTATAATCCAATGACATTTCATGTATGGCGAAAACATGCAAGCCCCAAACTAAACCCACTGCCGTCTAGTTGGTTCTGATACATAGTGCCCCTACGAGGATAGGATTTAGCTGCCCTTTAGAGTTTTGAAGGTCTTAAATCTTTACAGAAGTGTGGACTGCCACACCGAACAGATGGTAAGTTCAAGTTGCCTACTTTGCAGTGAGGAGCCAAGTGCTTAGCTGCTGTGCTACCGGTGCTACTTGTGTAAACAGCAATACGATTTATTTCCAATTGTTAAAAATCACTGTTAAAGGATGAACTGAATCAACTTAATTGCAGTGAGTTTGGAGTTAAAAGAAACTCAGGACCCCTGAAGCGTGACTCCATCCCAGTTAGTCGCTCCCACCTGCCCTGTAAGCCACTAATACACTTGGATTGCTGTGCTCAGCTCCACATTTAGATGAGAGCATTTCCAGAATCCAAAATGTCCATCAAAAGGTGTTTATCAGAGCGTGTGTGATTCTGGGGCTGGAGAATTAACATTCATCTTAAATAGAAATTACACCATGGGCCTTTGGCTTAGTCTTTTCATACAACCAATTTTGGAACGTGAGATCGCATTCTCTTGTACGCAAACTTTAGGTCAGACAGTAACAGATTTTTGTTCTCAAATGAGTTCCTGTACTTTGTTTAGCCCCAAGGGAAAATCTATGCCGAGAGTGGAGTGCTGTTCAGTGGTGGAGGGTTTATGTGGACCTTTTCCCTTAACTACTGTCCTGTTTCTCTTAGATGAAAAATCTCACCGTTTATACATTACCTACGATGGAAGTACTGTATTCTCTAGAAGTGTCTAGTGTTTCTTCACTGGTCCAAACTGGAATTAGCGCAGTAAGTTTATGCATCCCTTAAAAACACATTATGATGGGAAAGCATTAATGAAGCACGAATGGAAATTAGTAGACGACCTGGACAAACTTCAGGTTCATTGCCATTTTTATTATTCGCAGAAAGTCCTTAAATACATGTGCCCAAGGTCAGTCTTCATATTAAACAAAGAGAAAGTAAAGGAGATTAATGATATGAAACCTCATTCCAGGGGCTTATTCAACTCCCTTGTGTCTCTACTGGAACTATAGATAGAAATTTCACGGGGAGGTCATTGCTTTATTTATGTTCCAACTCTGCTCTTTAGTTTAAAAAAGAAAAAAATGTTTTGCTCCATTTGCTTTCTCTCTTTTTATACATGCAGATATGTATATTTCTGGTCTCGTTAAGAATTACTTGCAGACATCATGACATGTCTCCCCAAACACTTTAGCAGATGCTGTTCAGAATGTTGTTGTTGTTGTGTGCTGTTGAGGTGAGTGAGCAGACCCACCCTGTAGGTTTCGCAAGCTGTCATCTTGACAGGTAGAGCCGCTGTGTGCTCTCGAACCGGCCAGCCTTTCATTTTGTGCTTACTTGCTGTGCCACCAGGGCTCTTTTCTTGAAGAATAGGACATTCTTTTTTTTTTTTATTGTTTTATTAGGGGCTCATACAACTGTTATCACAATCCATACATGCATCAGTTGTGTGAAGCACATTTGTACATTCATTGCCCTCATCATTCTCAAAACATTTCCTCTCCACTTAAGCCCCCGACATTAGGTCCTCATTTTGCCCCTCCCTCCCCACTCCTCCTTCCCTCATGAGCCCTTGATAATTTATAAATTATTATTTTGTCATATCTTGCCCTGTCCGACGTCTCCCTTCACCCACTTTTCTGTTGTCCGTCCCCCAGGGAGGAAGTCACATGTAGATCCTTATAACTGGTTCCCTCTTTCCAGCCCACTCTCCCTCTACCCTCCCAGTATCACCACTCACACCACTGGTCCTGAAGGGATCATCCGGCCTGGATTCCCTGTGTTTCCAGTTCCTATCTGTACCAGTGTACATCCTCTGGTCTAAGCCAGACTTGCAAGGTAGAATTCGGATCATGATAGTCGGGGCCGGGAGGAAGCATTTAGGAACTAGAGGAAAATTGTATTTTTCATCATTGCTACATTGCACCCTGACTGGCTCGTCTCCTCCCCGAGACCCCTCTGCAAGGGGATCTCCAGTGGCCTACAAATGGGCTTTGGGTCTCCACTGCGCACTCCCCCCATCATTCACTATGGTAAGAATTTGTGTTCTGATGATGCCTGAAACCTGATCCCTTCGACACCTCATGATCGCATAGGCTGGTGTGCTTCTTCCATGTGGGCTTTGTGAATAGAACATTCTTTGACAGCAGTTATGACACCAAAAAATTCCCATTTCTGTGTAGCAGTTATGAAACATACCATCCTTATTCTAACCATTGAATTAGGTGTCAATAAAACTGTTAATAAATAAATCAGTAAACCACCCATCATCAAACTTTCCCATTTCTGCCAATTAAATTGCTCCCCGATCGAATGAAGGACCATGTGGCATTTAGTTGTTTGCCTGCTGTGTCCCATCAACCCTGTAAGACGGAGTAAAACTGTCCCGTGGTGTTTCCTAGGTTGTCATTTTTTCCAGGGGCAGATCGCTAGATCTTGTACTCCGCCCCCACACCCACTGGTAGGTTCCACCTTTCACTTAACAGGGGAGCTTCCCCCCATTGAATCACCAGGGGTCTGAGAGTCACTGTGGTTTGCATTAACCTAGAGCAGTTAGGCTTGTGGGTGGGTGTCTGTGTACACGTTGTACTTTTGAAGTGTGTGAGCCATCTGCTTCAAGTGTCCTTCCAATTTAGACTTGTCCAGTTCTTTCATCCCGATTAGACTCATGATAAACTTTGCTGACTGCAGTACTGTGAGGTGCTGGCCATTGGGGTTGTTAGATCACATCACTTGGTTAAGGCAGGCCAGCCAGATTTCTCCATCACAAATGCATGTGTCACTTTTAATTAGTAGATAATCTCTACAGTAGTATTTGAGTCTAGGGAAATATTCTTTCCCTCAACAGGCTTTCCCTCAGTAGTTAGGATGCATTGACCATCCAGCCCTTCTTGCCTGGATACATTGTTACGTTAACAATGATCAACTTCAGTGCTTTTATGGTTCAATGTCAATTATGCTTTTGTCATTGTTGTAGGATACTATATACTTTCTGGAAGGAATTTGCACAAGTGATCCCAGGTCGGTCGTTAACACTTTTTTTTATTAATTAGGTGGTTACAGATCATTAATTTTACATTTAAGAATGCATATCCATTTTCTGTTACCTCATTCATTGCAATTTTCCTAATGTAATATTCCATTTCCTCCTTGTTTTCTGGTTCCATTTTTCCCACCTTCCTAACCCTCTTGAACTCTGTCCTCAAGCCAGTGCTGCCCCTTGGATGCCGAATGGTTGATTATTGCAAGGTGTGCATCCTGCACTGGTGTTATTATTACCCTGATAGACCTAGTCAAGTTTGATTTTACCAAATAAGGTGTTGAGCACCGACTATGTTAAAATGAACAGATTGCTATTGAATGACCAGTCCATTGACAGTGACACGTTTTTGTTGTGTGTTTTTTCAGATTGGCTGAAAATTCGGCCTCTGTCTTAGTACTTCGATGTCTTACAGAAGCTTTGCCAGAAAACAGGTAACGTCTGCATTTCTTCCAAGCCTTCCCCCTCAGCAAAAAGCCTCAGCTCCCTAATTCACAACTACGTCACTGAAATTTCTTTTCCACTTTTATCAGACTGAGCCGGTTGCTCCACAAACACAGATTTGCTGAAGCCGAGAACTTCGCCATTCAGTTTGGCCTAGATGTCGAGGTAATCGCCCCTTATGCCTCCCACCTCTGAGCAAACCCTGTGTTCTGTTTGGGAGACTGAGGAGGAAGACAGCTATGCAGACTCTCCTGTGTGTATACTTAGGTGATGGGGCCTGTGTGGACTCTAGGCTCACAGTATGTAGGCATATTGTTAACAACGTTTAGGAACGTGGCTATAACTGTGTTGTGTTTATACATAGGAATGAGAAGGAAAAACTCTGTGAAGGAGGAAAATTTGATGACAGGTCTTGAAGGAGTTGCAGGTAGTCGGGGGAGATGGAGAGAATTTTAGACCTAGGGACACCGTGAATAGGAAGCCCTCCCAGGGAGAAGCTAGGAGTACAGTGTTGGTTCTATGGCAAAGGAGCAGAAGGAGATGGTGTTGGAGAGGCAGGGGCAGGCCTTTAGTGCACCCCTGTGTGGCCAGGGCTACAAAGGGCACAATGAAAGGAGCAAGGCAAACAAGCACCATCTTGGTCACTAACTGGGTGCCGGAACAGCATGAATCCAGAGCCCCACACCTTGTCAGCCACTTCTCTTGCAGTTTCTGTCTGACTTTAACCCCCCAGAGTTAGAGCTAACTTCAGAGCCGCCTAGCCTAACCTGGCCTGGCCTTAACTCTTCACTTGGGGAGAAGTGGGCTGACCTGTCTTCTGCTCACTCAGGTGTAATTGTTTTAAAAGCTTGTTCCTAGACCACTGGGTAATGCATGGCTTGATGTAATAGTTTCCCTCACGTACCTTGCTCCATAAAACTAAGCAGTCATCCTCAGGTATTATGCTACTTGACTTGGCTCATTTCATCCACAGCTGGTTTACAAGGTAAAGTCCAACGATATTCTGGAGAAACTAGCCTTGAGTTCGGCGGGCCCAGGTGAGTGGACAGAATGGCAGACGCTTGTAGAGGAAGCCAAGGTAAACCTCCATAAAATCCAGGTACGTGTTTGGTAGGGTGCAGTCGGAGCTCCCAAGCTGGGAACAACCGTGGAGCACTTCCCCATGTCGATCCTCTGTCCAATAGGACGATGAATTTGTGGTGAATTACTGCCTGAAGGCCCAGTGGATCACCTACCAAACAACTCAGGAGATGCTGACTTATGCTAAAACCAGGGTGAGTGTGACTGTGCAAGTGTTAGCTTACCTTCTGCAAACGCAATCATTTGAAAAAGGATTTTTGTGTGTGTGTCATAGAACGTTTTTTTAGCATGTGTGTACAAATTATGTGTGCCCCAACCCCTAGGAGGCTGCAGTGCTCCAGCCCTTAGGACTGGCCCCCTTTGGTGCTATCTGATGGCTTTTGCTGATTCTAGTCCTTAAAATCAAGATTTGGGCAAGATGTAACAAACTTTTCATGAACTGCATTTTGTAAAACTTAATGATTTCTCTCTTCGCTAATTTAATTTCAAATTAAAGGACATTTCCTTTTTAATGGAAAATCTTCCTCCTGTTACAAAAAAGTACTCTAATTACGTTTTTATTGCTCACCTTAGCTTTTAAAGAAAGAAGATGGCTTCGCTGCCCATTCGGATGGCTTAAAAGAGGTAATTACAGTACATTTAGAAGTTGCTTTGGGGGATGAATGTACCTTCCCAAAGGAGCCCTGGTGGTGCCGAGGTTCAGCGCTTGGCTGTGGACTGGAAAGCTGGTGGTTTGAATCCATCACTTGCTCCAGAGGAGAAGCCTGGCTCAGTAAGGCTCCCAGCCTCTGCAGGCGCGCTTCCGTCCTGTCTCGGAGGTGCGGTGGCCTTTGTTTTTTAGTCAGCTTCCTGTTATTTGTTCCCATTCCTAATGAGTCCATATAGCATTTTTAAGAACAGGTTGCCATCTTATAACCAAAATTGACTCCCCCCAAAGACTCTTTTGCATGGTGCCTGCCACCTGTTTAGCTTCAAAGAAATGTGAACTCTGATGTTGATTTTGCTTGTGTCAGAAATACATGAGTGCGTGCGTGCGTGCGTGTGTGTAATGCTTGGTGTAGTCTTGCTAAGTTGTACCAGAAGGACACTTATAAGTCAGTGGAGTTGATCTTGGTTTTGAAAGATGCCTACTTCGAAGGTGCAAATTTTGCCTTCCTCTCTCTCTCTGTTGTATTGCCTTGAATGTGACTGGGATGCTTTCAGTCTTCCAAGTTTCTATGTTACATTTTGTGTCAAATAAAGACTGTTGTGTTTATGAGTCAAAAAGCAGATAGAGTGACATTTTCTGCAATACTTGTGGTTTTTCTCTGTCTTATTTTACCGTTACCGCCTGGAACGTTCAGATGGTAACGCTTTTGTTATGTTTTGTTAGGTACTCAAGGCTCATGCGAAATTGACTACATTTTATGGAGCATTTGGACCAGAAAAATTCAGGTTTAAGAGATGTGTTTTGCCTATTCAGTAATTAGATGATGAATTAAAGTTTGGAGTGACAGAAAAGAGAATTTCTTTCGATGAGTTTGTGTTGGGGAGAGAGGTGGCAGTGGGTGGGTGTTGAACGACACAAAGCATCGTCTTTTGCTCTAAATGACTGGCCCACTGTGCTAGTTGTCATTTGTATTGCACAAACCTGTTTGCCTTTGCTCATAGTTAAACTGCCTGGTACCGAGCACTGAACCACCATGCCTTCAGGGCTCCTTATCAGCCAGGGATAAATCCTATGAATTACAAGGGATAGTCCATTTTAGCGTTTCCTCTTTGGAACTGTTTTTTTACTTTGTAACTTTCTAAGGAAAAAAGACCTTCTTAAATGGCACCTTGATATTCCATGGAAGGCATAACCTTCATTTTAAGGAAACCAAAAAGCTGCTTTTTTCCTCTCTTAACCCTCACAGCGGTAGTTCTTGGATCGAATTTCTGAAAAACGAAGATGACCTTAAGGATATTTTTATACAGCTACGAGAAGGAAACCTTGTTTGCGCACAATACCTTTGGCTCAGACATCGGGTAATAAGTTCCGCTTATTCCTTCCTTAATGATTTCTTAGCTCCTGAAATAGATGAGAGACTCAAGTGGTGGGAGCCAGAGGTGGTGACAAATGTGACTGAGTAATGGGCTCGATTGAGATTGCTTGATGAAATATAACCTCTCCCGGAGAAAGTGCCTAATTTTAACTCTTCATTAACTTACCTCAAAAGGCAGCATTCTATCAAGTGAAATGCGGTTGGGTTTCTGATATGTTACAGGCCAGGAGGATTTTCCTGTTGCATCCTGGGTTGCGGTCCATGATTGCCCTCTAACATTGCTGACCTAAATTCCCCTAAAATGCCTGAGTTAGGCATATAGTTTTAGGCCCCAAAGTGGTATCTTGGTATGATGCCATTAATGGATGCAATGCTGGTTAGGATTTATACTAGCATCTCAATTAGACATCCTTAGGATGGCATTTCTGCCTGCCAGCCCCTGTGCTGTGTAATTTATTTTTCAAGGCACGCTGCCATGAGCTTATGGGAATGGTGGCTAATTATAGATTGTATCTGCTGTCTTGAGTCATGTGTATGGAGTAAATCAACTGTACCTCTCATTATGAAGTCCTAAGCTGTTTTTAAAATTACTTCGTAGTATACATCTTTCCCCTTTGAGCATTTATCATTTAGCTTGATTTTGTTGGTTAAATCTTATTTTTCTCACCCTATATAATTTAGGCCAACTTTGAAAGCAAGTTTTCTGTGAAAATGCTTGAGAACTTGCTCAACTCAATTTCTACTCCAGTGTCTCTGCAAAACCTTTGTCTGTGGTTTAAAAATGATATCATTCCATTTGTGCAAAAGACAGTACCGGAGGGGCAGGTGAGTTGCCTTGAGTATTTCCACTCTTTATATGATTTAATGTTATTTTTTAACATTAGCTTTTCGAAAATTAAGTCACATGAACATCAGTTAATTGTTTTTGTTTTGTTTTTTTAATTCCCTTAAGGGTCTACTTTTTGTAATTTGGGTGAAAGCCTACAGACAACATTGGTTGTCCATTCAACAGTTCATACACGCTTTGCTTTGTAACCCTGATTGCAGCAGCAGTCTCCCCACTTCCTCCTTGTCCAGATCGTCCCATTTGTCCTCTCCGACACCTACTTAGAGCCTGTTTCCCTTCAAAAAGAATATTCTGGAGCTTACCACTTTTTTTCCCCAGTGATTACTAAGTCTTCTACCTTCTTTTTTAGAAAATTCTTGCAAAATGGTTGGAGCAAGCATCCAGGAACCTAGAATTAACTGATAAGGTACCATCAGTATAATTTGCACTGAAAATCCAGCCCCCATAATCCCAGCAGTGTAAAGCATTGTTCTTAACGGCATCTCCTGTTTTCCAAAGGCAAACTGGCCGGAAAACGGACTTCAACTGGCAGAGGTGTTTTTTACAGCAGACAAGCCAGATGAGATGGGATTGGTGGCCTCCTGGCACTGGATTTCCTCGGTAGGATATGGAGAACGCATTCTTAGCAATGAAATGTTCCATTTGTGTTTGGACACAGAGGGAAAATTCTGGAAATAAATCTATTTCTTAATTTTTTTGCTTTTAGATTCCTTCTGTACTTCTGAAATCTATGAAAAGGAATTTTTTTTTCATTTCTGATAAATCTTCACAACTTCACTCTATTTTGCTACACTGTGTTTTCCTGTTGAGCAATCAAAAGTAGTAACTGGTATCTTTTGTGTTAGCAGTGTTCACAATGCCTCTAAAAGAATATGGTTTGACAGTGTGTTAAGAGAGTTTTTGGAGGCTATTAATCAGGTGTACTTTCTTTTTTTTTTATCATTTCATTGGGGGCTCTTAACAATCCATACATTCATTGTGTCAGGCACATTTCAGGCCTATTTTTTCAAAGTACTGTTTCATTGTGTGTCTTAGTGAAGGTTTCACATAGCAGTTTAGGTTCCCATTCAACAGTGTCATTCAGTGTTGTTGGTTACGTTCTTCATGCTGCCTGAGCATGCTCATTATTTCCATTCTGGTTGCTTCATTTCCATGAATCTAGTTTCCCTGCCCTCTTACCTTCTCTTCTTTGTTTTAAAGTCGTTGCTGACCATGTGATCTAATGTCCTAAACAACTCTAATACTTGCGTTGTAGAAGGATTATCAAAACACAGAGGAAGTATGCCAATTAAGAACTTTGGTAAGCAACTTGCAAGAGCTGATCACGTTACACAGGAAATACAACTGCAAACTGGCCCTGTCTGATTTTGAGAAGGTAAATGCCTAGATTCGTCGGAGCTGTTTTGACGACTGTTCAGTCGTGGCTCAAGCTTGCATTCACAGAGTCTGTCTTTTGGCTCCCAGGAAAACACAACCACCATTGTGTTCCGGATGTTTGATAAGGTCTTGGCCCCAGAGCTTATTCCTTCCACCTTAGAGAAGTTCATAAGGGTTTACATGAGCGAGCATGACCTGCAAGAGGAGGAACTTCTCCTACTGTACATAGAGGTACCTTTTCCTCCAGACAACACTCGGGTTCCTGGGGCTTGTGCATTGTGCCGTTGTGCTGAGCATGTGGGTTAATTTTAGTAATTGACTGGGGGCCTGGAGCAAGTCATTTAACCTTTGAAAGCTTGAAAGCCCCATCTATACTTTTTGTTGACATTATTAAGATGCCATAATCTGATCCATAGATGGCCCAAGAGTGATTTCTTTTTCACTGTTCTTGACTATACGAAGTTGAAGACTAACATTGTGGCAATTTTGCATTCTTTGGTCATTGTTCCATCTTCAAGACAATTAGAATTTTTTATGTTGTACATATCCATTAAGGCTATCTTATCTGCCTACTTGCCTATTTACCTGTCTGTGTGCATGTATGTGTGTGTGTTTTTTAGGTTAACATCAGAAATAAAATTTAAAATATGTTTATCCCTTTTTAAGGATTTAGTGGAGAGATGCAGCTCAAAGTCCACCTCACTCTTTGAAACAGCATGGGAAGCAAAAGCCATGGCAGTAATAGGATGCTTATCTGACACAGACGTGAGTAGATTGTGACCATTTGGGTTTCGTTTCTCTTTTGAGCTTGGAATCCTTTCTTAGTGCTGTAAGAAAGTTTTATTTTATGGTGATGGGCAATATGGACAGCAGAACTTCCACAAATCCAACAGTGTCTACACGTCCAGTTCCGTGGCATTGATTATATAGGGCAGCAATTCTCACCTTCTTTATCCTGGGTCTCCTCCCCCATCAACATAAAGGCTATGAAAGCTTTTCTCTAACCATTGGAGTGGCTGTTATCACATTGATCGCATATAGATAATTAGTTAAAGAGCCCTGTCTCCAAGGCAGCCATTCTTTACTAGTTAAGCTAAATTGTTCTTTGATTTTAAAAAAGACTCCAGGGGATGTGACTGGTTCCAGCTTTGCGGATTTCCTCAGGGCAGAAGTTCGTCCAGCTTCACGACTGGAAGCGTGGAGTCGATTAGGGTTTGAAATTCTGTTCCACATCTGTCCTCTTTTTGTCAAGACTCTCTGATGGAATCTCGTATCCGAGTGTTCAGTGACAGGTGTTGGGCATCAGCTCGTTCTTCTGGTCGCACAGCAAAGGAGGCCGTGCTTTATGGAGGCCATTGGCCACACATTCTGTGTTCTCCTCGTAACCCTTACTCCTCAGACGGAGGGAGCAATTGCTGTGTCTGGGTGGCCAGTTGCAATCTTTTAAGAACCCAGGCACCGCACCAGGAACGAGGAGATATAACAGAAATGCTATATTTTCCTAGGCCAATTCACTGGATGTCCCAGGACCCTATGACCCTAAACTTCCAAACCAAGGAACCAAATCCCATGAGCTATTTGGTCGTACATAAGCAACCTCAGCAGTTAAATTTGTCTGATAAAATTTGCTAACCACCCGTGGTCTTCTTTCTTTCTTTAGTTTTTCCCCATGGTCTTCTGTAATTGTCGAAGTGAAAAGTGGACTTTCTCCCATTCCTGCCTCAGAACTAACCTGGACAATTGGGTTCATGTCTTTCTAAGCTTTTTATGGTGGTTTAATCTTGGAGACATTTTAAAAATACATTGTAATAGACAATTATTTTGACTTCACACTGCTACACTGCTATTCATAATTTCATCATGAAATATGGATAAAAGCATGAGATATATTTTTAAATGCTTAGACTCTAGAAGATGGAAGAAAGTTACACAGCTGCACCTCTGAGCTTAGAGCAGTGAGCATCATATTGTATAATGTGCATGACATTGCTTTTTATGAGTGGAAATTGGAAGAAAGATGTATGCCTTTGCAGGTAGAAAATGAGATTCTCAAACAAAACCTCTGTGGTAGATAAGGTGCCATTCTTTTCTTGGGGGTGTAAAATTGGGGTCCTTTATTCATTGTCAATGTCTGTCTGCAGCTCATCTTTGATGCTGTCCTAAAGATAATGTATGCCGCGGTGGTCCCCTGGAGTGTGGCTGTAGAGCAGCTAGTGAAACAGCATTTAGAAATGGACCATCCCAAGTAAGATGAGAATCTACCACACAATTGGCGTGTGTTTGTGTGTGTGTGTGTGTGTGTGAGAGAGAGAGAGAGAGAGAGAGAAGTCATGTATTTGAGTTGGCAGCCCTTTATTGTGTTAATTCATTCGCTCGATTCCATAGCATGTCATAAGACCATTCATGTTAATATCAACACATTTTCTTTCAGAGTCAAGTTATTACAAGAAAGCTACAAACTAATGGAGATGAAGAAACTCTTGCGAGGCTATGGAATAAGGGAGCTGAACATCTTAAACAAGGACATCATGGTAAGTGTTACACTCGAAAGGCCTCTTCCCGATTCCGCCGACTTCCTGTGTCATCGTGAGAGATTTCATGAGGGTTTTACTTTCTAAAAGGTTAATAAAGCAAGTTCTTTCCAATGTTTCTTTGGTTGGGTAGTGTGTTAATAGGGCATTCAGTTGTCATTTCAGAGCAATGAGCACCAAAAATAATAAATTGAGCTCAAGGAGGAAGAACTCAGGATTGTCATTAAACTCAAGATACAAATCAGTATTCATTTTTCATACATTGGTTTCTTATTGCATCAGTTTGACTCTAGGGCTGCCTTTGCCCATGTGAGCCAATGATCCCCGGGTTCTCTGTGTGATTTCATCACTCAAGAAAATGTCTGTGTTGCTTCTCTTTCAGAGGGTAGTCAGGTACATTCTCAAACAGGATGTCCCCTCTTCTCTAGAGGATGCTCTGAAGGTGGCACAAGCATACATGTTGCCTGAGGACGAAATTTACAGTCTACGAATGATTGACCTGATTGACAGAGGACAGGTATGTGGATTTACATTGTTTTTTTCCCGTGTCTGGTTGATTCTTTAGAAGTACTTTGTGCATAGCTGATGGGTTTTCATGCGTTTTGGTCATGTACTCCTATATGTATGTGTATGTATACATATGTATATGTGTATTGTATGTCTCTGGCTCTAGCATAGGATGTGGCGTTGGTTTTTTTGTTTTGAAATTTTAAGTGTCTTCATATATGTGTGTGTGTGTGTATGTGTGTGTGTATCTATCTAAATATATATATATATATGCATACATATTAGGCAGGGCAGATACTTACAGAACAAAACATTTCCCAAGGCTACAGGTTTAACAGGCAGGTCGACCTTGGAAATGCTGTGGGTCTGGGTCCAGAGCACCACAATAAAACAAACATTGCAATAAAGCGAGTTCCACATGAGCTGTTTGGTATCCCAGTGCCAGTGAAAGTCATGTTGACACTAGGCTCTAGTCTACTAAGTGCATGATGAGAAAGTGTGAAATATGGTGAGAATGACCCAAACATGACAGACCACCAAGTGAGCACACGCTGTTGGAAACATAGTGCCGATAGGTTTGACGCAGGATTGCCGTAAACCTTTCACGGGTAGGACAGGCGATATTGACGAAGCACCATGGAATGAGATATGGCCTGTATATAATTCAGTGACATTAATTCTGGTACAAACGATCCATTCCAAATTAGTCCACCACCATTCAGACAGAAACTCACCGCTACCCTTAGCAATGATCCCCAAGCGCCTTTACTTTTAGGTTGATCTATGGCATAGCCAGAGGCGCACCTCAAGTTTAAGACACTTGAGTTCCAGGGACTGTCATTTACTTCCGTCAACACGTTTTCAGATTCTTGAAAACGTTGGCCCATCGTCTCATCTTCCCATTGATGGCCTTTCATGTTTAAATAGGAACGTGGCGGGTCTCAGTGGCCCTCTGCACGTACACTGTTGTTGCTTCCTGTCAATCACTGTGTCCAGGGTGAAGAGTGTCTGCTGGTGCTGAGGTCGCTGCCGCCTGCGAAAGCTGACCGAACTGCAGAGCGGGTGGTCATCTGGTCACGTCTGGCATTGCAGGAAGAACCAGATGGTTCCGAAGAGGTGAGCGTTTCATTCAGTAGTCAACATGTACCTCAAAAGCCAGTAAGTCCTCCCTTATCAACACAGCTAGGTCCCAGAGACCCTGTCGTTATGTGAAAATCAGTGTTGTGTAAAACCGTGGCACGTAAACAGGAGGTGAGAGCATGCAGCTGGAAAAAATGGTACTGTTCGACTTGTTCCACACAGGGTGGCCACACGCCTTCCATTTCTAAACAAAGCCAAAAGAAAACAAAGTGCAGTATCTGCGAAGTATGGTAAAGCAAAATGCAGTAAAACGAGGTCTGCCTTTATGACAAGACGTTTGTCATTGAAACCATCTTTGCACACCGTCCAGTGACTTGTTCACAGCCATCACACTGTGCAACCATCCTCACCACTGCCCTTTCCCAGATTCTCCCACTGCCCTTATGTTAATCCAGGTAGATCAGAGAAATAAATCCATGGAAACTCTTATGTGTATAAGAGAGTTTTATATAAAGAGTAATTGTATATTAAGAAAGCATCCCAAGTCCATATGTCCGATACCAATCTATTAAGTCCTCTTCAGACTCACAGAACACATGCAATGACGCCAAATGCAGGATGATCACAGGCCAGTGGGTGGAAAGTCTTTGGATCTGGTGGTGGTGTAAGCATCTCAGTGCTGGCAGGGGTCTCTATGTGGCTTCTCTGGCTTCAGAGGCTTGGTTGCATCAGGGTAGGTCCATGTGACTCCTCTAGCTCAGGGCACTAGCGTAAATTCCATGTGTCTTGTCAGCTGCAATGTCTCCCAGGGTGTTAGCAGAGTGAGAAATGTCTCCCTTGCCTCCAAGGAGGAAAATTCAGGAATTCCCAGAATCCTCAGGAGAAGGCCACGCCCACACAGAGGCCTCATTGGTTATGATCCGACTGACAGACTAGACTCCACCCTTTCTCTCTCAATCCTCTCAAGCCCCAAATCGATACCAGATTATGTAACTACCACAGCCCTTAACAGAAACGCCGCACCCCCTCAGCAATGACTCCCCTTTCCTCCTCCTGCTACTGGTAGCCACCAATAGATTTCCCTTCTCGATATAAGTGAAGTCTGACAGTGTGTGTAAGTGCGTTTGTGACTGAATGAAGTCACTCAGCACAGTGCTGTCCGGGCTCGCCCTGGTAGCAGTCATCAGCACCTCATTTCTCTCTGTGACCGTGACTCCAATGTGTGGGTGAAGCGCATTTTGCCTGCTCATCCATCTGCGGACAGACACTTGCATTGTTGTTTCAGCCCCTTGGCTATCATGACTAGGGTTGCAATGAGCTGTTGTACATGGTGTGTACTTTGTGTGGGCCAAACCTGTACTCAGCGTTTTGTCGATATTGCCTCTTAATGGAGGCCTTCGCTCCTTTGCCTTCTCTTCTCTCCTCTATTCAACAATCAGCTTTAGTAAAACGAAAATAACTGTTTATGTCATGAAGATCATGGTTATTTCGTAGACTTCCATTCTGTAGGTTAAACAAGTTCAGTTCTTAACGTTTTCAAAGAACTGTTACCACTCCTCTTTTTTTGCAAATACTGTCTAAGCTCTGGACAAAGAGCAACTTTCTGTTAGCTGAAAGATGATTTGGGATTTTTGTGTTTTCTATTTCTAAACCACATATCGAGATGCTGTACTTGTGTTGTAAGATTTAGCTTGCATTTGATTAAGAACCATTTCTCAAAACACAACAAAACAAAAAACGATTTCTCTGCTGCTCGGCTCACCACCAGGGGCTTCTCGTGTTTCAGCACTGGGCACGCATGGTTCCCGATTCCCTAGTTTTGGTGTGTTTACTGCCCTGTGAAATAGCCAGTAAGGGAAGTAGATTTCGTTTTGGGTTTTCCATCCTAGGACAAGGCCTGGAGAATGTGTGTAGCGAAGACCTCCGCGGATCTTCTTAAAGTGCTGTGCGACATTCGGAAAGGTAATTGCTCCCTCTGTTCCTTGATTTGTTCCTGCCTTTTGGAAGGAAACCCCACGGCAGCTCCCAACGGTCCCCACTGCTTTCCAGGCTCTGACTTCACAGAGGCTAGGACTGTGCCTTCAGGAGAAGCCCTCTTGGCCTCATTCTTGTGGTCACGACTGTAAGAACAGAAGCATCTCTTTCAACCTGACCTTTATTTATACGCTTTAACCAGATTTACAGGATACTTGGTGCCCCTTGCCCGTTTTCCTCACCTTTCAGTTGGTTATGACCAAGAATGAAGACCCATCGAGGCTTGAGCTAAAACCCAGGAGTCCAGTCTGACTCTGCTGGGTGAGGGGAGCAATCATGTGTTTCAGGGTGATTGCCAGTTCCCGTGAGCCCACACACTCCCGTTTCTGCCTTCAGAAAGAACAATGGCACCTTAGGTCTAGTTAACTAGGCAGCCTATTAAAGCTCTGCTAAGGTGGGCATTTGCATGTCAGCTCAAACTTAAACAAACAAACCATGTTACTTACAGACAATCTGCCGAAGAAGGATGAATGTGAAGAAGACTTGAGCCTGTTCAAAAGCGCTGCTAACTTGCAGGTAAAGCTGTTGAGCTGTATTCAGCTCTCGGCAGTCTCTGGCCCTTCTGGCGCTGGTAACACACGGAGTGGATTTCAGCCCCTCGAAACCCCAGATGACAGAGTAGAGCTGCCACCCCATAGGGTGTCCTGGGCTTTGTGTAATCTTCGAGAGCAGGATGCCAGTTCTTTCTCACACAACCTCTGGTTGGATTTGAGCTGCTCATCTTTCCGTTAACGGCCAAATGCTTGAGCATTGTGCCATTAGGCCTTCTAATACACCCCACACACACACCCGCACCCCTTTTATTTTGATTTGGGTCAAAGTTTACAGAGCAAATGGGTCTTTCAGCCCCTCGGCCATACACATTGGGTTCAGGGCATTGGTTGCAATCCCCACAATGTAACTCATCCTTCCTAATTCCTCTCTGGGTTTTCTGTTTCAACTTGTCCCTCTTCCCTGCCCCTTGCTGCCTTCTGAGCCTTTTCACTGGGCACATGCTGCCCTGTGGGCTTGTATGGTTGGTGATTCTACGGAGGGCTGCCCTCCCTGGGGGTCTTGTTCAGCTTGTAGGTCTGTTTGTCTACAATATTTCTTTTTTTGTTTGTTTCACTTTTCTTTTCTTTTGATGAATCATTTTATTGGGCGGGGCTCTTACAAATCTTATAACAATCTATCATTCAATTGTATTAAGCATACTTGTACATATGTTGCCATCAACATTTCCAAAACGTTTTCTCTCTAATTGAGCCCTTGGTATCAGCTCCTCTTTTCCCCCCACCCTCCCACCCTCGTGAGTCTTTGATCAATTATATATTATTATTATTATTTCATGTCTTACACTGTCTGTTGTCTCTCTTCATCCACATTTCTGTTATTCATCCCCCTGGGGGTGCAGGGTATATATCCAACCTTGTGATGGGTTCCCACTTTCCCCCTGCCGCCATGCAATATTTCTTAACTTTATGGCTTTATGTGTTTTAAAATTCACTTAAAATGTTTTTTAATTAAAAGATCATTTTATTGAGGGCTCTAACAACTTTTTGTTTTAATAATTTTATTGGGGGCTCGTACAACTCCTATCATAATCCATACATCCATTGGCTCTTACAACTCTTATTATAATCCATACATCAATTGTATCAAACATATTGTACTTATGTTGCCATCATTCTTTTCTAGACATTTACTTTCTATTGAGCCCTTGGTATCAGCTCCTCTTTTTTCCCTCACCCCCACTTGTAACCCCTTGATAGGTTATAAATTATTATTATTTTCATATCTCATACCGACCACTGTCTCCCCCCATGGTTTCTGTAGTTCTTCCCCCTTGAGGGGGGTATGTGGTTATGTGTCGATCATTGTGATCGGTTCCCTCTTTCTCCCCTCCACTCCCCTTCCCTCTACCCTTCTGAAATTCACTTTAACTCCAAGGTTTCCCAGGCTTGGGCTCAAGAGGGAATCATTCGTATAACAAAACTGATAAACGAGTTATCCTTAACATTCACATGTGAGGGACATCTTTTTTTGTGGCTTCTAATAGAGAAGGCGCTGTGAGCGAGCATGACTTCTCCACCAGCATACCGGTAGTCAATACCAGTCAAGAGTTCTTGTATTTGTTTCTGTGCGGTAGTGTTTCTACATGATGAACCTCTTTCATCAAAAGAGTATGCATATTTTTAGGTGGAATCACTTGCTTCGACCTCATACTATTTTACAGATGCGGACCTCCCTGCTACCTTTGAGTTGGTTCCGACTCATGGTGACCCCATAGGACAGGACAAAACTGCCCCTGTGTGTCTCTGAGGCTGTAAATCTTCACTAGAGGAGAAAGCCTCATGTTTCTCCCGTAGGGCACCCGACGGTTTCAAACCGCTGACCTTTCAGTTAGCACCTCTACTCGAGACCTCCACCAGGTCTCCCCCATAGATTATGCTTGTTCAGCTTATAAAGCTGTACTCATGAAGTCTGTGGAAGGGCCTGGAACAACGGGGAATTACACGATGCTAAGTAGAACAGGTCGTACACATGTATGAAATTGTGCATGCAGCCGTCAAATGCTGGTAAAAGTAAATAAAAATGAAATCTGAGAACATGGCCTCGGTGTGCCAAGTGACTTGATGCCATTAAATGCCCGATCGGGTGCAGCCCCAGGCCTAGCCCGCCCTTCCCTAAAAAAAACCATCTGGCCCCAACATCAGCAGCGGGGAAGGTGGGAAAACGTGGGTTAAAGTAGCTTTTTAAAAAGTTTCCAAGCTCTTTTCATTATAGTGACTCTCCTAAGTTGTACATTCAGGCCTGAGGCTCTTGCTTTTACCGGGGGTGGGGGTGGAGGTGTGTGATCTTGGATGGAGCTTACAGTAGGGAGAGCTTCTCAGTGATGGTACACATCGGCTCCGCAGAGGAGACCTGTAACTCTTGTCTTGCTGGCCATGGCTACAGGAGAACTTCGGGGCCTTCCTTCGATTCGAAGACTACAGCAGCCGCTCCCTGGTGGCTGATCTCCACGAGCAGCACATCCGAGCTCAGGAAGCCGCCCAGGCACGGCAGCAGCAACCGCAGCCGCTCAGGAGGCCCCCTGAGCCCACCGCGGCCGGGACGCAGAGCCGGCGCCCAGACTCGAAGCTGCACAGGCAGGCACTGGCACTGCAAGTGTCTGAACAAGAACTGGAGGCTGAGCTGACCCTGAGGGCCCTCAACAATGGCAAAGTCCAGACCGCGCTAAAGAAATGCAGGTTGGTGTCTCAGGTTGTCCCTGAGCGGCACAGCTCACATTCCATGGGCGTGCTTCCTTCCTGCCTTCAACGGAGGCTTTCATTGCCACTGAAATGACTGTCGGTTTCTTGTCCTCCGAGCCCGTTTCCAGCGTCTGCGCACAAAAGTAGCCAAAGAGAAGGCATGTCCCAGATAGGGCAGAGGCATTGTTGTCTTGGCACAGTCCTAACAGAAACATCGCTGGCAGGCGCCTTTGAAGAGCAGATATGTATTTGCTCACAGTTCTGGGGGCTAGAAGTGTAAATCACGGTCTAAGTCCTGTCGGCTCCTCCACACTTCTCTCCTAGTTCTGGTGTCCTCCGTGGACCCTTAGTGTCCCTTTCCTTATGGCTGGGTCCTCACAGGATGTCCATGTCCGTGTGTGTGTGTGCGCGCGCGCGCGCCTGTCTCTCTGCATCATCTGTTCTGTTTATTTCAATAGGACCGCCCTCTGAAGGGTCTGGGTTTAGAACCCACCTGTCTTTAGGATGCTCTTGATTACAAAAGAAAATGCCTATTTCCCAGCAGGATCATAGTGAGGGGCACCAGGGCCAGGGCTGCAGCCACGTTTTCAGGCAGACAAGTGAGTCAGGACGGTGATGCTTGAATTTTCATCCCTGCGTCCTTTGACACTGCGTAGTACTACATGTCTCCATAAGAAGTCCGTGGTCTGTGCCATGGCGGGCAGCATCTTACAGACATTTCATGGGATGATGGTGATGAAAGCTACATGGTAATCCAAAACAGACAACTGTGTTTGCCTCTACTCACTACAAGGAGCTTGTGTTAGTCTGACGAGAGAAACAAATCCAGGGACACTCGTGTGTATAACAGAGCGATTTATATCAAAGAGTAAATGTTTGTTAAGAAAACATCCCAGATCAAGTCCATAAGCCCAATATTAGCCCATATGTCCGATACCAGTTTATAAATTCTTCTTGAGACTCATGCAATACATGCAATGAGGCAGACTGCAGGAAGATCACAGGCCAGTGGGTAGAAAGTCTTGTGGATGCAGTGGCGATAGAAGCATCTCAGGGCTGGCGTGGGTCTCCATGTGGCTTCTCTAGCTCTAGGGCTCTGGTTCTATCAGGGGTCTCCATGTGGCTTCTCAGAAGGAAGACAACCAGAGAGTGTCTCTGTGTCTCCTGCCTCCATAGTGAGCTATTTATCTCTACGGCGCCTCCAAATGAGGTCATCAAGCTGCAACCTGATTGACAGGCTAGACTCCACCCCTTCGCAAGTTGACAGGCGATTATGTAACTGCCACAGAGCCCTAGTAGCCTAGTGGGTTGTATGCTGGGCAGTTTGAGGCCACCAGCTGCTCCACAGGAAGAAGCTCAGCAGTTCTCTGCTCCCAGACTTACAACCTCAGAAACACACAGGGGCAGTTCTACCCTGTCCTCCAGGGACGCCATGATTTGGAATGGACTCAATGACAATTAGTTATTTTAGTTTATCCTGCTAATACCTGCTTCCTCCACAGAGATGCCTTTACGTATCACTGTAACACCAGCTCTGGGAAGTTGCTCTTTTTGACTGTTCAGAAGCTTTGTCATATGTTGGCGAACGACGTCCCAATGGTGGTCCCCGAGGGAATGAATCTTCCTTCAGAGATCCACATGTTAGCCTGCCAGGCCGCCACCATCTGCAGCCCAGGTGACCAGCTTTTTCCTGCCGAGTTTTAAATTGTGCATTTCATCCCTGCCTCTGTGCAACTGAACAGGTAACGACAGAGCAGGCCATCAGTCAGGCCTCCGAATCTGCAGGTTCCACGAGTGGGAGTGTTTGGGGGGCGGGGGTAGGGTGAGAACATGGCCTCTAAAAAGACACTCGGTGGTCGTGGCAGTCCGACAGAGGCTAGGAGGGCATTTCCTTTGTATTAGGGATTCTGAGTCATCGAGAGGTGATTAAAATAGAAGGGAGGACGTGCACAGGTTATGTAAATTCTATACCTTTTCATATCAAGGACTTGAGTGTCCGTGGATTTCGACACCGGAGGGTGTCCTGGCACCATTCTCCCACTCCAAATACTGAGGGCCACCTGTCACTCCCCTTTCCAAAAGAAACTTATAACTGATGCTCTTTGGGGAAATGATCTTTTTTTTTTTAGTTAGAAATTAATTAAAAAAATTTTTTTTTCTTCTTTTTTAAAAAATCATTTTATTGGGGGTTCATACAACTCTTATCACAATCCATACATACATCAATAATGTAAAGCACATTTGTACATTTGTTGCCCTCATCATTCTCAAAATATTTGCTCTCCACTTAAGCCCCTGGCATCAGCTCCTCATTTTTTCTCTTCCCTCCCTGTTCCCCCCTCCCTCCCCGCTCCCCTGCATCATGAACCCTTGATAATTTATAAATTATTATTTTGTCATATCTTACACTGTCCGTCGTCTCCCTTCACCCACTTTTCTGTTGTCCGTCCCCCAGAGAGGAGGTTATATGTAGATCCCTGTTTCCACCCCACCTTCCCTCCACCCTCCTGGTATCGCCACTCTCACCACTGGTCCTGAAGGGCTCATCTGTCCTGGATTCCCTGTGTTTCCAGTTCCTGTCTGTACCAGTGTACATGGGGAAATGATCTTGTCCTTGCTGGCTGTAACTGTTTTTCGGTTCATGCTGTTGTTGTTCTTAAGTGCCCTCGAATTGGCTCTGACGCATGGTGACCCCACGTACAATAGAAGGAGGCACCACCCGGCCCTGTGCCATCTTCATAAGGTGATGCCCGAGCTCGTGGCTGCAGCCAGTGTGTCAGCCCATCTGTAGCGGGTCTCCCTCCTGTTTGCTGACCCTCTCCTTTACCCAGCGGGACGTCCTTTCCCAGGGCCTCATTCTTCATCGCCTTGTGACTTCCCTTGCTTCCTCAGGTCTGAATTGCCTCTCACGCTAAGCTGAAGGCAATGACTGAACGGCAGTCAGAGGTGTTGAGAAACCTTTCTGTCTACCTTTTGACTTTTCTTAGGATCTGAAATAGGAAAGTTTGTGAGGGCTGTTTGCCTGATGGATATTAGCATATATGTGATATTGGCATGATGCATTTTTTTTTTCTTTTTTAGATTTTTTACTGGATGCTTTGGAACTTTGTAAATATACTCTAACAGCTGTAGAACTTTCCAGGCAGTGCCAAATGGATGACTGTGGAATCCTTACAAAAGTAAGCCGCTCTGGGGTTTCTTTTCCTCCACCCCATTATGCACCAATTAAAAATTACTGGCAAAATCTTGGGAGACCCTGACGCTGCTGCTTGAGTCATTTCTGACTCCAGACTAGAAAAGGGATGATGACCAAGAGGCACTCTCTCGTGCAGCCTTGAGCCTGCGGCAAGGGCTCCCTGCCCCTGACCTGTAACCTGGTTGTTAGTTGTGGAGGGCACCCCTTCCAACTCCTCACAGCCCCGCATACAAGAGAAGGAAACCGCACCCACCCCGCACGCTTCTCCCCATCGTGGTTCTGCTTGGACCCATGGTTGCACTCACTGCGCCAGTCGACTTCCTAGACGGTAATCATGTAACTCAGGGGCTGTGATGATCTTGAAACCAGCGAGACATAAAATACCCAACCAGTTGCCCTCAGCTTGCAACCCAAGTTCTTTTACTTCATGGAGTTAGAAAAATCCCCTTAGAAAATGCAATTAGTCACGAGGGAGGGAGGGGAAAGAAGCGGAGCTGGTACCAAGGGCTCAAGTAGAAAGAAATTGTTTGGGAAATGTTGACAGCAACATGTGTCCAAATGTGCTTCATACCATTGAGTGATGGATTGTTATAAGATTTGTAAGAGGGCCCCCCGCTAATAAAATGATTGATTTTTTTAAACATGCAGTTAGCCTGAGGCATTTTACCAAATGTGGTCTCTACGGCATTGTTATCACTCACTGCATTGCTCAAAAGCACACAGGTTGCAGGCAGTTGTCACCTACAAGGCCAGATCAGATAATGCCGAGAGCATTCTCCTAGTTACCTGTTGTTAGTGAGAAAAAGTGAGGCCCTGCTATCTAGTCCGTCAACAAAGACATCCTGAGACTGGCCTGAGACTTGACGAACTTTAGTGTTCTGTTGGCTTGTTCGTGGTCAACAGTTATATCCCAAGGTCACCTTGAAACCTGAGTGAGTGTAAAACATCTAGACATGTCTCCCCAAAGTGTAAATTCCAAAGCCAAAGATAGATATTCTCCAAATTCTCCGTGATTTCAAAGCGGACAGAACAATGACAGTCTGTTTCGCACTAGTGTGGCCTCCTCACTGGTATACCTTCTAAATGAAAACATCCTTTCTTCCTTTGACCCGGAGTGAGGAAGTTGGTCGTAATGTTCCACAGTCACACACCTGCGTTTCAGGTGACAGGCTCAACTCCAGTTCCATAGGACAGATTGGAACTATAAGCTTCAACGAAGCTGACTGCCACATTTTACCCCCCTGGAGCAACTAACTGGTAGATTCGAAACACCAACCTTTCAGTTAGTAACCCAGCACTAACCACTGCGCCACTAGGGTAAGGTGACCAGACGTCTCGCTTTTGGCGGGATAGTCCCGATTTTGAACAATTTGTCCCGCGTCCCGCGGCGTTTTAAAAAAGTCCCGATTTTTGGAAGGAATGCATGACAAGCTGGGGTATATGGTTTTCGGCTGCCATGTGGCTATTTCGCCAGGATATGAGTTTCATCAATGGTGTCCTGCTTTACCAATGTTAAAATCTGGTCACTTTACACTAGGGCTCTGTAGGAAAGCAACTCCATGGTTGTATTTGGCTATCCACACTGCATTCGGCATGGATCCATCGGACTCCTGTTCAGCTTGGAGAAGGTGGACCCCGGTTGGTGCTGTCTTTACCGCTGTCTTTCCTGTCTGCTTTGGTATTTAGGCTTCTTTTGGAACACACAAAGATCCTTACGAAGAGTGGTCTTACAGCGACTTTTTCAGCGAAGATGGAATTGTCCTCGAGCAGCAGATGGTGCTACCTGTCATTTATGAACTGATTTCCTCCCTTGTGCCCCTGACTGGTCAGTGCCCTTTGGGTTACCATTTTGTATGTCTATCTGTAGTATGGACATTTGAAATGTCAAATCTGGGAGCTAGAACTGCACTTAAGACATGGATGAGCCTAACAGGCCTAATGTTGACCAAAAGAACCTGGACACAAAAGAATGAGCACTAGCTAATGCCATTTACATAAAGTTCAAAAACAGCCTATAGTCTGCCATACTGGTAGAAAGCTGGGTCTGGTGACTCTTGGGGGTAGGTCATAGGTAAGGACCAGAGGAGGCCTCGGGGGCTTCTGGGACTCTGGATAGACTCTCTCTCTTTAACTAGATGCTGCTACATGGATACATTTGGCTTGTGAAAATCTCCCGTGCTCTGATTTTTTGTGAATCGATTTTTTCTTGCTGGAATCCCTGGGTGCTGCAAATGGTTAATGCCCTCAGCTGAAAATAGCATTTTTACTTTTTTACTTTTTAAGTAGCTGTTTGTATTAGACCATTATTTGATAATAGCACAATATTTCAAAGTGGTTGAAAGCTGGGGAGTCCATTGTAACTCTTGGCGACCCAATGTACAACCAAATAAAACACGGCCTTATCCGGCATCATCCTCACAATGCATGCTACTTAGGAGCCTACTGTTGCCGCCACTGTGTCAGTATTTCTCTAGCTTTGCCGATAGGGCCTTTCTAAGAGGCATTTTACTTGATTTTCTCTCATAGAAAGTAAACGACATCCCTTGGATTCTGCCAGTTTGCCATACTGCTCGTCAAATCAAGGTAGGCAACTTGAGACCTGGAGGACACAGTGTTCAGATCCTGTAAACACAGACATTCCCAGGAATCCCACTGACCAACCCTGACTTAACGTCCCTACTGTAATAGTCCAGGCCTTGTCATTACCTCCATACCGCAGTGGTTCTCAACCTTCCTAATGCTGCGACCCTTCAGTTCAGTCCCTCGTATGGTGACCCCCCACTCCCCAACCATAAAATTATTTTTGTGGCTACTTCATCACGGTCATTTTGCTACTGTGATGAATTGGGCGGCCCCTGTGAAAGGGTTGTTCGACCCCCAAAGGGGCCGCAACCCCCATGTTGAGAACTGCTGCTCCAGAGGGTCAGAGGATTGGACTACTTGGCCTATGGTGTTACTTACTCTTCCGTGATCCTGTGCCTGAGTTGTGGCTGTTCTAATGGAGCAGTGGCTTTCATCCCTGGAAGCCAGGGAGTCCCTTGTTGGTACAAATAGTTAGGTTCTCAACTGCTACCCAGAATTTGGCAGTTCAAACCAACTCCGAGGCCCCCTGCTTCCATAAGATCACAGGCCTGGAGCAGCCCTCGTCTGCACTCAGGGGTTCAGGGCCAACTCCAGGCCAGTGTAGACCCAATTCAAATGGGAGCCAGCACTGAAAATATCTCATTACCTAGTGGTCTTATTTTGTGACCTGTTTGTTAACCTTATCTTGTGAATTGGGTGAAGATTTACAGAGTGGTCGCTCACTTTGACATTCACCAATTCATGCACATTTTGTGACATCTCTTTAATTGTCCCCACAATGTACCGTCACCGATCCCTCTTGTTCTCTGTGCTTCCTCTCTCTGTACCTCCTCCACACCTTACCTTTCTGGGTTTTGCCCTTGGGTAAATACTGTTGCCCCTTTGAGCCCTGGTGGAGCAGTCTAAGGAGTGTGTGCCTCCCTGGCTCTATTGTTCCCCATATAAAACAAAACCACACTCACTGCCATCTAGTGGATTCAGACTCACAGCAACCTACTCTAGTACTGAGTAGAACGGCCCCTGTTGGTTTCTGAGACTGTAAGTCTTCTCAGGAGTAGAAAGCATCTTCATTCTCCTGCAGAGCAAGCGGCTGGTGGTTTTGAACTGCTGTCCTTGCAGTTAGCAGCCCAACAGGTAGCCAGCCCGCTTTGCCACCAGGGCTCCTGTTGTTCCCCTACAGACCTTCTATTTTGTGGTTCAAATGAAGCCTTACATCATCTCTGCCATCAGCTCTCTTTTCAACAATTACCTGCACTGAAGTACCCCATCCCCGAGAACATGTCCCAGCAGTATCATCTTCCTTTGTTTAAACAGAAAACTCTCAATATTAAAGTACTTTTACTCAGGATACATTTATCCCCACACAGGAGACTGCCTAGTGTTGCCAGTTATCAGCTCCATCTCCGCCCTGCTTCAGAACCTTCAGGAATCCAGCCAGTGGGAGCTGGCGCTCCGATTCGTCACCAGTTCGTTTGGCACCTGCCTTCAGCACATGATGTCCAACTTCATGAATGACAGCTTGAGTGAAAAGGTATCGTTATGGGAACCAATACTTCGGCTCTCTGGGGAAAGACAATAATGAAACAACTGTCACCTAAGGAATCTAGAGTCCAACTTTCAACCATTTATCAGGTTGGACGACAAATATGTGCTTGCCCACATTTCTGCTCTCACATCTGTACACCACCCGAGCTCTCTGACGTGGGAAGGCGGAGACGTCAGGGAGGTCAACTAACTGACTGAAGGTTTCGGGCCATCCGTTTGGAGCTGCAGTCTCAGCCCCGCTCTGGGCCCTCCAGCACAGCGCAGTGTCCAGTAGGCCTCGTGAGGTCGAGTAGATGTGTTTGCTGTTGTTGTTGTCACCCAAGGACTATCATTTTCTTTGTTGACAGCCTTATTTCCTCGAGACGTCAGTACAAATAAGGCCCCTGGAGTCGTCGTAAGACCAGACAGGAGTTGAGGGGACACGCCTGCCTGGAGCACTGTCTCCGTCATAAGGGCAGCAGTAGCTGGACCATGAGAGAGACTCCTTAGGGGCAGTCAGTTTATGCTAATGAGGGGGAACAAAGTGAGGCCGGGTGAAATTGTTTGCACAGCTCAAAGAACGTAGTTGCCCCTGAATGGTACGTGCAGAAATGATTGAATTGAGAGATGTTGTGCTGTGGATAGTCTCAGCAGTAGCAAAAATAAATTACAAACAGAAAGAGGCATAACTTCCCAACAAGAGGTGACCACACTTTATGGGTACCCATCAGGGTCCCCAGCTTCTCACCATCACACTCAAGTCATTGAGAAGAGCTCCTTTGGGCTCCCTCCGGTCAACTTCTCCCAGGTTCTTTCACGAGAGACATCATGTCGGCCCTTTTTTCCCATAGCGTGCCCCTCGAAAGTCCCTTCATATTGCTGAGACGTTTGCAGATGGACACAGAAGAGTGGGCCTACATGAAGATTTCTTAACGTGTTTCTCTTTCCTCCCCAAAGATGTTTGGAGAAGCCACGTTGGTTAAATCAAGGAGCATTGTTCTGGAACTGAAAGAAAGGGCCGTTAAATTCATCAGGGGGAATGCTGTAACACTCTTAAACAAAGTGAGTATTTGTTCCTTGTGAACTTTCTCTGCCTTCTTCCCCGAGCTTTGCATCCGGATCCAGTCCAGGGCTGCGTGCCTGTTCAGACGCTTCGAGAGCGTGTTGTTGTTAAGTGCTGTCGAGTCGGCCCACGTGAGCCACAGAAAGAACCACTGCTCAGACCTGGGCCATCCTCACGGTTGTTGTCACGTGTGCGCCACGGTTGCAGCCTTTGTCATTCCGTCTTGTGGAGGGCCTTCCTTCCATTCCCTGCCTCTGCTTTACCAAGCATGATGCCCTTTTCCAGGGACTGCTCTCTGCTGACATCATGCCCAAGAGCATGCACGGCAGCTCAGCATTGTTGTTCGTGGGCGTTCCTTAGGGTGGGTACCATCCTTTTGGGTGGCTTGTAAAATGTATCAATGCTGCTTAAGAGGGTTTTTGAGGCTATACATCTTTACAGGAGCAGACAGTCTCATCTTTTCCCTGAGGAGTGACTGGGGGGTTTGCACTGCAGACCTTGCAGTTAGCAACCCAACGCCTAGCCCACAGCACCACCAGGGCTCCTTACACGAGGCCTTAGCCTTTTATTATTAACTAGCATCTGTTGAGGAGTGAATGTGGGCTATGCTTGACCTACTATCCACCAGGTAACAGTTGGAACTCACCATCCATTCTGCAGGATAAAGATAAGGCTGCTTACTCACGTAAAGAGTTACAGTCATGGAAACCCACAGGGGCAGTCTGGCTCTGTCCTGTAGGGTCTCTGAGTCAGAGTGGACTGGAGGGCTGTGAGAGTATCTACTGAGCACCTCCTGTGCACAGACCTGCTGAACGCTTGGGGGTCAAAGCGCCATTTAATCTCCCCAGCGACCGTTTGATGGGAACCGTTCTTGTAGCCCTGTTTTACACAAGCTTTCCAACAGTTCAAATGCTGACTCCCCACCCAGCAGCCATATAACCATCAGGCAGCTGATCTCACTTCTCGGGGTCTCCCTTCTCTCTTGTGTACAGTGATGATGATGTTGATGAGCATTATTGTCACTTGATAAAACTTATAATGCCAGGCTTTATTTTATTTTCATTTAAAACACTTTATTGAGGTATCACACAATTCTTATCACAATCCATACATACATCCATTGTGTCAAGCACATATGTACATTTGTTGCCATCATCATCCTCAAAACATTTGCCTTCCACTTGAGCCCTTAATATCGGCTCCTCATTTTTCTCCTCCCTCCCCCCTTCCACTCCCTCATGAACCCTTCATAATTCATAAATTATTATTATTTTGTCATATGTTACACTGTCCGACATCTCCCCCTGCCTTCTTCTCTACTGTCCATCCCCCAGGGAGGGGCTATATGTAGATTCTTGTAGTTGGTTCCCCCATTCCACCCCACATTCCCTCTACCCTCCAGGCATCACCACCCTCACCACTGGTCCTGAAGGAGTCATCTGTGCTGGATTCCCTGTGTTTCCAGTTGCTATCTGTACCAATGTACAGCCTCTGGTCTAGCCAGATATGTAAGATAGAATTGGAATCATGATAGTTGGGTGGGGGGCGGGGGGAGGAAGCATTTAAGAACTAGAGGAAAGTTATATGTTTCATTGTTGCTGCCTTGCACCCTGACTGGCTCATCTCCTCCCCACAGCCCTTCAGTAAGGGGGTGTCCAGTTGTCTACCCATGGTCTTTGAGTCTCCACTCTGCACTCACCCTCTTTTACAATATGATTTTTTGTTCTTTGATACTTGATACTTGATCCCTTCGATAGCTCGTGGTCACACAGGCTGGCATGCTTCTTCCATGTGGGCTTTGTTGTTCTGAGCTAGATGCCCACTTGTTTACCATCAAGCCTTTCAGACCCCAGTAGCTATATCTTTTGATAGCCGGGCACCAGCAGCTTTCTTCACCACATTTGCTTATGCACACATTTGTCTTCAGCGATCGTGTCAGGAAGGTGTGCATCCTGGAATGCCAATTTAATAGAACAGTGTGTTCTTGCATTGAGTAAGTGCTTGAGTGGAGGACCAGGCTTTATTTTAAGGGCGTGATATTCATAAATTCATTTCAGCAACTCCAAGAAGTGGTTCCTTTGTTTGGTACAGGAGCACACTGTGGCACCTAACCAAACCACAAAACCCACTGCCATCGAAGTGGATACCGGCTCACTGCAACTCTCTAGGACGGGTGGAATGCCGCTGTGGGTTCCCGAGACTGTAAACGTACTAGAGGGCCCTCAGAGGGATGGATTGACATAGTGGCAGCAATGGGCTTAAACACAGGCATGATTGTGAGGTGAGGATGATGCAGGGCCAGGCAGTATTTCCTTCTGTTATTTGTGAGGTTAGCAAGAGTCAGAACCAGCTCAGAGGCCTCCTAGTACATCTCACATCATAAAGACAATCCATTCCCCAACTGTATTGTCCACAGGTACAGGGGCTAAGATTAACAACCCAACTTCGTGGGGGAGGGGTGGAAAACACAATTCAGCCCACAGCAGGGATGGAATAAGAAGTAATGAAAAGCTCTAAGATGATGGGGGAGAGGATTAAAACTGATGGTGATCACACAACTCATTTTAAAAGCGATTTCACCGTGGGTTTGGGGAGGAGAAAGAGTGTTCTAAAGTTGTTTGTGGGAATGATTGTACAACTCTTCATGATAATGATTGAACTACTGAATTGTGTGATGTATGGACCAAGTGCCAATAAAACTGAGTGTGTGTGTGTGTGTGTGTGTGTGTGTGTGTGTGTGTGTGTGTGTGTGTAGTGAGCCACTAGGATCTCAGCCTGAGCAATTGAGTGAAAAATGGTCCCTCTTATTTGGGGGTGGGATGGGGGGGAACAGCTGGCAGAGAAATGGGCTTGGTGGAGAACATTAAGAAAGAATCCCAGTCTGGAGGTGCTGGGTCCCGGGTCTCAGGCAGTGAGTGATCCACAGCGAGCGAACTCACTATGTCTGCCGTCAAAGTGTCCATGTGGAAACTATCTGTGGGTGGTAGGGAGTTCAGCCCCACAAAGTTGCTGTTTGTGTGGGTTAAAAATGAAAAGATCAATGTTTGTACATAGCTGGGCCTAACTGAAGGATGAGCCGGTGAACCCTGAACCTTGGGTCACAGTTCATACTGGCCAGGTCGTGAGACTGAGCACGAGAGCCCGTGAGATGGAAGGAAAACCCCAGGGAGTCATGTCCCTGCAGTGGAAGGCAGAGCGTCGGACGCAGGAAGCAGTCAGCTGTATCAAGAACATTTTGATGATTCCAGTGTGGCGAGGATCAAGAAGTAGCTGTTGAGCTTGGCCCCCAGGAACCCCTCCATGACCTTCGCAGGGACAGTGTGGGTGTGGTGGGAGGTAGGCCTCTCTGGACTGAGTCCAAGGGACACTGGAGGGAAAGAGTTTTTGCAGTTGTTTGTTCTGAAGGCAGGAGCACAGAGGAAGCAGCTAGTAGCAGGAGGTGTGCGCAGACGTGACTGTCAAGATGGGAGGTGGCTGTAGTGTGGAACCCCCCCCACGAAACCAACCAGACAACAAACCCAAACCTGTTGCTGTTGATCCAACACAGGGCAGCATGGACATGTGTTACGAAGTTGGATGAAGCTCCACAGAGTTGACGTGGCCGGAGTGTTTATGCAGTTTGCCAACCCTTTCTTCTGTGGTGCTGCCAGGGGGTTCAGACAACTGACCTTGTTGCTAACTGCCATGGAGCGGGTGCTGACTCACAGAGACGCTATAGAGCAGAGTGAACCCACTGCCTGGCCCTTGGCCATCCTCAAAACCAGTGCTTCTCAACCTGTGGATCTCAACCCCTGTGGGGGTCAAATGACCCTTTCATGGGTCGCCCAATTCAAAACAGTAGCAAAATGACAGTGATGAAGTAAGAATGAAAATAATTTTATGGTTGGGGGGTCACCACCTCATGAGGAACTACAGTTGTGACATTAGGAAGGTTGAGAACCACTGCTCATAATTGTTATAGTTGACCCCCTCGTTGAAACCAATGTGTCAGCCCATCGCATTTTAGGGTCTGGTTTCTTTGGTTTTGGTTTTTGCTGACCCTCTCAAGCATGGGGTCTTTCTCCAGGGACTGGCCCTTCCTGGTGACATATCTGAAGTAGGCATTGTCTCCCCAGCCTTGCTTCTGAGGAGCACTCCGGCTGTACGTCTTCCAAGACAGAACTGTTCCTTCTTGATTCTGGCATCCTCTGGTCTATTCCGTGCCCTTCATCAGCACTGTACTTCGAAGGCATTATTGATTCTGGTAGTAGTTGAGGACAAGCCATCTGCATCACCCGGTGGCCTTACTGAACCCACAGGGAAGGGGAGAAGTTGTCGAGGAAGAAAGGGGGGCTTTACATGAGCAAAATTCTTGAGAGGATGAGAGGATAGGATTCTGTGGGCAGGTGGAGGGGGGCTGGCTTGTGTGGAGAGTTGGTAATGGCAGGAAGGAAGGCTGAATGTCCAGGTGCAGGTCCGGCTGGCCCGTGGACGTGGTGGTGGGAAAAAGAAGAGGCTGTTTTCTGGTGGCCTAAAAAGTCCTCAGTGATATAAAACATCAGGCCCTTAGCTAATAAGTGTGAGGACCAGGGGCGTGTTGCAGATTTGAAGAGAAGGGGGTGAAATAGGGATGTAGATGAGAAGAAGGTAAGGGTTCGGAGCTGTGGGACTTACTCGAGCAGTGCTGGAGCCCGCCGGCAAAGCAACAGGGGACTCGATTAAGGGGGTGAGGACTGAGAAAAGACAGACACAAAAAATCTGGGGTCAGGAGGACTGCGATTCAAGACTGCCGCCCCGAGTTTATTTTCCAGCAAGCTTTTATATACTGTTAAGTGGGAATGTACTATTGCTCAAAATAGCGCCCCCATCCTTGTTCTTGTTTGTCTGGCAAATATTTTTCCCAAGGCTAAGCACCTGATGTTTTCAATAACATTAAAGCACAAAAGTCAATCTGACCGTGAGAGAGCTGTGTCTGCACGTCCACATTTGAACGAACAGACCTCTGCTTTCAGAGCAGCTCCCAACAGAGCAGCCTTTCTTCAACATTTGATAAAAAAAAAACAACCTTCAAAATACACCAGCAAATCGTAAACCCCAAAGCCTCCCTGAAGTCACCTCCAAACCCCACAACGCTGTAGCGTAACTAGCACAGACGGTTAACAGATCACAGCAACTGGGAAGTTAGATGGGAAGCTTGGGGGCGGGGCGGCCAGGGGGGTCTGTGTTCATGGGGGAGAAACCACTCACAAAAGGAACATGAGGATGGCCGCACAACTTGAAGAAGGCACGTGACCAGCATCGCTGCTGGTGCACGTGGTCCCCTCTGCCCGAGAGGGCCGCCGTGAGTGACTGCGAGGCGGAATGGGCCTGAGGGCTGGTGTTTTGCGTGTGACTGTTTAACCGTGAAGAATTAGCTTGTTCTGCTGCTTTGCTCCTGCAGATATTCAACTGTCGCCTGGTCGACCTGGACTTGGCTTTGGGCTACTGCACCCTCCTGCCCCAGAAAGAAGTGTTTGAACACCTCTGGAAGCTCATAGACAACGCATGGCAGAATTACGACAAAATTTTGGTATGACTGAAAGAAGCACGCTTCGGCTCTTGAACACAAAATAGGAAAGATGTAGGGCAAGAAATGCAGTCGGCTTCACTAGTTAGGTTTAAGGATCAGAAGAAAAAGGCTTTGCTAACTCCCATGAGTTCTACCAGCTTTTCCTGATTAGCTACATTGTGGTGACTGTGCCATGCCGTAAGCTCGGCTCATACCAAAGAATGGCTGAGGGGTTGTGGTTTTCAAAATCTGCACATGGCTACACCACCTGCTCTATGTACTCATGTTTGAAATCCCAGGCCCACGAGCTGAGTTTTTGTTTTGTTTTTTTCCTATAGGACAAGTTCAAAGGATTCTGTAGGAAAGGCTTCTTTTGAGCGTGGTCCCTAAAAAATTTTGGCTTTAGTGAGAGTTTGGCCTGTAGGATAATTAAAACCTGGGCTGCTTCTAATGAAGGAGAGCCAGGTTATCCTTATGTTATCTTATGAAAAGCTGACTTACCGGAATGTTCTATAAGAAGGAATGAGTGTGCAGGAAGCAAAGGAGCCCATGCTTCTCTCACAAAGAAAGGTGGCTGTTCGGTTGTTGGTCTCACCCAAGAGGTCCGTTGGAACGCACACTCCTCCCAGGTGCATTTGTTTCCATGTTTTCAGGCGATAGCTCAGGTGGGTTCGGAGCTGGCCAGACTCTACCAGCAAAGAGAAATGGAACTGAAGTTCTGTGAGCTCTGTACCGATGCCCAGTGGGGTGTCCGCCTCAGCAGGCTTGGGGTGAGTATTTTTGGTGCTGCTGTGAGCTTTCACCTAGTTGGGAGGTTTAACACAGAGATCTCATTCTCTATAACATTGATGTACTCACTGACGTTGGCTGTATGAACAGACACCTGGTGCTTTCACATAAATAAGGACCTGCCTCATTCCCCTGCCCTTTGTTTTTAAAGTGGTGAAAGGAGACTTGATATAAATACTTAGAACACTTTTATTCTTTTTTTTAATTAGTCATTTTATAGGGAGCTCTTACAAATCTTATAACAATCCATAATTTACTTTCATTAAGTATACTTGTACATATGTTGCCATCAACATTTCCGAAACATGTTCTTTCCACTTGAGCCCTTGGTATCAGCTCCTCTTTTTTCTCCTCCCTCCTCCACCCTTCCTCCCTCGTGAATCTTTGATCAATTATATATTATTATTGTTGTCTCATCATGTCTTACACTGTCCATTGTCTCCCTTCACCCACATTTCTGTTATTTGTTCCCCTGGAGGGTGGGCTACATAGCTAAAAATTTGATTTAAAAAAAAATCATTTTATTGAGGGCTCGTACAACTCTTATCACAATCCATATATCCATCCATTGTAAGACTTGATATTTTTATCTGCTTGACTTTCTCTCTCTCTCTCTCTCTCTCTCACACACACACACACACACACACACACACACACACACAGTTGTTAGTTGCAGCTGAGTTGATGCCAGCTTACAGCAACCCCAGGTTCAACAGAAGCGTTGCCCAACATAGCCCATGTGGAAGAAGCACACCAGCCTGTGTGATCACAAGGTGTGGATAGGATTAGGTATCAAGCATCAAAGACCAAGAGCAAAAAATCGTATTATTGTGAATAAGGGGGAGTGCAGAGTGGAGACCTAAAGCCCATTTGTAGCCAACTGGACATCCCCTTACAGAAGGGACGTGAGGAGGAGACCAGCCAGTTAGGGTGCAGTATAGCAATGATGAAACATACAACTTTCCTCTAGTTCCTAAAGGCTTCCTCCCCGCCCCTTCCTCCCCCTCCAATATCATGATCCCGGTTCTACCTTACAAATCTGGCTAGACCAGAGCATGTACATGGATACAGACAAGAGCTGGAAACACAGGGAGTCCCGGACAGATAACCCCTCAGGACCAATATTAAGAGTAGCCATACCAGGAGGGGAAGACGAAGGTGAGGGTAGGTAGGGGGAACGATCACAATGATCTACCTATAATCCCCTCCCAGGGGGATGGACAACAAAAAAGTGGGTGAAGGGAGACATTTGTCGGCGTAAGACATGAAAAAAAAAAAATCTATAAATTATCAAGGGTTCATGAGGGAGAGAGGGAGGGAAAAGATGAGCTGATACCAAGGGCTCAAGTAGAAAGAAAATGTTTTGAGAATGATGATAACAAATGTACAAATGTGCTTCACACAATGGATAGATGCATGGATTGTGATAAGCGTTAAATGAGCCCCCAGTAAAATGATTTAAAAAAAAGAAAGGTTGCCCATTTCTATATGTATGATTTATGGGGCCCTTGAGCCCACTGTGGCTGGTCACTGTGTCCTTGGAATGCTTTCCGACTCAGAGTCCTCGTCTTCCGGCATGATACCAGACAGTGTCCTGTTGTGAGCCACAAGGTCGTCATCAGCAAATCACCTAATTATTAGACATAGATCAGCAGGCCTTTCTCCTAGTCTTAATTGAGACACTCTACCTAAAATTGTTTGAGTGAGTTGTTGCTGATTCGTTTTGTTTTTTTTGCCCACCGTGGGTTCCCCTGCTGGTATTTGAAATTCTGGCAGCAAGGTTTCTAGCATCACGGCAACACCCAGGTTACCATAGTGTGACATACTGACTGGCGGCTGGTAGGTATGTGTGTGAATGCATGCAGACTATGGATTGACGTTTGTGCTAGTGCAGGCCTGGCCTTTACCCTCGCTCTTTTGTTTTCTGCTGCTGTTACTTGCTTAAAGAAAAGATCGAAACATTTAGGCCAAGTATGCTAAGCTTTAAAACATCCTATTATGAAAAAGGAAGTGCCTCTTGAAAAAAATACACACCACACACACACAAAACCCCAACCCCTCTGTTTTGTTCTATTATCTCTGATGATAAATGTAAAGGTCGACTTCTCAGGAATGTGACTGTGGAGAAAGTGTATGTTTTAGAGCTCAATTCCTCTGTGAGAACAACTGGGTACCCACTCTCACTACCAGGATTCACAGGAGACAGAGGCAAGAGCTAAGGGTGACTCAGAGTTTTGGACTCAGAGCTGAGCGTTTCCTAAATCTCAGAATGGCAATCAAGTTGGATAGGGTGTTAGGATTAAGATGGGTTATAGGAAGAAAGACCTTTTGTGGCCTGGTGACTTACATACTGGGTTGCTAACTGCAAAATCAGCAGTTCAATACCACCAGCCACTCCAGGCTTTCTAGTCCTGCAAAGAGTTACAGTCTCGGAACTCACAGGGGAAGTTCTACCCTGTCCTACAGGGTCACTGTGATTCAGAATTGACTCGATGGGAGGGAGTTTGTTTTTGTCCATTGTAGAAAAATGTCGCTTCTGTGTATGTGTATGTAAAGGCTAGTACAGGTTGAATAATGCAGTGGTTAAAGGCATGACACCCCACACACACCGCCCCCCTCCCCCCCACGCCGCCACATACATACACAGTTTCAAACTTACAACTTTTTGACTCTCTAAAAACTTAACTTTTAGTAGCCTGTTGCCAGCCCAAACCTTACCAATACCAGTTTTGATAAACACATATTTCCTGGGCTGCATGCTTCGCGTACTTATGGCATGCACATGAAATCTGTTTTCTTTTTTCACTTCTAAAAATTTTATTTTTCTTCTTCAAATTATTTATTTACTTTTAAGCTGCATTTTTGATATGAGATGGGAAGGTATTTCACAGAAAGTGCCAAGTTTTCACAGCTGCTGCGGGGGGGCTGTGGTGACAGGTTTCCTTTTCTTAGCCAGGTCCTGAGCTGGAGCCCGGCCCCGCAGTGCAGGTCAAGCAGTTCACCTTCCCCAGGCAGTGTCAGGATTGCCCTCTGCTTCTCAGGAGCTCTCCCGGCATCACCAGAGACACCCTATGGGTCTCGTGGCGTTATTCAGGGCTTACACAGCCACACCAACCAACCCTGAGAGATCACTTACCGACATATGTAATTGACTGGAGAGGCAAATTGCTCACAGGGAGATGCTTAGCTTCATTCAGTGTGTTTTTAAAAAAAGGGAAAAAATCCATGTGTAAGTGGGCCCGGGCACCTCCCACCAGCGTTGTGCAGTAAGTAAAAGACAAGTCACAGTGGCATGTCTGTAGACATTCGGGTTGAACAGGTGATGTGTAGGCCTTTTAAATGATGTGTTTACTCTTGCTCTTTCTCTCACTAGATTTCTTTTCAGCCAGCTTTCAGGCAGCATTTTCTCACCAAGAAAGACCTCATTAAAGCTCTGGTGGAAAACATGGATATGGACACGAGCCTCCTTCTGGAATACTGCAGGTAGTGCTTGGCACGGCAGAGGTGCTCCCTTATTGCTAGCTTCACAAATCCGTCGTCCTCACAGCAAGAATATCGACATGCCGGCAATTATGGTGTGCGGCCCTTAGGCTTCGGAAGCCTCTTCTTTGGCTCCCCCCAAGCTGAGTGAATCCCTAACCCTAGTCATGCTCTGCTCACGGCCTCTCTGATTCACTGTGTAAGTATTTCCCAGATGTCCCTGAGTATACGCACCACCTGACCTACTGGATTCAAAATGCAGATTCCCAGGCCTCTCCCTGGCAATTTGCTTTCCCGGCCCTGAGAATATCAGAGGTCAGCTGTAAGGCGGTGTGCACTTCATGCTCGTTTTTAAGCCACAAGTGGCTGCTGCAGTGCACCTCAGGCTGCCGTGGTTGGCTTTTGTAGAAAGTCCTGAAAGTGGCATCCCTCTACCACAGGGCACAAATACTTATGATCTTATCACCAATTTCCTCCTGGTACAAGGGGGCTTGGAAGCATTCATGGGAAAGATGGAATGGAGAGGTAGAGGAAGAACTTCTCAAAGCTCCCTCATGGTGTGCCAGGTTTAAGTGCTTATCAAGGGTTTCAGAAGGTGTTAGGTAGCCTTACTTTAGTTTAGAAGGCGATAGCCAGCCCTTGTAACAGGCAAGCTGTGAAAGTGGACAAGGGGACGCTGAGTTTCAGGGCTGGGAGGACGCGCCTAGGTTTTCGGAGGGAGGGGTTAAGAGAGGCATGCTCGCCTGTGGGGAGCTATGCCTGAGGGGCCGTTTCCTGTAGGACCTTCCAGTTGAACTGCGACGCCGCTCTCCAGCTGTTCATCGAGACGCTGCTGCACCAAACCAGCGTCAGCCAGGGCCAGGGGGACGCGCCTGCGGAGTTGACAGAGCAGCGGCACCCCAAAATCCTAGCCAAAGCCATCGAGATGGTCCCTTTACTGACGAGCATGAAAGATCTGGTCATCAGCCTTAGTGGGATCCTGCACAAGGTGAGTACATGCCCTCCCACTCTGCCCACCAGGCCTGAGCGCACCGTTCCATGGCAGTCCTTTTTGGAAGGGTCTAGCCTCCCTTAAGGTGATTGGCAAAGTTCAATGGAGTCTCCCCCGTAACTGCAAACTCGACGATTGTGTAAAAGCAATGGACGGGGGTGCCAAGCAGCACCACTGTGTCATCAAGCCGATTCTGACTCATCGCGACACTAGGACGGCATGGAGCTGCCCGTGTGGGTTTCCGAGTCTCATCATTCCAGGAACAGACAGCCTTACCCTTTTGCGGAATGGATGGTGGGTTCAAACTGCGGACCTTGGAGGAGAAAGGGGCCAACATTTAGACAGTTAAACTTTCAAAAGCCCTACCTTGAAACGGCATGAGTCAATTTCTGTGATTTTGTTTTGTTTTGCTTGCGGCATACTTGCTTGTTTTTGCCTTTCTTCTAAAGCAGTAAGAATGAAAGGCACACTCAGCATGTGCTAACTCACTGAAAGCCTCAGACCTAGATTTTTTAGAAATGTTCATTTTGAGTCGTTATTTTTTTATTTTTCTGTATTTTTGATGCGTCAATGTTCCTGCCTCACTCACCACCCTGTAATGCCACTCCCCAGAGAGGAATGTCAGTCCCAGACTCAGGGAGCTACTGCTCTGTGGTTCTCGGCACACGTCAATGCACACGCGCCCACGTCCTTTCTACATATGCACATTTATCTCGCTCCGTGCACGAAGTCTACTGCGTATCACTTTCTCTTTAAATTTTAGAGTGAGCATCTTTGTACATACATTCTGACACTCTGGTCTATTTTTGCTGTTGTTTTCTGTATGAGAACTTGTGAGACGCTAGTTTTTAGAGAAAGGATCGCTTGGTTGATGACGTGAGGGTGGGCAGACGATCAGTCGGCTGTTTGTCTTTCGTGGTTAGTACATGCAGCTCTTCTTCATGCTCACCGACCTGTGACAGTCCTCTGTGAGGATCAGCTACTCATCCAGCTTCTTAATGAAAGATGATCATCACTAGTTTTTACATGTCACAAACGGTTGCTGCACATGAGATTGTAAAACTGTAAGAAGCACCTTGGCTTTATCTTTTGCTGGTCAGTCAGCAGTAGGTCACGTCAATGGGCTCCAAATCCCGAGGTCCTACAGGCTCTCTGCCCACTTTGTCCAGTTGGTCCATGTAAGTCTACATGGCTTCAACGGGCAAAGGTAGGGACACGTGGGCAGACGTAAAGAACAAAGGCATCACGCCCTTTCCTCCTTGTGACCTCATATAAATGCCACCCAACTGATTGTTGTATGAGGGCCTTGGCTTCAAAAGCTCATGGAAAAAGGAAACTAGAAGAAAATGGAATTTCCCCAAGAGCTTTGGAAAGCCCCTTCCTCATATAACACATGGTTAGAGGGGAGAGGAAAACCGCTCAGGATTGTTTGCTTAGGAGCCCATAGTTTGAGCTGTCCCGTTCTCAAGGAAAGGCCAGTTCCCTCCTTTGGTTACTTTCCCATTGTTCATGGTAGAAATGGAATAAGAATGATATAACATGATTAAGTGTTGGTTGTGGTTATTTTCAGGTGTACACCCGGAGAAGGTGGCTCCATGGCTCCATGGTTATGTACTTAGCTGCTAACCCAGAGGTGGTCAGCTCACACCCACCCGTAGCCCCTCAGGAGGAAAGGCCTGGCAATCCACTCCCATAAAGAGCACCAGGAGGCACGCCGGCACAGCCCTTTCCTCTCCTGTAGGGTAGCTGCGAGACAGGAGCTGCTGGGCAGGGTAGCCAGTGCCCTGAGAGCATCTCTGCCTGTGAAAGTAACGTTGATACGCTCTGAGGAGTGGTTCAACACATCTGTTTATCCTGGTAGAGCCTGTTGTAGAAGGGAGACTATTTCCGTTCCATTTAGAAAGATAAGTGAACGTACCATCACAGGGCATGGAGACCATACGTGTGTGATCTGCACCAAGGAACGTAACTGAATTAAACCCCCCACAAGCGTGGAAGTGCCTTCCCGAGTCTTGAAATATGTTTTTCCTGTGCAGTTGGATCCCTACGACTATGAAATGATTGACGTTGTCCTGAAAGTCATAGAAAGAGCCGACGAGAAGATAACCAACATCAATATTAACCAGGTAAGTGAGCCCTCTCTGCTCCTAGTTGGATCGTAAGCGTCCCAGTTATCCCATGCCTTTCAGTCAACAGCCTGTGAGCTCCCTTCAAGACAGCACACCTTATTGTCGATCCCTCTTCTTCGAAAATGATGAACATTTAAGATAAAACATGTCCTGTCGCCTATGGGACTCATGGATGTATTGGAGTGGTCCAGATTTGTATGACATCACCAAAGGGCGGATGCGGAGGAATTAAGGCAGGACGATGAAGTCTGTGGGAAAATCCCATTGTCTCTTCATTTCCCAGGGACTTTCTGAAGCCCCTCGTATGCTGACAGGCTGGTCCAGGCTCACTCGGTCTTATCCTAGTACACTCAGTCATTTCTCAGTCACAGTAGCTGTGTGTCCTTTCCTTGTGTTTTAAAAGTTGAAGGAAAATGGGTGAAGTGTGCACAATTTGACCAAGGCTGCTGACGACACTAAGAGGTACACAAGAAAGACAGGCTTTATGGTATATTATGACCCATAGAATGCTGAAACAATAGCAGTAACAGCCAAAAATATCCATGTATGAAAGTATATGTATGTGTATACATACACATGCATTGCTGTATTCTTAGGCATATGTGTGTGTATACATATATTTACGTGTGCAGCATATGTATTTTAAATTTTTATAGAAAAACCCCATTGTCTTTTAACTCCAATTTTCCATGAACTTTTTATATCATGGAGCCCCTACACAGCCAAACACTTCACAGGATTGGCTTCATGAGTTTGCAGCCTTAGGACCGGAGTCGCATGGGATGACTCAGTCAGTTGGTACACCATAGCCCATTAAGTTTATGTTCTACATACATCTTTGCTTAATAACCAGTATTTGAGGTCTTAACATAAGACTTAAAAGTGTCTCATCAGCCATCTACGATAGAACTCTTGGTCTCTACTCATGTGGAGTCAAAGGGAAAAAAGGAAGCTACTTAAATACGGAGACGTTAGTCAGCATGACGAGTCACGTACATGGGACGCAGCCTTGTTTATCCTGAGGCCCGAGTATTTGGCGCCAGCTACCATTACTGTCTAGTCTGACAAGAGACCCAATAGATGGTCTCAGATAGAATGGGGAATAATTGTGGAGCAAAACCCAAAATCCTTGTAACAAAAGGCCCGCATTACTAGATAGTAGAAGCTCGGGGGACCCCTGAGACCCAGAGATTTTCTTTGAACTTTGAGCAGAAGCCTCCCAAGAAGGTTACCTTTGTAGCAAAGAAACAGAATTGCTCATAAATCATATCACCCATGAGTACTGTGCTCTTATAAACAAAAAACAAAAATTTTTAAAAAATCAACTATTTGAGGTTAAATGGTCAACATTTATTCTGAAACAGAGGTGAGAAAGGCAGGGATTATGGGTGGGGAAGCTAGATTAATGAAAAGCAAGCAATCAGATTGGAAATAATGAAACTGTTGATAGCATGTCGAAAATGTAACCAGTAGCACTGAACAATATGTATAATAATTACTAGGTGTGAGCCTAACCTACTGATAAGCTTTTACCTAGAAGACAAAATATTTAAGGGAAAAAAAACTATTAGAAGACAATCGTTTGATTTAAAAGGTTAGACAAGGCCCAAAACAGAAACACCAGAGAGTGAAGGGCTCTAAAGAGTTCATTTTCGATCACCTGCCTACATGTTTAAAATGAAATCAGGTCTTCTTGAGGTAGATCTGAAACATTATGAAGCAAGCATGGAAATCCACCAGATTCTAAACCATCCAACCAATGATGGGGCCCACAGGCAGCCTGCTCCCCCTCTGACTCCTTTCATGATTGGGTAAACGGCAGCCCCGTAGATGGACATTCGAAGGGGAACTTCAAAAGGTTCTGGTCCTTTTGATGAAGAAACAGACTGTCTCGGGAATGGCAGGCCACCTGGGATGGTAAAGAGCTGGGCTGTTTTTGGAACAGTCATGGCGCAGCGCATGAATCTCCCAGGGGAACACTTGTTATTTCAACACAGGCATTGAGTCTTCTGAAGCATTTGACATCTTACCGAAGAATTTCGCCTCCGGTGGACCTCGAGTATCAGTATATGTTGGAGCATGTGATCACACTGCCACCAGCCGCCCAGAACAGACTGCCTTTCCACTTGATATTCTTTGGCACAGCACAGAACTTTTGGAAAATTCTCTGTACGTTCATTAGCTTCTTTTTTAAAAATCATTTTATTGGGGGTTCATACAGTTCTTTCTTATCACAATACATGCATACATACATATATTGTGTCAAGCACATTTGTACGTTTGTTGCCATCATCATTTTCAAAACATTTTCTTTCTACTTCACCCCTTGGTATCTGCTCATTTTTTTACCCTTCCTCCCTCTCTCACGCCTGATAATTTATAAATTATTATTTTTTCATGTCTTACACTGACCAATGTCTCCCTTCACCCACTTTTCTGTTGTTCATCACCCAGGGAGGGAGTTATATGTAGATCATTATGATCGGTTCCCCTGTTCTACCCCCCCACCCCTACCCCCACCCCCACCCCCACCCCGCTTCCCCTTACCCTCCTGGTATTGCTACTCTCATTATTGGTCCTGAGGGGATACATTCATTAACTTCTTAATGTGTTTTATTGAAGAACCATCTTTTTGGTCCATAAGCAAAGCTTGTTCTCCTTGTTTCCTTTTTTAGCTACGGAACTCAGTGAGGAGTCCTTCCCAACCTTGCTCCTAATTTCTAAATTGATGAAGGTAACTAATATTGGGCTAGATCATGATACGACTTATCTTTATCTCATGATTATTTCTGATCTTGTGTAGAGCATCTGCCTGCTGCTTTTATGTAAGGCCTGTAACGGTGACTACATATCCTTTTCCTTCTCTTTCAAGTTCTCCTTGGACACGCTGTATGTATCGACGGCCAAACACGTTTTTGAGAAAAAGCTGAAGCCAAAGCTTCTGAAGTTATCACAAGCCAAATTCTCAACTCTGATGACCAAGGAGGTAGCCAAGGTCACACAAACCATCGAGTCCTACTTGTTGTCTATAGTTAACCCCGAGTGGGCTGTCGCTATAGCCATCAGTATTGCCCAGGACATTCCAGAAGGTATGGGTCCTTTCTGTAATGGCCTCCAAATGGGCAGTGATTTTGGTTTATACTTCATGATGAACAGTGTACTGGGGTTTCTGGGTGATGCAAGCGGTTAAGCTCTCAGCTGCTTGCCAAAAGGCTGCCCAGAGACTCATCGGAAGGAAGGCCTTGTGAGCTGCTTCCAGAATCCATCACAGGCCCCAAGGGGCCCAGTTCTACTCTTGACACAAGTGGGGTCCATGAGTCAGAATCACCTGGCTTCCACACTTGATCTGAGAAGCAATACCAGCGGGCTTCTATATATTTCAGGAGGAGCAGTCCAACAGTATGGGATTGTATTTGCCCTCTCCGTTCACTTAGGACGTAACTTAGGAATGTTAACCAGGCTCAAGTGAAATAGCCAGGACTCCTTCATCCATGCCAAAGAGCAGGCTATTGGTGAGAGTACAAATGGATAGATAGTTCCTAATACCCATTCATGGTACTATGAATAATGAATCCTTAGATATTCTCATGTCATCGAACAAGCACCCAAATCTGTGCATTTGTTGCTTCAATTTTTTTTTTCTTATAACAAAAGTTAAAAACAACTACCTTATTTTCTGATGAATAATGTGAACAAGTAGTATAACAGTATCATGTCTGGGGTAAAATGCATACACACAACTGAAACCACAGTATTACCAGTTCATATTCCCTAGGATGGCTGTGATTTTTAAAAGAAAATGACACAGATAATAAAAAGTGTTGGTGAAGATATGAAGAAATTAGAACCTTGTCCATTGTGGATGACCAGCCACTCCACAATGGTGTAGTTGTTGTAAAATTGTTCACCAAACCATTTATTGTCGTTAGGTGCTGTCACATTGATTGCGACCCACAGCGCCCCTATGAACAACAGAAGGAAACATCGCACTGTCGTGGGCCATCCTGCCAGTTTGGCGGCTCCTCACCAAGCTAGATAGAGCGCTATCATATGACCCAGCACTTCTCCTCCCAGCTGTATGCCCAGTAGAGCTGAGGGAAAGGACTCGGATATCAGATACTTGTCCATTCAGCATTCACAGGAGCCCAAAGGTAGAAGCAACCCAAGTGTCCATCGTCTATAGGGCTTTCAGTCAGTTTGAGATGGTTTGGTCATGGCTGGCGGGAGCAAGCAGCCAAATCATCTGCATATCATATTTTGACACAAGTAGGAAACAGGTGGCAATGTCCCACTCCAAGATGACAGCCACCCACTCTGCTCTCAGGGGAGAGCAACACGTTCAAGGTGGTGCGCTTGGCCGCCATTTTCAGTGAAGCACCACTGCCTTTCTTCCTATTGAAGTCTAAATCCAGCTCTGCAGCACCTGCACTGCCTTTCTCTCTGTGGCCCATGCTCAACTGGTTTTACAGGTCTGACCATACATTATGAATCAGCTGCAAAAGATCTCTAAAATAATGGTTCTCAACCTCCCTCATGCTGTGACCCTTTCATACATTACCTCATGTGGTGACCCACCCAACCATAAAATTATCTCTATTGCTACTTCAT
>NW_022111312.1:13144205-13149538 GCF_000313985.2 Echinops telfairi
CGGGCAAGCAGCCAAATCATCAGCATATCAGATTTTGACACAAGTAGGAAACAGGCGGCAATGTCCCACTCCAAGATGACAGCCATCCACTCTGCTCTCAGGGGAGAGCAACACCTTCAAGGTGGTGCGGTTGGCCACCATGTTTCAGTGAAGCACCACTGCCTTTCTTCCTATTGAAGTCTAAATCCAGCACACAAGTCTAAATACAGCTCTGCAGCACCTGCACTGCCTTTCTCTCTGTGGCCCATGCTCAACTGGTTTTAAAGGTCTGACCATACATTATGAATCAGCTGCAAAAGATCTCTCTAAAATAGTGGTTCTCAACCTCCCTCATGCCATGACCCTTTCATACATTTCCTCATGTGGTGACCCACCCAACCATAAAATTATCTCCATTGCTACTTCATCACTGTCATTTTGCTACTGTTAGGAATAGGGTGACCCTTGTGAAAGGGTCGTTCGGCCCCCCAAAGGGGTCGTGACCCATAGGTTGAGAAATGCTGCTCTTAAAAAGCCAAGGTGTCACCTTGAAGACAGTGGTGCACTTGACCCAGGCCAGTGTCTTTTCAGTTGCCTGGTGTGCATACAAAAGCTGAGCAGTGAATAAAGAAGATGGAAGAAGAGTCCATGTCTGTGAAGTAGGGTGTGGGCAAAGAGTATCAAATAAGCGTTAGTATTATTAGATATTAAACACTAGACTGCTAGGAGAACAAACCAATTCTATTGGGAAAAGCAGCCAGAATGGTCCTCCGAAGGGAGGGGGGACGAGACCTTGACTCACGTACTTGGACAGGTTGTCAGGACTGACCAGTCCGTGGAGGAGGACATCATGCTTGGTAAAGTAAGTCCGAGGAAAGAGTGGAGGACTTGCAACAAGATGGATCGACACAGTGGCTACAACCTTGGGCTCGAGGACAACAATGCTTGGGAGGATGGGACAGGTGTGGGCAGTGTTCCCTTGTGCTGTATGTGGGGTCGCTGGGACTCCTACTCAACTGGACCACACTTAACGATAACAGAAATGACTTTCTGATGCGTATTGTTACGCGAGGGAACTGTGAAAAACATTACATGGAGTGAAACGAGTCCATTCTGTTTGTTTTTCACTATGAGTATGATGCATTTTTCTTTCCTTTTTGTGAACAATTCAAGGAGGTATGGGTGAACATTTACAGAACAAATTAGTTTTCCATTCAACAAACCATACATGTTTTGTTTCATGGTTTTCGTTACAACCCCAAGTCTGTATTTTTCTGATTTTAAAATAACTGCGAAGCTAACGAAAAGTGATCGTGTTGAAAGGATTAAGATTTGCTCATGAATCTTCTCTGTTTACCGTAGGTGCCTTCAAAATGTCCAGTTTGAAATTCTGTCTTTACTTAGCCGAGAGGTGGCTACAGAACATTCCATCTCAGGTATGTCTGGGTCAGAAGAGGGAAGGGCCCCCTCCCTACTGACTTTTTCCTTAGTATTGTGCTTGTTCCACACACCTTGTCTTCCTGCCCCCGGTGATTGCCCTTTGCAGCGGCCCAACAGGGAGCAGGAAGTAGGGAGGGACCTTCAATTGGCATCACGGATTGTTAACCTCTGTTAAGACTCAGAAAATCAGTTCTTCTTTTAACTTGGAATTTTGAAACAGGATGACACGCGTGACAAAGCGGAGGCTTTGCTGAAGAAGCTTCATGTTCAGTACCGGCGGTCGGGCACAGAAGCCGTGCTCATCGCTCACAAGCTGAACAGCGCCGAGTACTTGCGCTCCATCGGGAAGCCGGCCCACCTCATCGTCAGCCTCTACGAGCACCCCAGCATAAGCCAGAGGATCCAGACCTCAGCGGGCCAACATTTCCCCGGTGAGCACAGTTTGTACCCAGTTAGTCAGAGGGCCTTACTATTAGTCCCAGTTAACCTTACTCTCTTTGTAGATTGGCATTTTTCTTTTGTGAATTCTTTACCTTGAATATCTCAGACATTCACGCCGCAGCCAAAGAAATAGCTGAAGTCAACGAGCTGAACTTGGAAAAGGTCTGGGACGTGCTATTGGAGAAATGGCTGTGCCCAACAACAAAGCCTGGAGAAGTAAGTCCTCCCTGCCTGGGAATGCCCCAGGGAAAACGTGCCCTTTGCATTCACAGCACGGGGTCTCAAAAGAAGGCATCTTGTTCATCTGTGTTGTGTGCCCCTGTTAACTGACGAGTCTTCCTGAGCTCCTCTGTTTCCCTTCCTGCCAACTTACTGAAAAGCTACAAGAGGCGTCTACCCTTTACCCAGAGTCACCGGTTTATAGCGTTGGCCACACTTACCATGTCACTCTCCCTGTGCATACGCACTTCATGTAGCACTTGACTGGGGTCAGATGGAATTTCACTGTGGTTTAGATTTGCAGCTTTCTAACGGCTAATGATCATGAAGGTCTTTTAACGTTAGCTGGCTGTTGAACAAGGAGCTTCCTCTAACTTAGCCACACAGTATGGTGTGCCAAAGTCAGGAGTTTTAATATTCACTCAATACTTGGCTCTTCAAAAGAAAAAAAAAGAAAAAATACTTGGCTCTTCAACCTGTGTTAGAATTTAACCACCTATCCCAATAATGTGCTTCCTAGCTATTTTTACCTCTCGATCCAGCATTGAATATTGCATTGGTTTGCCATCTTCCTAATAGCTTCTCGTCTAAAGCAGCTCGTCAGCTTTCCCTGACTTTCATGGCCTTGCCTGCTTTAAAAGCATAGGGCAGATCTTGCACTGCCCGACCACTTGGGTTTGCCTGAGGCCTCCTCCTGCTAGGATTCGAATTAAGCATTTGGGGCCGGCATCCACCATGAGTAAAATTATGCCCTCGGTTATGACATTTGAGAGCATACGACAGCTATCGGCCCTCAGTGGGTGATGCTGATGTAGATCACTTCAGTAAGGTGTGCATTGCTTTACTACAAACGCAGTGTTTCTACTTTTGTAAGTGATTTCACCCACCACCTTTGAGTCCATTCTGACCCACAGCCACTCTAACCCGACGGGACAAGTAGAACCACTCGCTCCCTAGGGATTAAGGCTGTACATCTTTACAGGAGCAGAACGATCACAGGAATAGCATTTATCAGATTTCCCTTCCCAGCCATCGGAGCATCCGTTGATAATTCTTTCTTAAAATGATTTAATGAAGCGACAAAGGATACAGGTCAGTTGGTTTGCAAAATAATCTAATTTTGGATGTGCTGACTAGACTCAGATTATATATATTTTTTGGTGTATATATAAAATGTAATATTTCAAATATATCTTAATTTGTTTTATTATGAATCCGATAGAGATAACGTGTTCTTTTCAGGCTTTCACAGCCACAGACACTTAACCTCAAAGTTTTTTTTATGTATTACCGCTAACATAATAGGATCTGAATTTCCTGCATGGCTTCTTCCAGGTCTTCACGTAGAACTCTGTCGATAGCTTCTACAGCTCTTAGAGCCGCCAAGGCAGGGTGGGGGAGCCTGTTTCTAAAGAAAAGGGGTAATGAACATGGCAATAGGTTTTTAATGAGTGGTTTTGATAACACTCAGCATTCAATACAGCATGTGTTTTCCAGTATTTGGTAAGAGCCAAGACTGCTTCAAGGGAGGCAGTGAGGTTAGAAGCATCTGTAGGCCACGCATCCTATATGGCTTGTTCTTAGAAAGCAGCATTGATAGGTGCTTCCATGTAAACGTAGATTTGGAGCACTGTACTGGAAAGTGCTTTGAGGTGCGCTCTATATGGAAGATAGCGCTTTAGTGAATCTCAACAACATACTGGATGAAGGACTGACTCACTTCACATTCATGGAGTCTTGCCCTTGTAAAACTTATTTGATGCCTGTAAACTCCTCGAGCCCAGGAGTAGCCCAGGAATATTTGTTTGGTTCATTCAGGCAACTCACAGGGTGAAGTTGTGCCTGGTGCATCCTAAGTGCTTAGCTCCTATCTGTTGGGGCAATGAATGTGAATAAATCCATCTTATGCTAAAAGTAAGTAAGAAAGAGATCTTTTCATAAAGCAGCTACTTACATTGTCACTTCTACCATGTAAACCTGTTTTGTAACCTAGGTTTTTCATCGGATGGCTTCTCATAAGCCTGTGTACTCACAGACTTTCTTCCGTTTTTGACTCTGCCTTCCCACTTTTTCATAGACGTCGCCGGAATTGTTTGAACTTCAGGAAGACGATGCTCTACCAAGGTACTCGTTTTTGTTTGGGGTTTTTTTCCTCCCTTTGCCTGTATTTGGCTCTAGCTTGATGCTCAGCAGGAATCTTAATACTTAATTTGTCAGAGGTAGGTTTTGAAAAGACTTTCATGTTATAACGGGAATCAGAGTCTTTGAGAAGCGTTGAATCGTTGTTTATCGCTATTAGTGTAAGTAACCTCAGTGGGAAAAGTAAGAGACAGCTAAGAATGCAGAATTTCTGAGCCCTCAATAGACTACCACTTCTAAAGGGTACCTTTAGCAGATACTACACTAGAAGCAAAGGGAAACTACAGCTTTGACCCCAGGTCCCTAAATGGTCCCTCACCTTGGTGACCTGGAAGGGTTCGTGTATGGGCCATTAGGATTCCATTGGTTCTTTAAACCTAAGACCAAGAACAAAGAAAGCAAGTTGATTTTAGTTAATGTGTCAAAGTCCGATTGGTTTGGACTTTCTCTACTGATTAGACTCTGGACCCAAACGGAAGAGAAAGTGGTACAGCTTTATTGATGATGCCTGGCATGGGCACAGGGAGAGGGGGCATGCACAGGTGCTTTTCGCCGTTTTTTGGCCTAGACCAAAAGTAGGTCAAGTGGCCTGAGAGGCCCCTCCCCTTTTCTTGGCCTTGGAGATCCAGTGATGAGAAGAGCCTTGGGAAGATGAATCAAGGAAAATCCCCTTCCCTGATTTACAGCAGTTGGCTGAGTGACACACTGCATGCCTTCCTTGCCTCTGGAGCAGCGCTTCTCAACCTGTGGGTCGTGACCCCTTTGCAGGGTTCGACGACCCTTTCGCGGGGGTCGCCTAAGACCATCAGAAAACACATATTTCTGATGGTCTTAGGAATTGAGACACAGCTCCTCTATCCATCTCCAGGCGGGTCCACCCACCCACAGAGATGCCCACACATGAGTACCCAGCATGAAGACTGTTACCCATGCTACACCATGCTTCAAGACGAAATTTCATTGATTTGTCATTAGAAATCAATATTTCACAGTATATAATTACATATTCTTTTTGTGATGAATCACTATGTTTTAATTATGTTCAATTTGTAACAAAATACATCCTGCGTATCAGGTATTTACATTATGATTCATCACAGTAGCAAAATTATAGT
>NW_022111312.1:13150828-13163225 GCF_000313985.2 Echinops telfairi
AAAAAAAAAAAAATCTGTTTTTTATATTGTGCTTTTCAAAGCCATAACTCTTTGTGTGTGTGTGATCCAAGTGAGGTTTATAAAGGATAGAAGTTTCAGGTCTGACACAGGCACCCTCAGAAAAGCCATAACTCTTAAAGTACTGTTTCTGCATATTGTTTGCTAATACTTTATTTTCATAAACTTCCAAACCAGAAGAGAAAAAAAAAAAGAATTGCAGTCTCAGAAACCCACAGGTTCTAGGTGTGGAAAGATGTGCCTTCCCCACCTGTGCAGTTGAGTGGCCACAAGGAGTCCCTACTCCACCATTGAACGGTTCTGAACCTTCTCGTCACCCTTCATAGAAGAGATGCTATGTTTGTAAAACTTGTTTTTATGTTTGTTCCATTCCAGAGTCCTGTACCTTCTCCTGTCTCGTCCGCTCGATTACAGCTCAAGAATGCTGTTTGTGTTTGCCACGTCCGCCACAACTGTGAGTTCTAGACGCTTGGCCCCCCGCTCCTCTGGGCCGCGCAGCTTTTCTTCTTCCCTCCACTTGTCTTCCATTCCGCCGTCCTAACAGAGGGCCACGATGCCGGCCCCCACCCCGTACTTACTCCGAGCACACCTCCCTTTACAAACAAGCACTGCCCTAGGCCGGGCTGCCCCGACAGCCTGCCCAGCACAGGAACTGGTCCACCTGTTGACAGTTCCCACACAGCATCTGCCTTCCCAGGTCCCAGTGCTCCGTGGTATTAGGTCAGTCAACATTCCTGACAGCCAGGACCCAGCACAGTGTTCTCACGCCACTCTCCCCTCCCAGTAAACTGGCTAGACCAAAACTTTGGTTTCCTCACTAGCTCTACAAGCTTTTACACGCACTGTTTACCTTGCCTGGAACTCTCGTCTGACCAATGCCCTCCATCCTGGTGGCACTATGGGTTAAGTGTTGAGCTACTAACGGAAAAGCTGTTGGTTTGAACCCAGCAGCCCTTGCAGGAAAGAAAGATGTGGCAGTCTGCTTCCATAAAGACCTAAAGCCACGGAAACACTGAGAGGCAGTTCGGTTCTGTTGTAGGGCACTGGGTGTAGTTTGGTTTTGCCCCCTCCCCACCCCGGACCTAACCATTACTCTTCGCCCTGGATTCCACTCACTTCCCATAGGTGGCCATGGTGGCCACACACAGTGATGCACTCACCTCAGCCGTCTCAGGCCCCAAGCTTCCCCCTTTTTCACAATCGACTGTATCACTGTAGCCCTGTGGTTGCCACTAAACCAGCAGTTCTGAAAACCCCCAGGACCGTGGGTTCACGGTGGTTCTGTTGACCAACTTTTGCTGTATTGGAATGTAGTGTTAAGGTTTCCGGGGGGGGGGAAAAAATTGTGAGGCCATTTAAAAATAACATAAGCCCTAAGGAGTCCTGTTGCTACAGTGGTTAAAGTGCTCAGCTGGGAACCAATTAAATATATATAAGCCCATTATGTGGTAACATTTTTTTTCTTAATTATTTTACAAAGCTTATACATGTTAACATATAGCCATCTTGAAAATAGCCATCTTCCTAAAATAAAAGCTATAAGAAAATGACATTGTTTTATATTTTGACGAATGTCTCTTGTTTCTTTCTCACAGAAGCAAGTAAGTTCTCACATCTGCTCCTTACCCACTTCATTGCAAACGACCAAGCCCCCTGTCCTCATGTCCATCCACCTCACACTGACTGTAGGACTGAGCAGAACTGCTCCTTTGGGTTTCTGAGCAACCAGCTTCATCTCTCTTCCCTGGAGTGACTGACTGATGGTTTAAATTGCCAGCATTGTGGTTGGGCTCCCACGCTTAAACCAGGGCGCCACCAGGGCTCCAGGCAAGGAAGGAACATTTTAATCCCTTTCAGATCATTGTGTTCATTCTTTGCTGTTCCCCTGTGACTTGGCAAGTGAAAGTTTTACATTAAAAAAAAGGGTGGGGGGGCATTTCCATGGATCTCAAACCACATAAGTGAATCCTTTGTAATCTGTGAAACCCTAATCTATTATTGGCTGTTGAATCTGTTGACACTGCCTGGCTTGGGAAAGTACTGGTTCATAATTCAGGCAGATCTCCCAAATGTTGACATACATCAGTATAAAATATCCAAGAAGCACCGTCGTTCATCTCACCCCCAGCTCGTCAGACATGTTTGTCAGAATGAAGACCGCGGTGCCGTCCACCGTGGACGTTTCAGGCTTCCAAAAATGTCATTCTTCCTAAAAGCTCAAATGTTATCGGCTGTGAATTCTGTCTGTTTCGCTTCTTCGACAGGCTTGCTGTGTTGATTTTCCAGGAAATGTCTAAACGGCCCACCAGTGTCTGCCAGTCATTCTCTCCAGTGGAATGAAAAACGGCTGGTTCCACTCCCAACTCTAGAAATCCCCAAAGTGCTTTTTCTTGAGGTAGTCACTGCTCTGCAGTACAATGTTCTGTGTGCCCACAGAACATGAATACATGTATGTCCCTCCTCAGCCTCGGGGCTGAGCTCCGGTGGAGGATAATAATCGGTATAACCCACTGCCATCAAGATGATTTCGACTCAGAGACCCTGTAGGACAGAGTAAACCTATCCCGTTCAGGTTTAAAGGCTGTACTCTATAAGGAAATGGACTGCCATGTCATTCTGCCACAGAGAAGTCATTGGATTTGAACCCCTGACCTTCTGTTTCACAGCTGAGCACGTACCGATTGCCCCATCAGGGCTCCCTGATAAGACATCTCATTTAGTGGTTTAATATTGACGTGCATTGAAATATGTATTAAGATATGAGTGTATATTAATATTCCATACATTTTGAGAATTGAAGTTCGACTTCTTTCTCTCACCCAGAACATTCATACGTGTGAAGGTTGTCTTTTGTGCCCAGTACTGTGTGTGCACCCTGTGAAACACACCACGGAGCAATGTATGGCTGTGGCCTTGCTGAGGTGCCAGCAGCCTACCCCACTGTTGCCGATTGCCTTTGCACTGTCAGAGTAAATAATAACACCATGAGAAAGGCACGCATACCACAGGATCATTACGAAACAGGCCTAGAAGGTACACACAGTTGGCATGCTTAGGTGCTAACCCATAGGCTGCAGGTGAGTCCACCCAGAGGCACCTTGGGAAAAAAGGCTTGATCTGCTTCCTAAAATCCAGCCCCCGAAAGCCCCCAGGAGCATCGTTCTGCTCAGACCCCCGTGGAGTTTTACTATAAATCGGAATTAATTTGAGGGCATGGCTGATTTTATTAATGAGAATGGAAATAATTTTGACCCCCCGAAAGGACTCGGGAACCATGGGTTTTTTTAGGTCAAATAAATGACTATAATTTTCTTTTAAAAGAAAGTCTGCCTTCATATTTCATGCTGATAAAGGTGGTTCAGGTGGAATTCATTCACCCAGCATCTGAAAGGCACCCAATTCTCCCAACCTTTCTGGCTCCACAGACTTTAGGGGCTCGCCAGTTAACCTTTGCCCACCGGACACGGGCTCTCCAGTGCCTCCTGTACTTGGCCGACAAACAGACGGTAGAGTCCCTCTTCAAAAAACCGATGGAAGATGTGAAGTAAGTAGGATTTGGGAAATTTGTGAAGATCCATGTGAAATGCTCACGATAGCTGAGTGGTATTGGTGGGCAATAAATCTGGGAACGCTTGCCAAAATGCAGCTTTAGGAACTAGGAAGCGGACTATTTGCGGGCAGCCGTAACTTTGAAGCCCCTCACTTGCTAAGAGTGATTGGACTATAAACAACTGGTTTAAGGGTGGTAGGTTTGGGTCTTGAGTATCCTTGATGCTTTGGCAAAGGGAAATTAGGCTGCTGAGAACATTTGCATCTGTCCTTTCTTGGGAGCACTTAGAAACAATGTCTCCTTCTAACAGACTATTCAGTATTTGAAAATTCAAAGTGAATTTTGAAGAACAGATTGGCCTAAACTTTTTGATAGCTATTATTTTTTAATAATTCATTTTGGCGGGGGCTCTTATATAGCTCTTATAACAATCCATACATCATTCGTATTAAGCACATCTGTACATACGTTGCCATCATCCTTTTCAAATCATTTTCTTTCTACTGTTACCTTTTTTATTAGATGTAAATATGACCTACAAGAATGATTCTTGTGAATGCCTGTTTTCCAGATCGTATTTGAAATGTATAACCTTCCTGGCATCGTTTGAGACTTTGAATATCCCCATCACATATGAATTATTTTGCAACAGCCCGAAAGAGGGGATGATTAAAGGTCTGTGGAAAAACCACAACCATGAACCCATGGTATGTACCCCAAGCAACCCCACGGTGGCTTCTGTCTTCACCGACTCCAGGTGTCCACTCAGCTGCTCGCCACAACACTAGGTTTCTGAAGATACAACCAGAGAGACTCCTTGGTCCTGAACACACTGCTTTCCCATCCTGTCAAGTGGATGAGACACCTTGAATGCCTCCTCACACCTCTGTCCCCTAAAACCTAAGGGCCAAAGTCATGCTCAGAAACAAGAGCACTCTGCCAATTCCTTGCCCAGGCTAGACAGGAAGGAGAGAGACTGACTGTCCTGAGTAAGGGGTCCCTGGTGGTTCAAACAACACTCAGCCATTCATTGAAAGGTTGGAGGTTTGAGTCCACCCGGAAGCATCTGGGCAGAAAGGGCTGGCGATCTCCTTCCGACACACTGGCCACCAGAATCCCCGTGGAGCACAGCACAGCACTGGGCTTGCTGCCACCAGGACTGGTGGTGGTGGTCCTTCACAGAGAGGGTGGTGGTCCCCTTCCCCCTTCATGCCTGTGGCCATGTCGCCCTTCCTAGGGAGGAGGTGAGGGGTCAAAAGGCAAATCCTGCTGGGAAAAAGGAGGCGAGTCCGGGATGCTGCTTGAGTCCATGATGACAGGATAAAATACACCCCCGTTTTTCCCCGCCTGTTTGAAAGATGGAGGCCTTCATTAAAATTAGGCAGCTGAGACACCCAGATTGCCAGCCTGCTTTCTGTCACCTCCTTTGCTGGGGACTGGTGTGTGATGCGGGTGATGTTTCTCTCTGGCTGCAGGCGGTGAGGTTGGTAAGCGAGCTCTGCTTAGAATACAGGGTCTACGACCTGCAGCTCTGGAACGGGCTCCTGCAGAAGCTCCTGGCCTTCAACATGGTGAGTGGGATGACTGGCGCCCTACCTCGACCACAGCCTGCTTCGTGGCTTCCCTCTAGCTCTTCCGGAGAGCTTTGCATTGATCCTGCTTAAGGACAGATGCATTCCCTCTTGTTGGTTCATGCCGAACCCAGAAGAACTTACTCCACGGTCAGAGAAAATGCAAACTCAGAAAAAATATTGCACGTTTCTTTAAAAACAATGGGAAGGCTCCTTGATCTTTTTTGATAGTTGTTGATTTGTAAGCACACTTAACTGAGAGCTTCCTTGGCAACTCCTGGATTTGATATTTCGTGTTGAGATTTATATTTTGGGATCTTCACCATTTTTTCCCCCCACAGATTCCTTATCTGAGAAAAGTGTTGACCGTCATCTCCAGCATCCATTCTTTATGGCAGGTAGATGGGCATGGAAAACAGTTTTACTGAACATAGCCTTCAAACTTTTACACTGTCTTAATTTATTCGGCTAAGAATGAGTTTTAAATTGCAATTTAATAAGTCTAAAGTAGGTGCAATTTAAAATTGTACACACTTATTACAACAATTGTGTTCATCACAGTCTTCAAATTCTTTCTCCTCCTCTCTTTCCATCTTGTTGCCCTAGCACAGTATCAGGCACATAGTAGGCTTGTGTTCATTCTGGACCCCTAATGAAATCAGCCAGGATTTCATCATAAGACCCTGCGATACATCATTATAAAGGGAATGATCCTAGGGTCCTGGTGGTCTGGAACAGTGAGATAAATATTTGCAACCCTGATAAGAGTTTTCCGTATATAGTCCTGTCCCTGGGGGATGAAGAGAGCTCTTTATCTCTCAGATGTGAACACCTGAAACGCATTGCTCTCCGCAGGTCCCCTACTTCAGCAAAGCGTGGCAGCGTGTGATCCAGATACCATTGCTCTCAGGTATTTTGCCTTTGCTCTCTGAAACACCAACTGTATCATTCTGTAGTTGTGTGTGTATACGTGTGTATACATCATTGTGCCTTTTTTTTTTAATCTTCAGCTTCTTGCCCTTTAAGTCCGAGTCAGTTATCCGATTGTCGCGAGAGTCTCATTGCTGCGTTAGAGTAAGTACAATATATGTTTTCCCACAAAAACAAAAAGCCACACACTGTGTTGTGGGATAAATCTAAATGCGCTTATAAAAATTATTTGTGCTGAACATCTTTTATAGGTAATTCCTTTCTTTGGGAAGCTAAATATCCATTAGGTTTTATAATAAAATGCACAATTTTTCCAATGCCTATTTTGAAGTGTAGGGTACTACGGATCGTATTTACTAAGTGGTCTCTAAAATTAGTACCAGATTTTCGCATACATGTAAGGTATGCTTTGTGATGACCCTCCCCGTGCACTGTTGCTGAGTAGAGTTTGAGTCTTTCGAGAATGTATCTTTCGGCACATGTAGACTTTCCCTGTGCCGCTGTTCAGGCATCCCCCATGCGAGAGAAAGTGGGCCGTGGAAAAGAATGCCCGAAGAGCACGGGGTGGGTTTGGATTTGGGTGCTGGCAGAGTCTCGGCTGTGTCCTAGAATAAACCCATCGATTTTGGCAGCACAGCCAGTTTTCCTCAAGGTGGAGCATGGTGAGACTTTGTAATCAGGAGGGGTCAGTCCTTGGAGGAGGATCGCGTGTTTGGTACAGAAGGTCAGTGAAAGGTGAAAAGGAAGACGACCCTCGATGAGATGGGTTGACACCGTGGCTGCCTCAGGGCTCCCATGTAGTAACGATGGTGAGGACAGCTTGGTACCAGTAGTGTTTAGTTCTGCTGTGCATGGGGACCTTGCGGGTCGGAACGGACTTGATGGCCGAAAATCTTAGGCTTGCAGACATCATCATGGTCGGTAGCCTCTTAGCCTGTGAAGAAGGCCAGAAATAAGTTGGTTCCCTGAAAGCCTGGGAAGGGAAGGACTGTGGCCTGCTGTCAAGGCCAGCGCAACCCAGCGATCCTAGCGGGTTTGTCATGAGCTCCGGTCCTCTCTTGTAGATGTCCAGTCTCGGGTGACCTCGACATGCTCGCCGTTGCCAGGCAGTACGCCCAGCTAGAGCTCCCAGCCTTTGCGTTGGCCTGCCTCATGCTCATGCCCCACTCAGAGAAACGGCACCAGCAAATCCAGGTATCTTGCGAACTGCTCCTCCGGGGCTGCCCGGGAAATGCACGGCCTGGGATGTGCGCATCCCCTGCCCAAGAGGCTCCCTTTTCTTTTCACCATGCAAGAGGACCTTGGGTGGAGGTGGGGGTGGGTGGGGGGCGTTGGAGTTTAGTGAGAGACAAAGGAGGCTGAAAGGTTAAAGCACACTAAGAAATGTCTCCAGAGAGGGGAGAACTTTATTCTTCTTGCTCTCTAGGTAGCCATTGATTTTCTTAGAAGAGTGAAGTGAACTGGTCAAGGGGCTATTTTAGGAAGAACAAATCCTGGGGGAACTGAGGGGAACGATGGCAAGAAGGGAACATGTAGAGGGGCCCTGTTCCGCAGGATACAGACCAACGGGCCGGAGCAAGGCAGGGAGGCTCGCCGAGATGGGCATCTAAGGAGGGTGGTGGCCATGCAGATTATGGAAGGGCTAGTGAGGAGGGACCTCGACTTAATGATGGGAAGGTAACGAGGGTCAGGTTTTATGAATGGTGGCCAACAGAAGCAACCATTCTAGAGGACCTCCCGCCCCACACACACACACACTGCCTCTGAGTAGATTCTGATTCCACTACCCTATAGAGCAGAGAAGCACTGCCTCACAGGGTTTCTGAAATTGTAAGTCCTTACAGAGCAGACAGCCTTAGCTTTCTTCCTCCGAGTGGGCTGGTGGGTTTGATAACAGCCCCGTGTTTAATCCACCGCATCACCAGGGCTCCTTTGAGGGCAGAGCTGTTACAAACCCTCAGTGAAAAGCCTTGGTAGCCCAGTAGTTAAAGTGCTCAGCTGCTAACAAGAAGACCGGGATTTGAACCCACCTGGCATGGGACAGGAGAAGGCTCTGGCCGTCTGCTGTCATAATGACTTACAGCCCTGGAACCCCTGTGGCCCGTGCCCGTTCTCCAGTGTTCTGCAGGGCCACTATGAATCAGACTTATTTTGGCCCTGAGAGCATCCAAGTGCTGCCTGATATACGGCTTTTGCTCTTGGAATAAGTAAGATGCTTTTTTCCCCCTGATTTGTTGATAGAGGTTTTTTTCCCCTTCTATTAAATAAATTAAGCTGTTTTAAGTTTTAAAACGAGAACCTTACAGATGTAGAAAAGATGAGCAGTGATAGTACTTTCCAATTAAGTAGGTGCTGTTTTTTCTCCAGACCTTCCTGGGTTCATGCGATCTGCATATCACCCTGCAGCAGTTGGAGGCGTACATGAGTACTGGCCAGTTGGCGGGATTCTCACATCAAGTAAGAGGCAATTTCATCTCCTTTTCACTATGAAAATCTTTATGCAAGAGGGTATGGATTTTCCTCAAACCAAGAGTATGCCGGTCTCACGTGCCTGGCTGAAAGTTAGTATCGCTAGCCGTGAGTTCATGTCTCAGTTCGCTGTTTTTCACAACCTCAGTCCGTTTTTCACAAGGCAGGGATCCTGGCTGCCTGGGTCACTGCTGTGTCCTCGGGGCCCCCCGTGCATTGGCGCTGTTTAGATGAGCAGGTGTAAACCATGCGGTAGCCTGCCCCATCTAACGACCAGACACTCAAAACGCACCGCCATTGACTGATTCTGACTCAGCAAGACCCTCTAGGGCAGCGGGGAACTGCTCCTGGGGGGTTCTGAGACTGTGAACTCTTGAGGGGAGTAGAAAGCCAAGTCTCTCTCCCATTGGAAAGGCTGTGGTTTCAAACTGCTAACCATGGCGTTAGCAGCCCGAGACATAACCACTACACCACCAGGGCTCTTCTGTCACAGTGTAAGAAAATTGTGAATGAATAACAGAAAGAGCAACCCCTCCCCCGAGCATCAAGATGCTCATCCGCGCTTAGAGAAAGCAAAATCCTAAGAGAAAATGACGGAAAGAATCAGTGACCCTGTAGGACAGAGTAGAACTGCCCATCGATTATCAAAGCCTGCGATCTTCATGAGAGCAGACCACTGCTTTCTCCCAGGGAGAAGCTGGGGGCCCTTTTAGTAGCAGCCCAGTGCTTAAACTGCTACCGCACCAGGGCTTCTCTGGCAGAAATAATGGGCTACATTTGTGGGAAATTTGTCAGCTTATAAGCTGGTCGCTACTGTTTTTCATAAAAAGGCCCCAAATGCTTAACAGCTACTTTTTGTTTATTTATTCTCTTCTGAACTGGGCCAAAGCCCTTCCACTCTGGGCCCCTCTTCACAGAGGAAGCTTGGTCAGAAGGCAGTGAAACGTAACTCCCGATTGTCAGCAATGTGTTGATATTGAAGAGAGCTGGCATGCGACCCATCTTAATGTAATGATGTGTGTCGTTCTGTAGGTTCGAAGTTTGGTTCTGAACGACATCATAAATAAGAAAGAGTTTGGGGTTTTGGCAAAGACAAAATACTTTGAAGTGTTGAAAATGCACACGATGAATACCAACAACGTCACCGAGCTAGTAAACTATTTGGCCAAAGAATTAAGGTAAGTTGGTGTATTTTAAAAATAATTAAAACCATCCTGCTATAGAATTTCCTAAAAATGTATCTTTACTCTGGGGAAAATACCAAGCAATTTGGTTGTAATCCAAGTCTCTGTAAATATTGAGCTATGGCGTTACTTTGTTTTGTGACATTTGTGCTCTCGGAACATGACTTGAGAAACAGGCAACGAAACAGACCAGCCGAAACCGACAGCCTTATTACCTTAATACTTAGGTGACGTAGCAGTGTTTGCTAAATCGGCTTTCTCATGCCCCATCACTGCCACGTTCTGAAGCAGTTGGCTTTGTGGGCTGGGCTGAGAGCGTGCATATGGAAAGTGGTAGAGGTGGGCTGGGCTGAGAGCGTGGGTCTGGAAAGTGGTAGAGGTGGGCTGGGCTGAGAGCGTGCATATGGAAAGTGGTAGAGGTGGGCTGGGCTGAGAGCGTGCGTCTGGAAAGTGGTAGAGGAAGGAAGAGATGACCAACACTGAACTGAGAAGAAAGACAGTGCTCTGAGGACTGGCAGGGTTGCTGGCTCCATCCCTGCTGTGCTGAGCTCCATGCCATGAATGTCTCCCTTCCTGGCTTTCATCGATGAGCTAACGTTGTCATTGATGAGCCAGGTATCAATGATAGATGAGGAGTAGGTTGCACATGGTTCAGTGTACAGGTTGATAAGTACTCATGTGTACACTGAGCCGTCACCAGTCATTGTCACAGTCCCATGTGCCTTTCTTTCTCTTTGACTTTATAGTGCGGACGAAGCTTCAGTCTTTATAACGGAATATTCGAAGCATTGTGGGAGACCTGTGCATGCCAGTGCTGCTCCCTGTGAAATGCTGCAGGTACCGGGCTGATTGTTCCATAAGGGTCTGACTGGGCACCCTTTAGATTTCCAGAGTCATGAAATGGGCCCAGCCTTTTCTGATAGTTTAGAGAGCAGTGTGTTTTTCAAGGTTTGAGTGCCTATGTTTAAATGTTTCCCTTATTATGCAAGAGAGCCCTGGACCAGATCAAGACCATGGTTCAGATACCAGGTCTGCTTTTAAGCACCAGTCACATGACCAATGTGGGGTTTGCCTCTCTGCCTAGACCACTTGGTCTCCAGTGCTTTATGCCATTAGGATTCCAAATTAAGGTGCCGTGTTTAATGTTGAAGCCAAAGAAATGCTAAACTTCAAAAAGCAGTAAATAATGACTTGCTCAGATATGAATTGCTTCTATTTCTTCTCCTTTCTAATTCCACTATGGTGCCATTGCATTCTTCCATGAACTTTTTGAAATTCCTTCGAATGTTTACTGTAGATAAAACTAACGTGGAAGAGTGGGGAGAAAAAATCTGATTACTTGGACTCTTACCATCCAGAGGTAGAATCACCATTAACATATGGGTGTAGATATCTTCCCCCAATTTTTCTTCTACAAAATGAGCACATAAATTACTTGCACTCCCATTTCTATTATAAATACAAGGTAAAATTGTTACTCTGGTCATGTTTTGGTAGTTTTCATTAACCTAAGTGTTATCCTTGATTTTTCTCCTTCGTTAAAATCATGGAAATTAAAATAACCCTATATTATTGTGTGTGTGTGTGTGATATGAATACATCTGTAACAAAACAGTTGCAATTTCAGCATTTTACTAGTAAAGTTCATTGACATTCATTACATTCATCATCTCTAGCAACCAGCGTCACTGCCTGTAAATTATCCGGACAATAAATGCCCCTTGCCTTCTCCTGCCCACTCTTAGTAACCACCAATAAACTCGGGTCTCTATATACTGGCTCATTCTCAAGATTTCATGTAAGTGGAATCATAAGGATATTTGTCCAAAATTAGCCCACATTCTGCCAACTTCCATCCATAGCTGCCTATGCTGACCTAAGTCTGTTGTCCTCCTGGTATGTGATTAATCACTTTCTTCAGTAAGAGATAATCCTGACTTAGGAGACAAATTTTTTTGTAGTCCTTAAAACGTATCTTTCAAAAGCAAAAACATATCTTTTTGTCTCACTCTATCTGCCTAAAGTGTCAAATATGTATATATATAGATTTTTATCAGTACAACCAAATATTAAGTTCTGTTCCTATTTGCCCATTTCCTCTCTTTTTGGAAAAAAAAACACCTGAGACTCATAAAACCTCTTCTGTTTTTTTCCCTTCCCATGTAGATGTTTCTTAGTGGATCATAGATCGTCAAACCTTTGTCAAGGCCAAGAAGAAGTTTGGACTCTGCCCTTACCTGAGCATATTTATTAAGACTGTAAAAGTGTACTTTCTGTGTTCTGTAGCTCTCTGGCTATTTGTTATATGCTATATCACTCCCCAAGCAATAACTCAGATGCTTCATATTAAATCATTTCGTCCCATAACAAACTCATGCCCCGAATTCATCCATCGGTGGTGTGTTGGTTCGCCGTTATTGCCGCTGTCACTTGTGAACTTTGTGTAGATGCTCATCTGTTAGCACTGTGTAGGAAGGAAAGAAGACGCAAAACGGCCTTGCTCCCCACACAAGAAAAGCAACTCCTCAGGAAAATAGGGAGCACTCTTAACATTTCCCCCAAAGAAGGATTTAGTGTCCCGAATGGATTAAAGAGGTATGAAAAAGACTGAGGATGTAAGAGCTGGAAACACAGGGAATACAGGACAGATAAACTCCTTGGGACCAATATTGAGT
>NW_022111312.1:13163873-13165697 GCF_000313985.2 Echinops telfairi
CCTCTTCCTCGTTCCCCTCTCCATCCTTTCCTGCCTTCGGAGCCTGATCCCTGGGCATGTGCTGACTTCTGGTCTCTACTGTTTGCCTGCCCTGAAGACTGAATGCCTCCCTAGTGCTGCTGGTCGCTTTACAAGCCTGCCTGTCATCTGACTGAAAGTTCAGTCCTGGGTGAGTTTGGCTCCAGTCTCGGGGGTTCCACCCATCTCTATCAGCCTAGCAATAAGTCCTGTCGTTTTTTGGTCTGTTTTTTTTCCTTTGCAATTTTGAGTTCCACACTTTTCTCTCACTCGATTCAGGACCTCCTACGGCAATCTCTTTCAGAGTGATTATCGACTTGGGCCTTAGACAAGCATCTTAGATAGTCCACATAGAAAAATAAGAATAAGCTGGCACAAGCCAGGAGAACCGGAGTCATGAGGGAGAATGGGCTCAGCTACGTGTAGCATTTTCTGACAGCTCAGGAATTAGTCCAGTGTGGTGGGAGTAAATGGGACAGACACATCAGTGATGTCAATAGCCAGTTTCCTTTGGACCCATTTTCAGGAAAGACCATTAGACATTTGATAGAGGGACAGCAAAAATGAGGGAAGCCCTCCGTGAGCTGAGCCGACACAACAGCTACAACAGTGGACTGAGACACGCCCATTGTCATGAGCCCAGGCTCAGGCGGCGTCTCCTGTTGCAAATAAGGTCGCCAGAGTCCAAGGAAACTCACGCCTTATCGTCTGCAACCAGAAACCTTTTTGTTTGCAAAAAAAAAGAATCTGTATGAAGTAGAAATTGGTTTCAGTAACATTCAGAGAGAGTGTGTTCTAGAAACGAGATATTTGGATGTACACTTCTGGCAGCAATTGATAGAGCAGTACCAGATGGTTTGGCTGAGACCAACACCTAATGAGGACGAAAGCCTTGTCTGTGGGGAATTATGGGTGATACCTGGAGAAATATTGTACTGTGCATAAACCAAATTGAATTGTTTTCACGTGTGTTGTAAAGTTTCATACAGTAAAAGGTTTTTTTCTACATGCACTTCAATTTCACAGCCAGAGTGGCGTAGAATACCTAAACAGAAGAGAACATGCATGCAAGATATCTAGCTCCTCGATATAATAATGCATACAATTCAAAATGATGACACGATGCTTACATCTAGGGCTTTCTGCAACTACAAGGTGGTGGTTGTGGAAAGCATGGCCCGGGATCGGTATCTAGAAAGCAGCCACCACCTTGTATGTGTGTTTTCTTTTTGCGTTTTTTCTTCATATTTCTTAATCAACTCTGCTGCCACTCCTCCTTCTTAGCAAAACTGGTAAAAACAAAGTTGTCATCATTGAACATTGCACTCTGGCAATCAAGACGTTTAAAACCTTCAATCTTCTGGGGCGAAGAAAGCACGGTGCGACATTTAGAACTCTGATTTACAAGCAGGGTGGTCACAAATTTTCCTGGCTTGAAGACTGCCACAATTTTCCCAATCAGGTCATCATAGGCGGTCTGACTTAAGTTTGTTTCAAAGCTGACATAAGAAAATTCTGGTTCTGGAGTGACGTGAATAGTCCAATAAGTCCCATCCGATTTCATTCCATTCGTTGAATACCCACAAGGATTGCACAGTGTAGCATCAGTGACAGAACCTGGTATCAGGTCACGAATTCCACTCTCACGAGTGACATCCTTTGCAGGAACACCGTCTTTCATGTAGAACTGGTCCGTAACTGCTGGGTCCAGCTCACTCATCAGAATGTCCAGGGTTTGATCTGGCTGGCTGATGACTCGACTCTGGGAAATCCAGAGTATATAAGTCCCAACAGTCAGAATTCATA
>NW_022111312.1:13167244-13168177 GCF_000313985.2 Echinops telfairi
CACTCGTTCCCAGAGTGGCAGGGCATCATGAGCCAGGCCCTTCTTGTCACAGGGTTGCCTTTACATAAAACTCTCTTATACATGAATTGCTGTGGATTTGTTTCTCCAAAGTACCTAGACTAATACACTAGTATAAGCAGACCCGAATATCAGCCAAAGCACCTAATTTTACCACAAAAACTGCATTAAAAATGCTGAAAAACTCGGCTTGTACATGAGTATATGCGGTATTTCACTGTGCTTTTATTAGCCCTGGCTGCTGCTTTATCATTTCACTCTTGTCTCCATACAGCAGCCACTTTCCATACCTGATCATACATGGGGAGCTTCAGAAAGTTCATGGAAAACTCCGTTGTCTTATCATTCTACGAACTTTCTGAAGCTCCCTCACAGTCTCAGCACTAGTTTGGATCATGTCCTTCCGGTGTTTCATTGGGTCCTTGTTCATGTAAAATCACAGCAAATTCTCTCAGATCCACTGACACCATTTCAAGAATTTAGGAACAGGGATCTCCCAGATGATAAATTGTGACAAGGACCTCTGTAGATCAAGGTCTACTTCTAAAACGAGGATCCCATCCGGGTGGCAGTTACAGCTCAGTGATCCCTGCTCATCCAGATTGCAAGGTCTAGCCCCTGCCCACCTTCCAAGAGCAAAAACTAGCAGTTGCTCCTCCCTTCTCTCGCCTTCCCCAGCCAGTTCACCTACGGCTTCCCCTCCTCCACCAGCACCGCCCGTCTCTTCACCCTGTCGATTGCCATATTTTAACTTCCTGCACACTGTTTATTTATGGACCGCCTCACTAGAATGTGAATTCTGTGCCAACACAGACCATGCCGTGCGTATTCCGTTCTTCATTTTACCCCCTAGGCCGTAAAACAATACCTGGCCTATAGTAGATTTACAAGCAGGGTGGTCACAAATTTTCCTGG
>NW_022111312.1:13169802-13171142 GCF_000313985.2 Echinops telfairi
GAGAGAGAGAGAGATGGCTGAAAGTTTACAGAACACACAGTCAACCATTTATGCTATTTATTTTTTATTTTTTGTGACACTCGTTGTAATGCCCTCAATGCAGTGGCACGCTTCCCATTTCCTCCCTGGGTTCCTGCTTTGCATCCGTCATTCTTTCCCGCCGCTGAACTAGCTGTGAGCCAGAGCTGCTCTTCTGGTCTCAGATGGTTGATTGTTCTGAGGAAACACAGTTCTCACAAGTGTCACTGTTCACACCGTAACAACAACCACACCAGATTGGTTCTGGACAGCATAGCACTTCCCTGTGGGTTTCCAAGACTAAATCTTCATGGAAGTATAAAGCCTCATTTTTTTCTCCCTCTGAGCAGCTGGTGGTTTCGAACTGCTGACTTTGCATTACGCAGCCCAGTGCATAACCCACTGCATCACCAGAGCGCCTGCTGACTAACACCTGTTCCCCAAGAGTGGCTTCACTCTCAGGTCTTAAGGGACCTCAGGGGCTCCACCAGGCTCCCTCAGACCAGGAAGTCTGGTTTTTCTTACCATTTTGAATTTTGTTCTAATTTTCCTCCGATCCAGGATGTTCTATGGTGATCCTGGTCGGAGCAGTTGGTAGTGGTAGCCAGGCTCCATCGGCTTCTGATCTCAGGCTAGTGGTTCACGTGTCCTTTAGCCCTTCAGACTAGTTGTCTTAAGTGTCTGGTTTTCTTTGCTCCAAACAGGGAGAGACCACTGGTTGTATCTTTGATGGCTTTTAAGACCCCAGTCCCCACACACCAAAGTAGGGTGCAGAAAATGATCTCTTACTCATTGTTTATACCGTTACATTCACTTAGCACTTTTAAGGTCATTGAGCAACATAGGAGAATGGCTCATTTATATAAATATTGATTGGAAACATTAAGGTATTCCTTGTGCTCAAAGAGAATGTAAGGGACTTTGAGGAAATAATACTACTTAAAATACAAAGTGATTGTCTGCTCATTTGTATATAGATTCATGTACTTTATATAGATTTTTTTTTTTTAAGTCCTAAACGGAGGTGTTACTCAGACCCTATGCTGTATTTCATACCCCAAAGAGGAAGTGATCATTGCAACATTTCTTCCGCTTCTTTCCTCTGAAATTGTTAATGTTTTGGTCATCTGGAACCAGAATATCTAGGGAAAGTTTCGTCATCAAAACAACATGAATTTCTATGCTGGTGTTTCCTTCTCTCTTCTTCAAACGAATGTTCCTGTAATCAGAATGGTCTTTAGAAGTAAGAGCGGTGAGACTATCCACACACTGCAGACATGTTGTCAGACTGTTCCCTGGGAAAGCACATCATGCTTGGTGAA
>NW_022111312.1:13171997-13183373 GCF_000313985.2 Echinops telfairi
GACTGTTCCCTGGGAAAGCACATCATGCTTGGTGAAACCCAGGAAACCCCCTTTGTTAGATCTATAACTGCATGTATCTTTGCGCTTTATAACTTTTCATCTTTTCACAGAGCAGAAGTGGTTCATTTAAACGAACAATTGATCGGTCATTCTCTTCGACGGACCAGGATGTTGGTGTCGAGTTGAGAACTCATTGCCTAGACCTAAATCCCAAAGATTTTCTCCTTTTTTTTTTCCTCCTGGTATAATGTTTTCATTTTATGTGATTCCTTTTGAGTATTTTGTGTGTGTGTGTGTCTTGGGGCAAGGTTCAGCCTTTCGCCTGTGAATGTTCAGTTGCTCTGGCACAACTTCTTTAGAGGCTACCTGTTCTTCATTGAATTGCTTTTGCACATTGGTCAAAAATTAGCAATTAATAAAAAACTTTTTGGGGAAAAAATAAACTAAAATGAATGTCGATCACAGTCTACATGTCAGGTGATAATTCCATCATTATATGTTTGCTCCATAAGTAAAAATAAGTGTTCTGCCTACTAATATATTGGTGGGTGGTCTTTTTGCAGGAATTGTTCAGATAACTGGCAGGCTTTTTCTATCATGATTTTTACTTTGGGGCATTCAGAGGGAAAAAGAAGCTGAAGAGGGGGGTGAAAAGAAAGCATGGGTGGTGAGGATTGTGTGGAAGGGGAAAACTCGGTGAGAGAGAGGAGAGGGGAGTTGAAGACGGCACGGTGACTGCCAGGGACCACATGAGGCCATCACGGCCCCAGGTGTAGCCACCTGGCCTCAGTCTTCTCAAAAGGTGGCGGGAGAAAACTCATCCTCTCCCTGTGGCTGCTCTAAGTACCTCTGTTCCAGTTTCCTGATGCCGCTGTAACATCTCACCACAGAGCGGAGTTGCTAATAGCAGACATTCGTTCTCTGGGTTCTGGAGGGTTGGAGTCTGAAGTCAAGATGGCAGAGGTCCGTGCTCCCTCAGAAAGCCTCGGGGTGCAGCCTCTGTGCCTCTCCACTCCGGATGGCCCTGGTCTTTCTCGGCTGGTGATTGCATCACTGCAGTCTCTTCCTCCATCTCTCCAGGGCCTTTCTTCGGTATCCCTGTGCCTTTTCCTAGCTTTTATAGATTCAGAAACCCCCCTAAGCCAGCATGCTCTCATCTGGGTTCTTAATTCTGTAAAGACCCACTATTCAAATAAGGTCTCTTTCTGAGGTTCCAAGTGGACAGGAATTTGTGTGCGGGTGGAGAACACTATTCAACTCACTACTAAAACCAAACACCCAGCCATTGAGCCAATTCTGACTCACAGCGACCCTACAGGACAGTGGAACTGCCCCGTAGGTTTCCAAGGCTGTATATCCTCATGGGAACAAAAGGCCTCATCTCTCTCCCTTGGAGCAGCTGGTGGTTTCGAACTGCTGACCTGGTGGCTAGCAGCCCAACATAAAACCATTATGACAACCTACTACAACCTCCCTCAAATTCTAGCTTTTGCCTTTGAGTAAAGCTTCTCATTCCTTTACATAGTGAACTTGGTACTTAGCTATCAGAAATGACCATATCCTTTGAAAGGTGATCATGGTCTTTGAGTTCATGTGAGTTTTGAATCCATGTTTGTTTGCCTCCTGATTGTACTGATCAAACTGTTTGTTTCTTTAGTGTTTCCCTGCTTGATGACTGTATATTTTCCTTTTCCAGGTTTTTAAACCAGAACCTTGCCCTCTTGTCCAGTTCCCGGGACACAGCCCATGTTTGCCAACCTCACAAGCATTTTAAATAGCTCAGGGAGCCTACAGAAGAGCTAAGGAATCGACGGGGTTCAAAACGGGAAAGACTGCCTGGGAAGATTGGTTGTGGGTTTAAAGCATCTGTTTATTCTTCTTTCCTCTCCCTTTCTTTGCCAGGGAGTGGAGCTGCTCCCCAGGGGACCCTGCGCAGCCCCCTCGCAGTCTGGTCCTTCAGACTCAGCTCCGCACCCTCATCCCAGCAGTCCTCTGAAGGTCAGCGGGATTTTCTGTTCTGTGTCCTTTTATTTTTGAACACTTACTCATTGTTTTGGAAATAGCTCACATTCCAGGCAATTCAAGACTTCTTGGATAAACAACCCACTTATTTCTAGACAAGGCTCATTGAATATATGAATTCCCAAATGAGTATGGAGTGGGGTTGGGGTGTGGGAGTGGGCCAAAATGAATAAGTGAAGACAGAGAGGAATGGAATTCCATAGCCCTACTAGAAATTCTGAGGGCTACATCGACGTTCATTTTGATCGTGGCTGGTCTCCTGCCACCTTGTACCAGGAGCGCACCAGAGTCAGCATAGGCCAAGGGCCTACTTCCCTTAACCCATCAGCCGTGAAACAGGTTTTTATTGTAGGTGACTGAAATCATTTATTTTTCAAAGTTTACATATCACACAACGACTTAGAACTAAATGCCAAGGAACACAGTCCGGGCAAGATCAAATCCAACAACACTTGCTACTATTAGTTCTTTTATAATCATCTTAAAAAAAATTTTTTTTTTGCATTCAATTTTTTATTGTGCTTGAGGTGAACATTTTTGCAGCAAATTGGGTGCCCATTTGGTAGCATGCAGATAAGGCATTCTGCGACGCTGGTTGCGGTTCTCGCGGTGTGTCGGCACCCCCCTTCTGCTCAGGGCTCCCTGGTTCCTGTTGTCCAGATTCCCTCCTATCCCTTCTTTCCTTCTTGGGTTTGCTTTTGGTGGAAAGTTGCCTCTGTGCTCGGCTGTCATTGTTCTAAGGGCTACATTCCTCTTGGGTGCTATTGTTTGGCTGAAACCTGGCTTCCAAGTCAGGCTTCAGTTCTCATCAGAAGGGTGTCCAAGAGCAGCCAGTCTCTAGGGTGCCTCCAGGCTCTGGCAGACCAAGTAAGTCTGCTCTTTTGGGGGGAGTTTGCATTTTTTGGTTCTACCTTTTCCTCTCACTAGTGTGATCTCAGTCAGCAGAGAGTAGTGGTGGGCAGACCCCCTGGTTCTGGTCTCTGGGCCACAGAGGCTGTGTATGGTTTCTTCCTACGGTCCCTCAGTCCCTTGGACGGAGTGTTCCCCAGAGCCTTTGGTTTTCTACACTCTCTGCTCTGGGTGGGAAGAGACCAATAGTTAGTTGTGTTCTTAGATGGCTCTTTCTCAGCTTTTAAGACCCCAGGCACTTCTCTCCTAAGTAGAGTGCAGAACACTGTCTTTATAAACGATGTTGTGCCAATCAATGTTGATGTCCCTGTCTAGTCTGTGGTTCTTAACCTCCGTGCCTAGGAAATGAGACCCATGAGGTGTTTGGTTCTGTCCGGAAAGCTTCCATGCCTGAGCCCCTTGTGTGCTTGACTGTCGATTATATTGGGGGCAGCTAGGATTAGATATGTAGAAATATCTACAACCAAACCTCTATCTGCAAGGGGATATGCTCCCCTAAGTTCTTCTTTAGCGTACCTACTTCCCTGTGTATCTACTCAGAAATGATTGCTTGTTAATGCTATTGTTGTAGCACTACCTATATGTTAGTAAGTACTTCCCTTCCCTTCTATTCTTCTGTTCCTTCGCTTTGGTCATGCTCTGCTGACTTCCTCCGTATCATGTATTGCTTTCCCCCTGTCTATTCGTCCCCTGGAAATGCACCGACAGTCCTGGAGGGACAAGGCTGCGTGGCAGGGGTTGGAGCAGGGACACGTTTCCAGTTCCTAGAGTGGGAGTTAGGGCATGGGGCGAGAAGAAGGAGCCAGGCATGGGTGTGCTACCAATACATGAGTGCTCAACGGGAGGGCATGCCCCTGCCTGCTAGAGTGGCACAGTGCATGCATGCCACCGGTCCTCAGGCCCCCAGAACAGGTGGCTGGATCTAGGAGCAAGGCACCCTGGCTCATAAGCTGCCAGTGCCAGAGGCCAGGTGGGGGGAGAGGAGCCCTGCCTGGGTTGCTGAGTAAAGAGGGAGGCACTATGGATTCCTGGGCGCTCGGTTCAGTGAGCAGAGCAGCAGCAGTGGTGGGTGCCTCCAAACCGCAAAAACCCATGGGGGGACTGGAGGGCGTGAGCACACTCAACGTTGACAAAGTGGCAAGCATCCCTGCCTGGCTCTGGAAGTGGGTGTAGGGTCTCCTTGACGACACCAGTGCGGGGGCTTCAGCTAGGGATGCTGCTGACTGTCTCACTTGCTTTGTGGCCACTTGGTAGACGTTCAGCAAGCTGGGCACCAGTGAACTGGACTTCTTAATGTCTGCTGATTGTGTACGTCTCTCCTTTGGCTTGGCATTCAGTCTGATTCTTCAGCCACGCCTTTGATGCTCACAGCCGTCGTTGTCATCTTTACCTGATTGGCCTGTTTGTTGGGGATGATATCAAGTGCTTGATTGGACCACCATCGTGGATCTCCTCTAGCCTTGAAACGTCTACATCAAAAGCCCACCCAGCTACACGATCCTTTAATGCAGTGGTTCTCAACCTTCCTAATGCCGCCACCCTTGAATACAGTTCCTCATGTGGTGGTGTCCCTCCAACCATAAAACTATTTTCATTGCTACTTCATCACTGTCATTTTTCTGCTGTTATCAATCGGGTGACCCCTGTAAATGGGTCATTTGACCCCCAAAGGGGTCGCAACCCACAGGTTGAAAACCACTGCTTTAATGGAATACGTTTTGTGTGTGGAATAGAACAGGAATCTACAGGGAGTGCCGCACCAGCATTTTCACATCCCTGAAAATGGGAGGAGAGGGAACCATTTATTTGCCTGTGTCTTCTCTTATATCCGATGCGGAAGTCAGCCTAACCTTGAGAAGGAGGTGTGCGCCTTCACGTTAAAGCTGACGGTGCACACAGAGAAGGCACAAGTTTGGTCGTGTTTCGGCATTAGATGCTGTGCCCTCAAGTCCCTGAGAGACACAGCGCAGGCGCCAGTGGTGCTGCCAGCAATGCTATCTTCTCTGTAGTGATCAGAGCTGACAGCACCATCATTATTCTACCATGGGACTTAAAACTAGTCCATCTTGTTCTGTTTTCTTTTTTTGAGAACACTGAGACTGACAAGAGACAACAGAGTGTGAGACCTGAGTTCATCTTGCTGGTGACAAACAGGCACACAAGATCCTTGCCTAACTCTGGGCATTCCGTGTTGTGGGGAATGATTCATCGTGAGCTATTTTTTCACTCTCAGCTGTTCCCTCCCACTCTGTCACCTTTTATCTCCGTGGAGAGACTCATACCCCAGAAAGGTGCTGCTGTTAGGCTTGAGATTCTTGAATAAAGTGCATGCCTTGACTTGTTTGTTTTTTCCCAGAACCTTGACCCGTGTATTACTTAGGGTGTGTTTTGCTGCAAGTAACAGAAAACTAGAAGTCGCTTTGAGCAAAAGAGCATTTGTCGTCTTGCTCAATGACAAGGCCAGAGATAGTCTGCAGCGCAAGTCAACGACAGGACCGGGGTCTCTCCATCCGTCTGCTCTAGCATCTTTAAAGGTACTGATTTTGCCCTCTGCCTTATCTTCTCACAATATAGAAAGATCGACGTCTCCAGATTACATTTATGTGCAAGGGTTTCCAAAAGACCCTTTTTGTTTTGCTTTGCCCCCACCCTCCAAAGTCCTCTTTTTGAAGGGAAAAAATGTAAAATTCGCATAAAGTTAACCATTCAAACTTTGATAAATGGCAACTTTTGGTCTATTCACAATGTTGTATGACCATCACATCTATCTCGTTCCCAAACACTTTCCATCACCCCAAATGGACACCCTGTCCCATTAAGCACTCATTGCCCCTTGTCCCCAGCCTGGTAAGCACTAACCTGCTGTGTGTCTACAATGCTGCCTTGCCTGGGTGTTTCATGGTGATGGAGTCCTACGATATATGTGATCTGTCGTGCCTGCCTCCTTTCACTGAGTGTAACGTTGCAGCTCATTCACGTACCTTCTATCAGTAGCACTGCACTCCTTTTAAGTCTGAATAATTAACCATTTTAGGCTATATCACATTATCTGTTCATCCATCAATGAACATTTGTACTTTTGGACGATTCTGAATAATGCTGCTTGCAGGTTTTGTGTGGATATACCAGAGGGCTTTGAAACGCTTGTGGGAAAATCCCATTACCTTTCCTGTTCCTTTTTCCACAGACGTTTGGAGCCCCTTGGAAGTGTCTAGTATCTAGGGGTGGCCTGTCTGGTCATAGGGTCACTATGTCTAACTTTGTGAGGAACCACCCACCCAAAGGTCAATTTTTTAAGTGAGGAAAATTGCCTGAAAGCTATCTCTTCTACCGTGGGGGCCACGGTCCTCTCACATCCCCAGCAAGGTCTTCACCAGGAGAATGAGGCCCCAGTGGTTGGCCTGAACGAATCCTCATTCATGCCCCGAGCTGTCGAGGATCCCTGGTGGTTTGTGGCAGAGAAGCATTGCACTGCCAGCCACAAGGGCAGTGATTCAAACCGCTCACTCTTGGGAGAAAGAGGAGACTGTCTGTTCCCATGAAGACTGATCTCGGGTACCTCTGGGTCAGAGTTGACGGATGGCACTGAATTTTGAGTGACAGCAACAACGAGCACCATGACTGCGGCAGACAGGTCCTCTGCCAGCTGCCCCTCTCGGTAGTAGAGCCATCGGTATTCCATTCAAGGGTGTGAACTTGTTATCTGTTCTCGCTGCCACGAAGCCTTTCCCACGGGGATTGATGGAGCGCTCTCTGCTCATCTGTGTGTTTGTTCTACAAACATTTGTCTAAACGGACCAGTGCAGGATAGAGCGCGACGAAAAACAGCATGTTGAGGACCAGGGCTGAGTGAGGTGGACATCATTGTGAAGCACTGGGGAAGACCCTGGACAATCCAGGGTCTGCGTTCCCTCGTCCCACTCCTGTAGACACAATGGGGAAACCGGGGCCGACCCATGGACATGGGAGTCAACAGCCCCATGCGTGTCCCAGTAGAATTCTGCTCCGTGGGATTTTCCGGGCCGTGACCTTTCACAAGCAAATCACCAGGCCTGGCTTCGTAGGAGGCTCTGGGTGCATTTGGGCCTCCAGCTTTTCAAGCACTTTGCTCCACCCACAGAGCCCTAAACACACAAGAGATGCGTTTAAAACAGCCACCGTGTGGTCTTCTCCACTTTGGTTTATGAAGGGGTACCCCCAAAAAAAACCTGATGCTCATTTGTTTTTGTGATGTGAGAGGGATAGTGCATTTGAAGTTCGTTCCACCAGGTCAGACTGTTAACCAAGCTTTCTGTTTAGCGCTTCTGAAAAGATTGTGGAACAGTGTGCAACAAAAAAGACCTGATTTGTGGCAGACAGGGGACAGGTTTTGTCACCACAACAATGCACCTGCTCACCCAGCCATCTCAGTGCGCCAGTTTTGGGAAAAAAAATAAAATAAACAGCATGCCTCTCTTGCCCCACATACCTTAACCACGTAACCTCACTCCATGTGACTTCTTTTGGTTTCCGAGAATGAAGAGGGACATGAAAGGCCAGTGATTTGAGGACATAGAAGAGCTGAAGAAAAAAACGAGGGAGGTGCTGTCAGCCATCCAAACAGATGAGTTTGAAAAATGTTTCCAAGAACAGAATCACAGATTTGACAAATATATTAAGCGTCATGGAGAGTACTTTGAAGGTGATAAGGTTGTTTTATTAAAACAACAACAACATAGCTTTGAAAAAAAAGTCCGGGTTTTTTCGAGTACCCCCTCGTATGTGCGCTGGTTTGCCTTGGGCTCCGGAACCATGGCACACAGAGCCCGTTACTCATCTACCCTGGCAAAGTTTATTGCCTGCCTGCTAAGTGTCGGCACGGTGCAAGACAGCTGGGCAGTGATGATCCCCAAGAGACCTTTAGATCATACCCTCATGGTGCTTACAGCCTGGTGATGGAGACTGGCGCTCCATAAATACTTATGCAAATAAATATGTAATTCACATTGTGGTTGATGGCCAGGAAGGGGGGAAAGTGCACGGCATTATGGGAATGTGGAAGAGAGGAAGTACTTTGATTGGGTGTAGGCATGGACAGGTCATGACGCTTGACGGTATGAAGCTGCCACCTCGTCAGTTCAGACACATAGTGAACTTGAACACGTGCCTTTCAACCTAGGGGCCTTATTATCTTTGAGCACTATATTAATCCTCTGTTGTGACTCACAGGGCTTTTGGGGACTAATTCCCAGAAATAAGCCAGGAGGCCTTTCTTCCTTCTGAGTCTAGCCTCCCCCTAGTTCTGGCCCTGTGGATGCCTATGCTCCAAAAACACTTGAGTTACAAAATCAAGACGGCAGGCTGGTTTGGCCAGAGTTACAGCCCCTGCTACACTCCTCTTTTTTTCTACTTGGCTTCCCTTTCTCCAGCTCCTTCCTCAACCCACATCCACCTCCCAAGCCCACCCCAAAAGGCCACATGGCCGTGACTTGGTGTGCACTCTTTCATTTTGCCAGTGTTCGCACAGCACTCTGTACAGAATGAGGGGGTTTACTCTATGAGCATGGGGGAGAATAGGCACATTTGTTTTGCGTGTGCTTTTCACACTAAACGCTGTCTTGTGGGCTCCACGTCAGGCGGCCTCATTCTTTCTAATGTCTATATAACAGCCCTTGGGGCGGCGGGGTGGGGATGGTGGGCAGGGAGGGGTGTACAGAGAGTCCCTTGTTCTATTCTGCTTTCCCTTTTTGAGAGGCACTCGCTTGTGGTCATTTTTTATTGTTACTTTTTCTGACACACACAACCACAGAAAAAAGCAGACTCCAGTAAACATCCTTGTCCTTAAGTAGTGGGTGGTTTTATTTCTTCAGGACAGATTCCCAGGAGTGGGATTGCTGGGTCAAGGGCTATGTTTAGTTTCCATTTTAATAGCTGTCACCAGATTGCTTTCTCAAACGACTGTGAAACTTCACATGTACCAGCGTGCCCTTTTCTCCACATTCCTGCCAGCGTTGGGTGCGCTCCCTGGTTTTGATTTGTGTCTGTCTGACGGATATACAGCGATTGTCTTGTGGCTTCTATCATTTGCACCGTGGATTGCCACTGGGGTCCTCGAGGGCCCTTTAACAGGTCCACCGGCCATTTGGTTTTACTCTCCTATAAATAGTTTATTTATATTCCTGGTTCATTTCTGTGTTGGTTGTTTGTCTTTGTTCAGGTCAAGTTATAAGAGCTCTTTATATAGTGACCGTTTAGCCATTGGTTTTCTGAGTTGCGATTTATTGGCTCTTGGGCAGATGACCAAGGATACCATCTAACATCTTAACTCTGCCCCTGGCCGGCCATGTGATCTTGGCAAGTGATGTACCTTGGGATGCCTCAGTCTACCAGTTTTACCCATTTATATAATAAGGACAGTAATGATAACGCTAGCTTCGTATCATTTGTTCTAAAGAGAAACACACTTCTACCTGTACAATAAGCAGAAGGGTGCCTGACACACAGAAAGCTAGTCACTGCAAGTCAGTGGCTCTTACTCCTGTTACAGGTATTTTTCCAGCTCCATCATTTGATTGACTTTATTTATAGCCTCATTGGTCACACGAAACTTTGTAATGTTTACATAGTTAAATGTATCTTCTCTGTTGTAACTGCTGAGTTTCCAGGCTTGGGTGAGAAGCCCCGTCCATTTCATTCATAATAATGTACAGTCCTTGGTCCTAGAAGCAGAGGCATATGGTCTACCTGCATGGGAGCCAACTGCCCTTATGGCTCCTTGGTTTATGTCTTCCCCTTCTTCACCCTCACCTCACTGAGATCTCACCCCAATGAGACGAGATCTTTAGAACTCTTACACAACCTTGCTCTTCTTTTTTCTTAGCCTTCATCTCCCCTGACAAGCCCTATGAACCATTTATATACCCAACCCTGTTACCCAATCTCTGAGGTTTAGCTCAGATGATCTGGTATCTCTTAGAATTTCTCTTACAGAATGCCCCCTTGGCTTCTGTTGATTAGAAGTTCTATTGCACAAACCCTAGTCTATCCTCTCAGTTTAGATTTGACATGTTGTACGTATATGTTTTTAGCACTGTTTACTCCCCCTTTTGCCCTTCCCCCTTAGTTTTCTTTGCTGATGTTTCTGTGGTCTGGTCAGAGTCCTGGATTCCATTGTACCCCTTCCCCTCCAAATATGTATTATAAATCCTACTATACCGTTGTTTTAATGCCATCTAGAAATGGGCTTCTTATATCAATGGGGAAATATTGCTCTAGTGCACCGGTTCTCAACCTGTGGGTCGCAACCTCTTCGGGGGTCAAACGACCTTTTCACAGGGTTTGCCTAAGACCATCAGAAAACACATACAGTATATCCGATGGTCTTAGGAACCGAGACACCGTTCCTCTATCTGTCTCTAGGCAGGTCCAACCACATGCAGATACGCCCACCTATGAGTACCCGGCATGAAGACTGTTGCCCATGATACACCAAGCTTCAAGACAAAATTTCATTGGTTTGTCATTAGAAACAAATATTTCACAATATATTACATATTGTTTTTGTGATGAATCACTATGCTTTAATTATGTTCAATTTGTAACTATGAAAATACATTCTGCCTATCAAATATTTACTGTTATGATTCATAACAGTAGCAAAATTACAGTGATGAAGTGTAATGCAAATAATTTTCTGGTTGGGGGTCACCGCAACATGAGGAGGTGTATGAAAGGGTCACGGCATTGGAAAGTTGAGAACCACTGGTCTAAAGTGTGTCTTAAATCTATCTCTTTTGAGATTGAGCAGATTAAGCAAGCAGCAGACTAACAGAGCTGGGAAGAGAGACACCATGCTTCATGAAGATCACCAAGGAACTAGGAAGCAGAAGGTAAAAAGGGACAAAACCTTCCCCTCGAGCTGACACCATCAAGGTGAACTTCTAACCTCCTAAAATGTGAGAGAATACATTTCTCTTGAAGCCAACTACTTACGAGGTGTTTGTTGGAGCAGCACTAGAGAACTAAGGTTATTTTTCAAGTGCTTTTCTTAGATGGGACACTACACATTCTACTCTGTGTGCTCAAGTATCCTTGACTAGCTTCTTTTTGTTTCAATAGATCAAAAATATGTTGACAACTAGTTGGAGGACTCTTGGACTGTGGTCCTTTTTTCTCACTTCTCTACCATCTTCTGTCACCTTTCAGTATTGTAGAGGAAAAGCCTGGTTCCAGTCTGGCACTTTTTCCCTTTGTTGCTATCTTGTTCTTTCTGTTTCACTCTGGTCAGATATTTTTTCCCTTATGTATTGGGATCAGGAGTTTTTTGTTGTTGTTTTCTTTAATCATTTTATTAGGGGCTCATACAGCTCTTATCACAATCCATACACACATCAATTGTGTAAAGCGCATTTGTACATTCATTGCCCTCATCATTTTCAAAACATTTCCTCTCCACTTAAACCCCCG
>NW_022111312.1:13186830-13188059 GCF_000313985.2 Echinops telfairi
CAATCCTCACGGCCACGCTGGGCAGGAAGCAGATAATGAAGATGATGGCCACCACCAGGAGGACACGGATGGCTCTCTTGATCTTGGCCTGCTTGTCCATTTGCCTCTGCCGCAGGCTCCAGATGATTCTGCCTGCGCAGAACAGAATGATGCCCACGGACAAGAAGAACTCCAGCAGGAACATGGCATCGTGCCATCTGAAGGTATTGCAAATGATAAAATTGCTGCATAAATGGACATCATTTATCTTCAACAACTCTATGCTCAGGAGGTGAGAGGTCAGGCCAATGGTGACGCCCCACAGGAGGCAGGAAATGATGGCAGCCGTCAGATTGGAGATCTTGTTGAGAGCGTGGTGGGGATGGACCACCCGGAAATACCTGTCCACGGCCACCACCGTGAGGAAGATGATGCTGCCCTGGCGGTTCATGGCCAGCATGAAGAGCATCAGCCGGCAGGTGGCTTTCCCAAAATTCCATCTCAACTTGTTCATACAACTAACTGTTAAAATTGGCAGCCACATGATGAGGAGAAAGTCGGCCAAGGCCAGGTTGAACAGGAAAATCCAGCTGGGCTTCCAGGACTTGAAGTGGAAGCAGAAGATCCACAGGGCCAGGCCATTGCCCAGGAACCCGAACACGAACTCCAGCGCCAGCACCGACGGCAGCACGTTGGCAATGATTTCGTTCTGGAAGACACAGCAGTTCTTGTCCTGTGTGTGCACCAAGTATGAGTGGCTCTTGAGATCGTTCCCGTCCATGAGTGGATCAGTTGAGCTGGACGGAGCCCGTCACCAGTGACAGCCCAAGGAAGGAGCTGTGTGTCTGTGTGGTGAACGTGGGGCTGTGCACCTGCTTTATATCTTCTCAGGGTGTTGAAATAGATGAGTGATTACCAGGAAACAGTGAGATAGGCTCGGAGGCTACCCCTGTGGTGCATTGGCTGGGACTCCACCCACAACTCCCATAGCCATCTAACGCGCCCTTGTCGAGTGTTTACCATCTGTGCCGCCTCTCGAGTGTGACTTGGATGAGAAGAGAAGGCCAAGGTGCCTTCCGCCTTGCTCGGTCTCTACCCCAGGCACACAAACCCACTGCTGTCAAAGCCATTCTGAGTACAAACAACTCTACAGGGTAGAACTGCCTAAGAGGGCTTCCAAAGCTGTCTTCTTTACTGAAGTAGAATGCCACCGGTAGGCTTGAACCATTGATTTTGTGGTTAGCAGCTCA
>NW_022111312.1:13189661-13190941 GCF_000313985.2 Echinops telfairi
CAATCCCAAATTCCCTTTTCATGCGGTTGTTTGTCCTCTGCTCCCTCCCTCTGGAGTCGGAAGTTGTGCGAGAAAAGGGGTGCTGGCTACCGCCTTGCTCACCCTCCACCAAGCAGAACAGCACCTTAGGACCGAACTTCGTCCTTGCTCCATCCGTGAGAATGGACCTGAATTTGGGAGCCAATGACGGTGCGTTCATGGGCGAGTTCTGGTGACTTGCAAACCACCTTGCCTGCTGGGGCACAGGGCATTTCACGAGGCGACTCCTTCCCCACTCAGATCTGAGGCTTGGGGATGTCCCCATGTCCTCTGAGCTTGTCACTGCCGCCTGTTCCTCTTTAGGAGGGCAGTCTCTGTGCTTCACTCCCCACCCCTCGCTCTGCTGCTTGGTGAGAGCCAGCCATCTGCCCTGCATTTAGGATAAACCTTCAGACGTCCTGTCCGCACAATGGGTTGCACTGCGGACAGCCAACCGAAAGGTGGGACTTGGATCCCCTGACCAAGGGAAGAAGTTGGTGGACTTCTGGAAGAATTTACGGCCTCAGAAAACCCAGGGAGCAGTTCTACCATGGCCCATCGGGTTGCTGTGAGTCGGGATTGAGTCAACAGCAGTGACTTTCTCTATTTTCTTTTTCTTTAATTATTTGAAAAAAAATTTTTTAGGTGCTACAATATTAGTTTAATCTTAAAACCCATGCAATACTCAGTTACTGCTTATTTTATTCTTTTACTCATGCTTTTTAAAAATCATTTTATTGAGGGCTCATACAACTCTTATTACAATCCATATACACACACATCAATTGTGTAAATCACATTTGTACATTTGTTGCCCTCATCATTCTCAAAGTATTTGCTCTCCACGTAAGCCCCAGGCATCAGCTCTTCATTTTCCCCACTTCTTCCCCCCCTCTTATGAGCCCTTGATAATTTATAAATTATGATTTTGTCATATCTTGCACTGTCCGATGTCTCCCTTCACCTGCTTTTCTGTTGTCCATCCCCCAGGGAGGAGGTTATATGTACATCCCTATACAGTTCCCCCTTTCCACCCCATCCTTTCTCCACCCTCCCGGTATCACCACTTTCACCACTGGTCCTGAAGGGATCATCTATCCTGGATTCCCTGTGTTCCCAGTTTCTATCTGTACCGGTGTACATCCTCTGATCTAGCCAGATTTGTAAGGTTAGAATTGGGATCATGATAGTGGTGGTGGAGGAAGCATTTAAGAACTAGAGGAATGTTGTATGTTTCATCATTGCTACACTGCACCCTGACT
>NW_022111312.1:13192346-13193250 GCF_000313985.2 Echinops telfairi
TGAGGAGCATCCTGACAGTACTTCTTCCAACGTGGATTTGTTGGTTCTTCCGGCAGGCCCTGGTAATTTAATTCTTCACCATATTCTTTTTCACGATTTCTGGTCCACTGTCCAGCTTTCACATGCATATGAGATGATTGTGAACACCTTGACTTGGGTCTGGGGCACATTTGTCCTCAAGGTTGACATCGTTGATCTTTAACACCGTAACAGAGGTCTTAAGCAGCAGTGTGCCTTTAATTCACAAAGTGAGATTTAAATTTGAAAATAACATCTTTTAGCTCCTCAAGTTCCCTTTTATTTAGAAACATTTGCTCCTGAATAGGGAGCACTGGCACTGTGGAGGGTTACATACTGGGCAGTTGCTAACCACAAGGTCAGGAGTTCGAATCCACGGCCATTCAAGGGGGTGAAAAACTAAGCTTTCTGCTCCTGTAAAAGTTGATAGAAGAAGAGGAGGAGGAGGAGGAGGAGGAGGTGAAAAGATTCAGCTTCTCAGAGGTACAAAGGATAGTTCTGCTCTGTCCTTTAGGTTACTGTGTGTCAAATTGACTTGCTAGCAGTTGGATTTGGTTTCTTGAAGCTGCATTTAGATTTGCTTATATTTGTTACTTATTTATTACTGAGAAATTACAGATCTCCAAGTCTTCCTGAATCCACTGTGTCCTGGGAACTTACTGGGACATAACAAATTATTCCGAATGTGTAGTGCCTTAAGGCAACAACGATCGCTTGTGATCGCTGACTATTCCTGAGGGTCGGGATTCAGATGAAGCACAACTCTTCTCGACTGCATGGTAGCTGGAGTCTCAGCTGTAAGACGCACAGGCGAGGGTCTGAAGCTGGGTGAAGGCTTGTCCACACATGTCTGTTGGGAACAACGGCATACTGAGAAGTGGCGGGA
>NW_022111312.1:13194526-13196399 GCF_000313985.2 Echinops telfairi
CCCGCCCAGCCCCCCAGAAACCTTTCTTAAATAAAAATTCAAGATGTGAAGCTACTGTTTCTCCAGATGCCCTCCAGCAGGGTCTGCCCCCTTCGGAAGGCAGTGTTTCCCTCTCTCTAGCCCCTCCCCAAGGATTCCTCTGCCCTTCACTTGCCTTCACATCAGAACTGCAGGCTCAAATCCCGTCCTTCTGAAATGTTTTCTGACTCTGGCAAACTAAAAGAAGACTAAAGGAGTGATGTCAAGGCTGTAGGGTAGATGGGGTGAGGTTTCCCAGTAAAACACTCACTGGCCCACCCTTGCTACCCTCAAAGACTGCGCAAGTGCCTTATGATGGGAAGCAATTCCTCAATGCAACGTGCCTGGCCTTTTTCTCAGCAATACAGTTTTAAATTTTCTCAAAAATTTTTTTCTTAATAAGCCCCCAGGACCACTCGGTGTCTTGCAAACAAATCTATCAAGATGACACCGCCACCCTTGAAGTCCCCCCAAAGAGTCACCATCACCCTCTGAGCTGACCTCTCTGCTTTGAACTGAGAGAATAGGGCCTTCCCAACCACCCCCAAAGCCACTATTTTGATTGAACTTTTTTTCCTAAGGCACTTAACAAGACAAAGGATCACAGAGACGGCTTAAATGCATTTTGCTTGGAGTAAGCCCATACGTGAACTAGAACTCTCATAGCAAGACTGTTAGACGGATCCTTGTGTGTCACAGGCTACAGACAGAAAGGAGATTAGTAGTTGCCAGGGGCCTATGGGGAGAAAGGACTGGGGTGTGGCAGCCAGAGACCGAGGGGTTTGGAGATGAGAGTATTTTGCCAAAGAGCGTGGTGATGGTGGCACCATTCTGTGCAGAGACTCAAAACTGCTGAATTATTTACTTGCAAAAGGTGGAGCTGGTGGTATCTTAACTTTGAAAAAAACAAATCTACCTCCAACGCTGAAAAGGTTTTAATCCTCTTTCAACCTCCAGGAGTCACCTACACGGAGCTCGTGAGCAGAAACAGGGAATTCAACCCTGGAACATCCTTGTCTAAAGGTCATTCTCTATCACCCCCGCCATACCGCGTAGCTGCCACGTCGCCTGGCAGTGGAGGCCACCAGCTGAGAACTTTGCTCCGCTGATCGCCGAAGGGCTCTGCGGTGGGAAAAGAGGCATGAGCCAGTGTTGGCTTTAGAAAGCGAATCCTTAGCAATTTGACTTGACTATCCTTTGCTAGAAATGATCACACTGGTTAGGAATTATGGGACGAGGTTCGGTGTCCGGATTGGCTAGAACACTTTCAGTAGTTGCGTTTGAAAACACTGGAGATCGGGGCAGCAATGTCCGCCTGCCTCCTCTCTGGGAGATGCGCAGCGCGGTAGGAATGTTTGGGGTTTTTTCCGCTCTCATGCCAATGTCCACCACCGTCAAGTAGACTCCCACCCACAGCAGTCCTAGGAGACAGAATAGAACTGGCCCTGTTGGTTTGGAGGCCGTGATAGAAACCCCCATCCTTCCCCTGTGGAGGAGCGGGTGAGTTTGAACCATTAACCTTGGGGGGTCACGGTGAGATGCTTTACCTGCTGCACCACCACACTCACTGCCATCGAGCTAGTTCTGAATCAGAGAGAGCCTATGGGACAGGATGGAGCTCCCCTTCCAACACCACCACCACCACCACCACCCCACCCCCGGGAGCGTATGAGGCTATAACTCTTGACGAGAGTGGAAAGCCTGCTTTTTCCTACGGAGCGACTGTTGGTTTTGAACGGCAGAACTTGTGGCTAGCACCGGAATACATAACTAACTATGCTACCAGAGCCCTTTTTACCCTCTTCCACCCTTAAAAAAGATTATGTAGATGTACATGTGTGTATACACACACACA
>NW_022111312.1:13197906-13199262 GCF_000313985.2 Echinops telfairi
TCATGGTAGTGGGAGCGGGGAGGAAACATTTAGGAATTAGAGGAAAGTTGTATTTCTCATCATTGTTACATCGCACCCTGACTGGCTCATCTCCTCCCCGATGGCATCACATTCTCAAGGTTCACTTAAAACTGTATTTAGGGGAGTAAACAAGTTTGATTTTATTTTTCACATTCACCAAGTTTTATTTGTTTTACTTATTATTTTTTAATTCTACAAGTTGTTTTACTTAATGATTTGCCTGGCATACACAGAAGAAGAGTACTGTGAATTTTAATATGAAAATAAAATTCCTCGATCTACCAATATTCTCTATTACAGAGAAACATAGTTTTAAGATTGTTACTATTTTCACCATAACAGTAGCAGGCTCTGCTTAAGTGTGAGACAAACCACTCTCTTGAAACATTTTCCAGGATAGCAAGTGAACTAGTTTAGCAGATCCAGGTCATTAGAAGACTTTTTGTGCTTGAACTCAGAGGATAATCTTACAGCCTCCTACATTAAGCATGTTAGAGTTGGGTATATAGAACGATTTAGATTCTGGTTATTATGAAACAATACAAAGCTTTCTTTATAGTTCGTGCAACATATGAAGGATACTTGTAGAAGAAGAAAAAGACAATACTACACATTCAGTTTAAACGCAGCAACTTAAGATCGTTGTGGGTTGGGGTGTTTTTTCCCTCCCTTCTGCATGTACCAGTCCAAAGAGGATTCAACCACTTTGCCAACTTCTTTTTCCCCTTTTCAAAGCCTTTCAAGTCATGATATAAGTAAAAAACGAGGCTTTGCCTCACACTGAAAACCACAAGTGGCATTCTTATGCTTTATGTATGAAACCTCTCGGGTTAAATGCATGTTCGGTCACCTTCTGTCTCTGTCCCAAGTTGTAGCAACAAAACCTTGAAAAGAGAAATTGCGTCTTGGGGTCTCTGGGGGAGACACAGCAGAAGGGTGGCGAGCAGCTGCATCTGGCGCGCAAAGGACCCTCTAAGGAGAATGGATGGGAGTCCCTGCCCCGCAGCCCCCGGGCTCGTTGTGTGTGGGTGGGCATGCATGAGTGTGTGTGTACACGCACCCACAGGCCTCATACAGAACAGAAGCTAATAACAGGCTCAGGTTCCTCCCACCCAGAATGGACAAAACTGCTGGCCGTGTTTCTTTTGTATTTTTGTTAACCTTTAATTCTGAGTTAACTACGTAGTCAGGCGCCATTGATGGGTTCAGACGCATTGCCACCCTATGAATGAACTATAGAACCAAATAAATGACAAAACGCAGTGCAGAGGCCCAGCTTCCGCCCCTCAGGGTGGTATGTGACACCACATAGAAGAAGGGTATCCTCAAAACCTG
>NW_022111312.1:13212795-13214093 GCF_000313985.2 Echinops telfairi
TCTACCTGAAATTAGCTACCACGTGGGACCCTATAACTATGTTTTCAGACATGTGGAGGAGTTTGTATCCGGGCAAATATAAAACTTACTTTAAAAAAAGAAAAGAAAAATCAGTCATTGAAAGCCCTATGGATCACAGTTCTACTCTGACCACTCAGGGTCACCCTGAGTTGGGGCCAACTGAATGGCAGCTTCTTTCTCTCTTCTCTCCCTTTGGGGCCGACGAAGCAATGTTCCAAGTGTCCAGAAGGCCTCTGAAGGGCTTTCGACCTCACCTCTGAGGATCCACCTCTGAATGTATTCCATGTCACAGGAACCCCGTCGCTTCCCGAAGCTTCCTTGGCCACCTCTCCACTTTGTGCCGTAGCCGTGTAACCGAGCTCTGGCAAGAGGGTAGCAAGTGAGTCTGCGGGAAAGCCAACCATGCCCTTGAAACGGGTGAAATGCAAGTGAACTGAGCCACCTCGCACCGCTGAAGGTTAAAACGCCCCAGGGGGCTCTTATTTCAGCAGGCTGGAACCCTGGGGGTGTCACAGAGAAGAAAGAGATGGCCCCTGCTTCCTTCACATCCCTTCACTTTTTCTTAAGGGCCCCTGCAACAGTGACGACCTTCTCTTTCTTCTTTGCAACACCCTCCAGGGTTCCAGCCAGCTATAACCCCCTCCCAGGTGGACGGACTACAGAAAAGTGGGTGAAGGGTGACAGAGGACGATGTAAGATATGAAAACAATAATCTATAGTTTATCAAGGATTCATGAGGGAGGGAGGGTGGGTGAGGGAGTAGGAAAAACGAGGAGCTGATACCAAGGGTTCAAGTAGAAAGAAGATGCTTTGAACATAATAATGGCAACCTATGTACCAATGTGTTTGACACAATGGATGCATGTATGGATTGTGATAGGACATGTAAGAGCCCCCCAATAAAAGTAGTTAATGACAGAAAGAAAGAAGTGAAGGAATGTCACGAAACTAGAGATCAAGCACCGCAGAGAGAAGTCTGCTCGAGAGATGCTTCAAAGACAGAGAGGAAGTCCGTTAAGACAGGGAATGCAGGCACACGGGCAGAACTGAAATCCAAATGGCTCGCCTGGCAAGAAAGGCCGGCGGCTTCTATGAGCCTGGAGAGCCCACGCTGGCGTTTGGGGTCAGGCTCGGAGGTCTCCGTGCTGTGAGCCCGACAACAGTTCGTAAAGTGCTGAGGCTTCTTTGCCTTCGCCAGATTGTCAAGGGCCCCTTTGTTAAGCCGAACAAGGGTTCGGTGAACATGCTGAGGATTGTGGAACCATACATTGCCCTGG
>NW_022111312.1:13215998-13217727 GCF_000313985.2 Echinops telfairi
CCGCAGTCATGAGTCTGGACCACAAGGGCCCTGCTCTGTTCCTCACAGAGCCTGTGCTTGTCGGTTGCCATGGAGGTGACCCCAAGTGGGTCAGAGTAGAACTGGGCTCCACAGAGCCTCCAAGGATGTGACCCTTCAGAAACAGACCGTCAGGCCTGTCTCCCCAGGTGCCTCCAGCTGGACTTGAACTGCCAACCCTTCCGCCAGTAGTCAAGCACTTAACCGTTTGAGCCACTCAGGAACTCCCACCCAGAACCTCAGGGTCTGATCAGATGTGGCATAAAAGTCTTTGCAGATGTCATTAAAGTAAGGGCCTCCAGATGAGATCATTCTGGATTAGCTTGGACCTTAAATCCAAGGATAAGGATCTCACAAGGGACCGAAAAGAGGAGACATGAGGGCGAGGGCCAGGTTCTGATAGAGGCCCAGACTGGAGCCATGAGTTTACAAGCCAAGGCATGCCAAGCATTGTGAGCAGCCCCCACCAACCCCGGTGACCCTTTGATCTTGGATTTATGGCCTCCGAAAGGTGCCAAGTTTGTTAGAGCAGGCACAGGAAATGAGTCCTACCTTGTCCCAACTAATTCTGAACCCCCAGGCATTGCTAAAGCCTCACACCTGACTAATTCTGCACTCAGAATTAGGGGAGCCACCCCCCCACCCCCGCCCCGCACACCCGACTCATTCTGGACTCATCGTGTTTGCCCTTCTCTCTGCCTACCAGGCCCTCCCCCGGATGTTTGCACTATCTGCTGTCTGTTCAGCTTAGTTCAAGATCATGTCCTAGTGGAGGACTTCCCAGCAATCCCGCCCCCAGTCTCTCGACCCCATCGCCCTGCTGGCCGGCCTACAGAATGCCCATGAAGTCCACTATCACCAAATCAACCCGGACCCAGGCAACTCCGTGTGTGACAGAACAAAATTGGTCCACAAGATGATGGGTGTGTGTGTTTAGTTGTATGTCATCTTGATGAAAGCAGACTGCCAGGCAGGCCTCTCTCTCACGGTGCTAGGTGTGGGGAAAGAAAGCGGAAGGAGAGTGGGTACAGATGAATCCGTTCTTCTCATCGATTAAGAAGCCTGGCAGGCTGGGTTTCTGGGGTGGAGGGAAGCCTTCACCCTTGTGAGCTGGAGATCGGTCCCAATCACATTCTCATCATTAATATTGTTCCCCACTATACCCACCAGCCATAGTGCTGCCTTCAGGTTACGTCTTACACGCACATGGCTGATTGCTATCTCAGCTGGGAGAACAACCCATTACAAACCACATGCACAGCCCAGAGCCCCCTAGAACACACAGCACTCACTAGCCTAATTCCACTGAGTGCACGGAGACTCATAGTGACCCCACAGGACAGAATGCCACTGCTCCTTAGGGTCTCCGGAACTGTCAGACGGGAGCAGACAGCCCCATCTTTCTCCCTCAGAGCGGCTGTGGGGTTGAACCACTGACCTTGTGATTAGTGGCCCAACACTTAGCCCATGGAGCCACCAGGGCTTAAGGAACCAAATTTCGCCTTCAATTCTTTCCCCATCTCCTCTCACTCCTGGAGGATTCTTTCTAGGAGAGGGGCCTATGTCACAGGTCCCTCCCTGTCTCCACCGATTCGGCACATGTCGCCCTTGTTGTCGGCCCCCAACTCACCGAGACCCTGTGCATAACAGGACAGACCTTGGTGACCATAAGGTTTCCATGGACTGCTTTTAGGAGTAGACAGCCAGGCCT
>NW_022111312.1:13219092-13220109 GCF_000313985.2 Echinops telfairi
CTCACAAGTCTTCCTAGTCTGCCTGCTACCACATGGGGGATGACAACTTGGTGAGCCCAGTGGACCTGTGGTTTTGTTCAATGATGTCTGGACCCCTCTAAGAGAAACACAGCTCCCTCCAACCACCCGCTCTCCTCCCGCCCGGAGTCCATAAATCGGTCCGCTGGGGCCCCAGGAGCTGAGAGCCATCCGAGGCTCAAGCTGGTGAAGCAAGGAGACCACCAGGTCGTGGGTGCCAGGGGGCTTCTCTGTGGCTCTATGTTCAGCAGAAGTGTTGGGAGCAGGGCCATCATTCATGCTGCGGTGTGAGTGGTGGGGATGACGCAAGACTTTCAGTCATCGGAGCTTGCTTCTCCCCATGATTTCTCTCAGTGACAGCCTGACCCCCAAGTGGCTCACTCACCCGAACTGTTTCCTACATCCCATTCCTGATGTGCAAGTCCCAGCCACACTCAGGCGGAGCCCAAGTGCTGTTGGTCTCTAGAAGAACAAAAGCGTGTGTCCAAGGATCCTGGTCCCTAGTGGCAATCTTACTCCTTGTGAGGTTGCCTTGGGGAGAAGCTGAGGTCAGATACGAGGGGCTTCAAAGCTCACTAGAGTTGGGCATAGTGGGTGGAGCACTCGTGGTGGTGCTCCTGTCTTCCTGAAGCTCCATGCTGGAGCTCGGGTAGTGAGCTGGCTCACCTGGTGACTTCCTGCAGAAGCAGCAGCTCAGCCTGGTGGAGAAGAAGCTAGGGAAGGAGGGGCTGGAGAAGTAGTACACCAGGGGGTCCAGCATGCTGTTCATGTAGGTGAAGTTCAGGGTAATGAAAAACGCCCGATCAAGGGACTGATAGAGACTGTAATCCTGTATCCCCACTGTGTGCAGACGCCAGAAAATGGCAATCCTCACGGCCACGCTGGGCAGGAAGCAGATGATGAAGACGATGGCCACCACCAGGAGGAAGCGGATGGCTCTCTTGATCTTGGCCTGCTTGTCCATTTGCCTCTGCCGCAGGCTCCAGATGATTCTGCCCG
>NW_022111312.1:13224400-13228160 GCF_000313985.2 Echinops telfairi
TCGGGCTGCGGCCTTCTCAGGTCTCCCACAGCCCTCTCCTTTTTATTGCTAAGACCTATCAGTCATTGCAGCAGCTACACAAGACTCACAGACCGTGCTCAGAGCTATGGGTTTATTTTGGAAGTTAACAGGTGACAATCCAGGTGGAAATGCTCAGGATACAATTGTTCCGTCGGGACCTGTTACTAAGTTCTTTGAGAGCCACTGGCAAATACCAAAGGTCAGATGGCATCTGCTCGAAGTCCGTCCCCCCCCATGAAGACACCCAGCACCAGCTCCGTGGGTCAGCAAACCCAGTTCCCTTAATTAAGTGCCCAAAGGCACCCCACGCCACATACCAGCCTCCTGCCTCAAAGCACTCGGTTTTACTTGCCCTGTGGAAGTCCATCTAGTTGACCTAAGGTCTTGTTCAATGACGTCTGGGCTCCCTCCAGGAGGAACACAGCTCCCCTCCACCCACCAGCTCTCCTGCTCCCACCTGGAGTCCGTGAACAGGTCAGATGTTGTCCCAGGAGCAGAGCACTCTCTGAGTCTCCAGCAGGAGAAGGGAAGAGGCCAGCAAGTGCCAGGTGCCCATGGGCTCCCCTGGGGCTCTGACTCTGCTCAGCAGAAATGTTGGGAGCCGGGCCTGTGGCAGCAATGAAGCAGGAGCTGCAGAAGCCTGGAAGCTCCGCTCTCCATCCTCCCAAGATTTCAGTCATGACAACCACATCCCAGTGGATGATTCAACCTGAGCAGAACAGGATGGCATCCAGGGGCAAGAACTCCTAGAAGAAACAGCCATTGGGCAGATGCTGTTTATCAGCTCGCAGAAGATAAAGTTGAGGCAGAAATATGTACCATAGTTTTCTACCGATATCTTTGCATACAAGAGGTCATACGAGTAATGTCTCACAGAAGACAGGGGATGATGGCAGCCAGCTGACTGGAGATCGTGTTTAGAGCATGTTGGACACGGATCACCCGGAAATGCCTGCTCACAGCCACCACCGTGAGGAAGAGGCTGTTGCTCTTGCAGTTCATGGCCAACATGAAGAGCATCAGGCAACAAGTGGTTTCCCTAGACTTCCCATTTCCTTGTACTCGGCTATCAGGAAAGGCATGTACAGAGGAAAGCCTTTCACAGTCAGGTGGAACAGGAAAATCTGGCTTGGTTTCCAGGGCTTGAGGTGAGAGCAGAAAGTCCACAGAGCAAGACTGCGGCCCAGGAGCCCCGACCCAACTCCACCGCCCACACTGGCTGCTTCACACGGATGACGCAGCCCCCAGAAACACACAGCAGCTCCGGTGTGTTTTGAGACAAACCACTGGCATTCCCAGCCACGAATATACCTGGTGTTTCTCACAGAGCAACTCTCCCAGGAAAAATCTCCAGGAGAGAGGTGTGTCCGTGTGGCTGTGGGAAAGGTGTGGTTAACGCCTGCCTTGCTCTCACTGTCTTGCTCTCACGTGTTGAAATACATGACCACAAAATAGAGTGGGGATGGACATCAGGGACATGGGCTGAGGACTGACCCTGGTCTCTCCCTACCCCCAGAGCAAACCCACTGCCCTGCAGTCAGTTCACACTCATAGTGACTCTCGAGAACAGGGCAGAAGTGTTCCCTAGGGCTTCCGAGACTATAACACTTCGAAGGAGCTGCCAGGCTCATCAGTTCCCTGAGAAGCAGCTGGAGGATTTGAACTGCTGACTTCCCAGTGAGTAACCCAACCGTTGTGCACAGATCAACGGACAGATGTGAATGGTTGAGTTGTGAACAATCAGAAACCACCTTGTCTGCTGCAAGCATCGAATTTTCATAACCCGACACCCTGCTGACTCAGACATGAGGCTGGGGGGGTGGGGAGAGTCCCTGCCTTCCTCTGTGGGCCATCTCTTCCTCGTTAGGATGGTTCCCCGCATGTAACTTTCTGTCCCTCACGATGCCACTCAGAGACGCAGCGAGCAGTCACTTCGGCATATTTGAGGAATTAAAAACCTAAGTTTTTCTATCTTCATCCATCGGCGCCCGTGGCTGGTGTCTGAGCGGCTGCGTAGCTCGTCTGCAGCCCAGTCTGAAGGTCAAGGCAAGCCTCCTCTTGTTAAAGAACAGAGACCGACGGAAGCTGGAAGCAAGAGAGAACCTGACAGAAACCTGCATGGATCAGCTTTTCCACCACAGACCTGGCTACTGAAACCGACCCGGGGAGCCATCTCCTCCTGCTCCTGCAGAACCAGGCCGCCTCTGGCCAGACTGCTTCGTTACCAGACAGACACATTCACCAGACCCTGACGGGGGTTTTCATGCACTCCCCAGCTATCCTTCCCATGAAGTTGTTCTTTTTATAGCGCTTATTTGTTCCCGGTCCTTGTCCCACGCATAGGTCATTTTTACTTTACGGCCTCATGCTGTAGCTCAGGAGGGCCCCTGGCCCGTTGCCCCGCTCAGTGCCTGGTTTCTCTCCCAGGACGCCGTGAGCAACCCCTCTTAAGCAAGAAGTCCGTTTCTGTGAACCATGACCCAGACATATGGCACACCAGACTGTGTCTCACATCCAAGTTTATTGCGGTGGTGGGGCGACTCTCAGTGCAGAAGCACGCAGTGGGGGCACAGGCAGCAGGGAACCTTCCCCCTTAGACTATTGGGCATCAGGGCCCGTCCTCTCTTAGGGGAACAAGCAAGCACCAGTGGGACATTGCTTTCATTCTGAAGCCATTTTTAAACTGCTCTGCCCTCAACTGGGTGTAAATTCAGTCCCCGTGTGGAGTACAAAGGTCATTGTCCTTTCTCTGAACACCACTCATCCCTTTCTTACCACCGCGGGCCACTCAGAGAGCAACCACAGCTCCGGAGTCTCTCTCCCAGTCTGTCTGCTTCAACGTGGCACATTGATGAATTGGTCTCAGTGAGCCCCATTGACCTACGGTCTTGTTCAATGACATCTGGGCTCCCTCCAGGAGGAACACAGCTCCCCTTCACCCACCAGCTCTCCTGCTCCCACCTGGAGTCCGTGAACAGGTCAGATATTGCCCCAGGAGCCGATCACGCTCTGAGTCTCCGGCAGGAGAAGGGAGGAGGCCAGCAAGTGCCAGGTGCCCATGGGCTCCCCTGGGGCTCTGGCTCTGCTCAGCAGAAATGTTGGGAGCCGGGCCTGTGGCAGCGATGAAGCAGGAGCTACAGAAGCCTGGAAGCTTCGCTCTCCGTTCCCCCAAGATTTCGGTCGTGACAACCACATCCCAGTGGTTCGCTGGCCCACACTGGTTCTCTGAGGTCCCTGGAGAGCTCGGGCCCGATGTCATTCTGCACAGCAGCGAAGCCGTGCTTGTGGAGCGTGGTTCTTGGTGACGTTGCTTCCAGGATGAGTTGGGGTCAGTTAATGGGGGCTCCATGGCTCACTAGAGTTGGCCATTAGTGCTTCCGGAGCATTCCTTGTGGAGATGTTATCTTCTGTGAGCTCCAAGCTTGTACTCCGGTTATTGTCTGGTTCCGCCCGTCCTTTTTTCCGGCGGCAGCGGCTCAGCACGGTGGAGAAGAAGCTAGGGAAGGAGGGGCTGGAGAAGTAGTACACCAGGGGGTCCAGCATGCTGTTCATGTAGGTGAAGCTGAGGGTCATGAAAAACGCCAAGTCGATTGAGCGATAGGGGCTGCAATCCTGTATCCCCACTGTGTGCAGGAGCCAGAAAATGCCAATCCTCACGGCCACGCTGGGCAGGAAGCAGATGATGAAGACGATGGCCACCACCAGGAGGAAGCGGATGGCTCTCTTGATCTTGGCCTGC
>NW_022111312.1:13228499-13247150 GCF_000313985.2 Echinops telfairi
GATTGGAGATCTTGTTGAGAGCGTGGTGGGGATGGACCACCCGGAAATACCTGTCCACGGCCACCACCGTGAGGAAGATGATGCTGCCCTGGCGGTTCATGGCCAGCATGAAGAGCATCAGCCGGCAGGGGATGTCCCCGAACTTCCAGTCCCACTTCCTCACGTAATTGTCCGTCAGGAAAGGGAGGCAGATGATGAGGAGAAAGTCGGCCAAGGCCAGGTTGAAGAGGAATACCTGGCTGGGCTTCCAGGGCTTGAGGTGGAAGCAAAAGATCCACAGAGCCAGGCCATTGCCCAGCAGCCCGAACACGAACTCCAGTGCCAGCACCGGCGGCAGCACGGTGGCAATGAATTCATCCCGGAAGACACAGCAGTTCTTGTGGTCCACCTGCAGGGACTCGCCGCTCCTCCACAGAGCGCCCCGGTCCATGCGGAAACCTGGCTCGCCCCACTGCCCGGCAGGGAGCCTCGCCTCAACCACCCTCAAGGAAAGGGGTGCGGATCTGTGTGTCTAACGTGGCTCAGCACCCGCTTTTATTTCATGTCAGGGTGTTGAAATAGAGGAATGAGTGGTTACCAGGAAGCTACGAAACAGCTTTAAAAAAAACCCAGCCAGACTCTTATGCAACCTACGACTTCCATAAAAATAATTCCCTTGCTGACAGGAACCCACAAGACTTTCTGAAAGGGTAAGTTGAGGCAGGCCAGTTGTCAGGCACCGATGAGGAATATGCGGAGGCTGTAAGTCAAGAGCTAATCCTCAGCCTTCAGGAAGAAATCACCGCCCTCCTCTTGGAGGATCTGCTTAGTGGAGCCGCCCAACAAAAAATTATTTCTTGAGCCCTGGTGGCAATGTGGAGGCGGCGTAGGGCTACAAACCAGAAAGTCGAGGGTTCAAACCCACCGGCTGCCCCGAGGAGAAAGATGAAGCTATCTATTCCCATAAAGATCAATTACTCAATGGCAGTGGGTTGGCTTTGGCTTGGAGCTAAATGATGTGATTTATCAAGCCTAATTTAAGAAACTTTAGCGTGTTTTTTTTTTTTTCTTGTTTGAAAGGCTGAAACAACAACTGACTTGAAGAGCAGATGCCAAGGGCTTGGGTGGAGAGCAAATGTTTTGAGAATGATGAGGGCAATGAATGTACAGATGTCCTTTACACAATGGATGGATGTATGGATTGTGATCAAAGTTGTACGAGCCCCCAATAAAGTGATTTAAAAAATCATTTTACTGGGGGCTCTTACAGCTCTTATAACATTTCCTACATCAATTGTATCAAGCAGAGTCGTACATATGTCGCCATCAACATTTCCAAAGCATTTTCTTTCTACTTGAACCCTTGGTATCAGCTCCTCTTTTTTCCACCCTTTCGCCCCCCACCTTCGTGAATCCTTGATCAATTATATATTGTTATTATTGTTTTGTATCTTAAACTATCCGCTGTCTCCCTTCACCCACTTTTCTGTGATTCATCCTGGGGGGGGCTATATATCCAACCCTGTAATGGATTCCCCTTTCTCCCCCTTCCCCCTCCCCAACCATCCTCCTAGCCTCATGATATCGCTACTCACTACAATCCCCAAGGTTTTTTCCCCTGTCCTGAATTCCTTGTGTCGAGAGCCCTTATCTGTACCAAGGTGTATTGAGGTAGTTTATTGTGCCAACCTGACCGATAAACACATGTGGGGTTAATTGAAGGGCGGAGGGATAAACGGCTCAGTGAGCCTCGCCTTTCTAGTTCTTGGGTCTTTTGATTTCTGATGGTTGGAGCAGGGTGAAGCTGCATAAGCCAGTTCCCTGCTTCAGCAGGCAAGGCTCATTTCCTGCAAGACATCCCCAAGGAGAAGCCACATGGACCTATCCCAATGCAGCCCTGGGTGCTGGAGCAGCCATGTGGAGACCCCTGCCAGCGCTGAGATGCTTACACATTCACTGACTCGGCTTTCCTCCTGCAGTCAGCATCATTGCATGTGTTTTGTGAGATGGAGGCGGACTTTGTGGGTTGGTGTCAGACATATGGGTTAATGTTGGACTTGTGGGCTTGGACAGCACTGGGTTGGGATGTTTTCTTGATGTGCACTTAACCTTTATATAAAACTCTCTCTTATACATGAGTTTCTGTGGATTTGTTTCTCTAAAGTACCCAGACTAACACATGTATTCTCTGGTCTGGCCAGATGTGTAAGGTAGAACTGGGTCATGGTAGTGGGAGGGGAGGGGAGAGGAAGCATTCAGGAATTACAGGAATGAAGCATGTTTCATTGGTGCTATACTGCACCTTAGTTGAATCATCCCTTACTTATAACCCTTCTGTGTGTGTGGTGGTGGTGGTGGGGGCATCCAATTGTCTACTGATGGGCTTTGGGTCACCCCCTCTAACCCCCCTCATTTACATCGAGAGCAACTGACTATTTTTTGAGGCCAGACAGTGAAAAACAATTGTTAACAGTTTTATTGACACATACTCCCCCTATCACACAATTCTAGAAGAGTCCTGCAATCATGACCCCAGCTGATTTGAGAACATCTTCATCGTTCTTAAGCTGATTGCTTTAGCTCCCCACAGGCATGGTAACTTTGCACGTTGGTCCTGTGACGTCCTCTCTGGATAAGGATGGGCGACTTAGCCACACTAGAGACTCTGCAGTTAAAAACCAAACAGAGAGAGAGAGAGAGAGAGAGAAGCCTACCTGAGAACCTGTCATTCCCTAAGATGTTTGCAAAGCCCAGCCCAGCATGGATTGCCAGCGGCGGGGAAGTGTGCGAACTCAATTAAGTTGGGTTTCCTGTTTGTTTGGTTTAGATTTGGCCAGGCTCCTGTGCTCGAGTTCAGTGATTGATCTTACAGTCAGTGATATTTTAAAAGTCCCTCTTTTAGCGCAATGACACGTTGCGTGGCAGGACCCAAAAGAACGTTGTCCTCCGTGTCCCAGCAGGATACCACTTGCTTTACTGGGTGTCATAACCCGGCAGAACACAGCTACCCTTTAATGCTGTGGTTTTATGAACTCTTGCTGTGGTCCGAGCCTGTAAGCTGGATTGCTTCTGCTCTGGGTCTGAAGGAAAAAAGTGTATTCTTTTAGTGGCTTGTCCAGGTTCAAGCCTACAGTCAATTTCAATTCCCAAGGACCACCCCCACCCCCCCGTTTAGGGGTTCTGAGACTGTACATCTCTACAGGAGTGGACAGCCTCATCTTTCTCCCACGAAGCAGCAAGTGGGTTTGAACCGCCCACCCTGCAGTTCCAAAGCTGACCCCGCAGCACCCCAGGGCTGCAGGATTAGGGATAGTGGCTTTAGACCCTTCACAATAAGCTAGAGTGCGGGTTGTCAATGACTGGACTGCTCCCGTGGGAACCTAAGTTATTCCGCGATGGTCACGTTTAGCACAACGGGTTTGCTATGGACTGCTGACTGGTGCTGCTCCACGTCCTTACGATGACTGCTGTTAGGTACCATCGAATCGACCCCCCCAACCCACCCGCCGTGGTGGCCCCAATGTGACAGACTGAAACAGCTTCATAGAATTTTCTAGGCAGTACCCTTTATGGGCATATACGGAGTTCAAGTGGACCACTTTTGACCATTGAGATGCCACCAGGCCTCCACCCTGTGAGATGGCCACGATTCTAAACCACACAGAGCTCAGTTCCCCTCTGAAACCCACGCAACCGCTCTGTGCGGGTGTCTATTTCAAGTGGGCACCAAAGGTATTCGATCGAGATCGAGTGTTTCTGATGTGCTAGGTCACCCCGGCCTCCGTGCTTTTTCTACCTTCTTCCATCCAGGCCAGCGGATGATACAAAGCGTGGTCAAGGGGGTGGAGAAGCTGGAACCTTTGCCATTGCTGGTGCGGATGCAAAATGACGGAGCAATAGAGTCACCCGTTGCTGTTGTTAGATGCCATCAAGTCCGTCCCAACTCAGAGGCCTACGTGCAACAGAAAGGAACACTGCCCGGTCCTGCCTCGTCCTCAAAATTGTTATGTTTGAACCCATTGTTGTAGCCACTGTGTCAGCCTGTCCTGCTGGGGGGGACTCTCCACCTTACCAAGCATGATGTCCTTCTCCAGAAACTAGTGTGGTCTTCTCTTTTTAAAAATAAATCATTTTATGGGGGGCGCTTGCAGCTCTTGTAACAAGCCATACATCCGTTGTATCAGGCACCTTTGTACATACGTTGCCATCATCGTTTCCCAAACATTTTCTTTCTACTTGAGCCCTTGGCATCCGCTACAGGGTTTTCTGTTAACACGTCCAGACTACAAGAAACAGTCTCGCCAGCCTCGCTTCCAAGAAGCGCTCTGGTTGTACTTCCTCCAAGACATGTATTCGTTCTTCTGGAAGTCCTGGGGGCTTTGCCAACGCCGCATTTCAAACGCATCTATTCTTCGGTTTTCCTTATGCGTTGTCCGATTGTCACATGCATGGGAGCTGACTGAGATACCCTGGCTCGGGCCAGCAAACACTTTAAAGAGGGCTTGTGCTGCAGCTCTTCCCCAGGCAATGCACTGGCCAGATGGTCCAGCCAATCGGCTTCTAGGTCTAGACCCACGAGAAGTGAAAACGGATGCCCACACACACCAGTGTACAGAAATGTTCAGAGTAACCAAAAGGTGGAGACAATCCAAATGTGTGGCTGACTGTTTCCTGTTCGGAATGTTGCAAGTGAAGCGCCCACAGGTTGGTCAAGATCACCCAGCTAAGCCAAGCAGAGCTTAGATTTGAACTGACCACCAGCTTGAAAGCCTGGCCACTTGCTATGATGTTACAGTCCATTCTCTCTCTCTCTCTCTCTCTCTCTCTCTCTCTCTCTCTTTCTCTATCTCTCTCTCTTTATTTTGCTTTTTGTTGTGGTTTGGGTGTAAGTTTAGAAAGCAAATTTATTTCCCATTTGACGAGTTACACATGTTTTATTTCATGACATTGGTTAAAATCGCCTCCATAGAACCACGCGCTTTTCACTTCCTCTCTTTTCCTTCCTCCTGCCGTCTTGCCCCTTCCCCCCTCCTAGGCTTTGCTTTGGCATCCAATGCTGGCCTTTTGGTCTTGTGTGGTGGCTTGTACTGAGTAGTGCGTTCGCCCATGCCTCCCTGGTGCTGCTGTTCACATCATAGACCGGGTAAACCTTTCACCTATCACAAGTCTCTGGTGAGTAGGATCCAAGGCTGCCCTGGCCTGAGGGCTCTCTGGCCAGCACTGCCTAGTTGTATTAAGGCTCTAGTGAAGTGGCTGGTATGTTTTCCCTCTCCTTGCTGCCCACGAATGTCACGCTTGGAAAATACCACCTTTGGGAAAATGAGGCGTTGTCAGTGATGTGCATAAGGCCGTCCTAGGCATCTTTATTGTGAGGCAGTTGTGGCTCACTGGTAGACGTCTCTCCGTCTCTGGGGAAGACCCAGGAGCCCTGCTGTGTTGGGCTGCTAACTGCAAGGTCCACAGTTCAAAACCACCAGCCACTCTAAGGGGAAAAAGACGAAGGCTTTCTACTCCCATCAGGAGTGACCGTGTCGGAAACCTATGGGGTCAGTTCTAGCCTGTCCTGTAGGGTTAGGATAGGTGGGAATTGACTTGATGGCAGTGAATGTGGATTTGGGATTTCTGGGAAAGCCCCAGGTTCTGTTCCCGGCCAAGAGACCTCACCCACAGCCACCACCCGTCCTCAGCGGAGTCGCTGTGAAGTTGATTGGTTTCAGAGGGGGTTCCTGATGAAGACGGGGTCATATGAAAGGCCTGATCAGCTAGTTCTAAAAATTAGCCAATGGGTCACATCAGTCCTGCCCCCAACTGATCATGGGGTGGCACCGGACCAGCCAGGCAGCAGGTTGCTCTACTGTGTATGGGGGCGTGGGTCCCCATGAGTTGGCCTGACAAGAAGGCAGCCGAGCACAACCACAAGAGCCTTTGTGAATGAAGAATCAGGGAACTCAACTTCCAGACTAGTTGTGTCTGGGGGCTTGAATTTGAAAGGGTCTCCTCCTCCTCCACTTTGGAATATTTCTTTATTTTTTAAAAACTCTGATCCCAAAAAAAACACTCAAACTCTGATCCAAACAGAAAAATGGGTGAAGGGAGGCGTTGGATAGTATAAGATATGACAAAATAATAATTTATAAATTATCAAGGGGTCATGAGGGAGGGGGAAGCGGGGAGGGAAGGGGAAAAATGAGGAGCTGATGCCAGGGGCTTATGTGGAGAGCAAATTTTCTGAGAATGATGAAGGTAACAAATGTACAAATGTGCTTTATACAACTGATCTATGTATGGATTGTATTAAGAGTTGTATGCGCCCCCAATAAAATGATTAAAAAAAACACCTCTGGGCAGGCATCAATGTCACACATCCAAATAGGCCCCAATGATTGGATACAAAACCAATTTGCTCTGTAGACTCCCACCCAAATCACCATAAAAAACTTCCCAAAAGAGACAGAATAGCTCTGAGACCCCTGAGTGCTTGTTCCAGGCAGGTGCCGGTAGCTAGGCAACCTCTTAACCCCTCCCTCAGATTCCTAAGGTAGAAGCTGCGGAGCGGGGGTGGGCGCTCATATTCTCTGAGCACTCCCCTTTTGCAATTGGAAATCACAGTTCAGGCTGAATACAGACTCCGGCCTTCCAGCGGCTGGGGCCTGCAGTGGAATTTCCAGTCCTCCCAGGGCATGGCGGGCATGTTCCGTCTCGCTCCTGTCCTTCTATGGACTTGCTTTGTTTTCTTATCAGCAGCGTGAGTTGGGCAGAAACTTGTCGACATGAATCATTTCCAAAGCGGAGGCCGTAAGCCCCAAGAATTTGGGTGGGAATTCTACTTGAGCTGTCTGACTCTCACAATGAACTTGACCCTTCATGTCTGCCTTTCTGTCTTATGATAGCTCGAATGCGGACCTCTTGAATGGGTCGGACCTTTTTTTTTTTTGGTTGGTTGGTTGGTTGGTTGTTTTTAATAAAAATAAAAACAGCTTTATGTATCAACTGCTGGCTACATGCCAGGCACTGCTAAGAGATTCGCACTTGGGATCTCATTTAATCTTCACAGCACACCTGTTGAGATAGGTGCAAGCATTTTACAGTTAGAAAACCCCCAAAGCCTACAGGGGTGAAGTGATCAACTCTTTCTTTTTTTTTTTCCCTTTAATGAGAGACTTAGCTTGGATTTCTGTCTTAATTATTTACTACTGGCTTGACAAAGTGTACCCAAAGGAAGTGACTTAAACCAGTAAGCTCTTGTGGTTCTGTGCGTTGCCTGGGCTCAGCTGGGCAGTTCTTAGTTGGCGTTTCCCAGGTGGTGGCTATTAGATGGCAGCTGGAGGCTGGACCAGAGAATACTGAGCCACTGGGTCCTCTCTTACTCTCCACATAATGTTGTGTTTCTTCGTGTGCCACCTTTGTGTGGCATTATCAAGCAGCTTCATCATATATATATATATATATATTTACACACACACACACACACACACACCAAAAATAAGCTGTATTCCTTGTCTGGCTACTTGGGCTTCCAAAAGCACATGCATAGAAATGTTCAGACCTTCCTAACTGCCGGGCCCGGGAGACTCAGAGCATCACCTTCCTGTTGATTAAAGTGCCACGGGCCAGCCCCTGTGCCACTTGGAGGAGACTGAAAAGTGGGGTACTGCTGAGAAGAGCGGTTTGTGGGGGGCTTTGGGGGAGGCTTGCTGCCCCGGGTTGTAAAGGGCGTGGTGTTGCGGCATTTGACTAGTGGGAAATAAGAGCCCTTGACACCTTCCGGAAGGAGCTGTGACAGCAGATGCTGGGGGGTGAGAGGGTGGAGAGGAAGGAGGGAGCTGGTTGTACTTACCTTTAGGAGAATATAAAAAGCAAGAGTATGTCAGCGTTATGCCACGTAGTCTGGGTTTGGTGTAAAAAAACCGAAGGGAGACCTCAGATAGCCAAACCATTTTGAGAAAAAGCAAAGATGGCACACTCACACTTCCCAGCTCTGAAACGGCACACTTCCTGTAATCAAGACAGTGTGCACCAGCAGGAGGACAGACAGGCGAACAGACCTCGGAGGCCAGACGTTGATCCATTGATTTTCAACAAGGGTGGCGAGGGAATTCAATGGGAGAGGAACACTCTTTACAACAAACGGTGCTTGAACAATCGCTCGCAATGAATCTTCTGCCATGCAAGGGGTCATGCACATACCCGCATACGAAAGAATGAAGGGGCACCTTCTTTTTCAGCAGCGGCTCTCCACCTTCCCCAGGCCGCGACCCCTTCACACAGCTCCTCATGTGGTGGTGACCCCCAACCATGACATTATTTGCGTTGTTACTTCCTCACTGTCATTTTGCTACTGTGATGTAATGTCAATATCTGATAGGCAGGATGTATTTTCATGGTTACAAATTGAACATCACGAAAGCATAGCGATTCATCACAAAAACAGTATGCAATTGTATATTGTGAAATAGATATTTCTAATGACAAATCAATGAAATGTTGTCTTGAAGCATGGTGTAGCATGGGTAGCAGTCTTCATGCCGGGGACTCATATGTGGGGGTATCTGTATGTGGGCAGACCCGCCTGGAGACGGATAGGGGAGCGGTGCAGTCAGTCCCCCTTCTGGCTCTCCCTCCCTTTGTCTGCCCTCTGGTAACCCCCAATAAACTTTTATTCTACACACGCTGACTCTATGTGGGTCATAAAAGTGGCCTTATACAATACTGACCCTTTTCTGACTGGCATGATGTCTCTAATGATCGTCTGTATTATAGCAGCCATTAGGCCTTGAGATATGCAGATATATAGATCTAGGCAGAGATAGATAGATTTTTTTTTTAAGAAAGGAATCTCCAAAGCTAGTCATGCCTCTTCTGCCATGCTGAGGGGTTATGAACAGAGCCTCCCCCTCCTTCACCTGTCCCTGCTCCGCCCCATCCAGACTCTTCATCCAGTCTCTTGATGTTCGGCCAGCAGTTGTCTTTCTCACCCGTGCCTCCTCTGACCCATCTCGCTGGACCCATCCCTCACGGGCAACTTCACAGTCATTTCCTTTGCGAAACCAACCTCTTCCATTCCCCCAGACACTGCCCCCGCGTATTTCTGCCCCTAGTGACCCCACAGGACAGAATAGAAGCCTCATCGGGTTTCAAGGCTGTCGTTTTTACCACATCTTTCTCCCAGAGGCTGTGGGTGTGAACCCCGGACAGCTTGGTTCTCAGCCAAGCGCTTAGCCACTGTGTCATGAGGGCTCTTTAGATAGAAGCAAGGCCCCTACAGTTCTCCAGTACAACCCTGTTTCCCAATTCATCAGTGTGCTGAAACGTGATGTTATATTTTTTCACGCTTTCTATGACAGACCCCGTGAGGTCAGGAGTATGCTTTTATATTTTTACTGTGCCTGAGCTGATGCTTAATAAATATTCCTCCGATGAGGAAATGAATGAATGCATCACTAGGAGGAATAAAATGTTGGTTTAGACCCACTATCTTTTGATGGTGCAGTGCACCGGAACCCGAATGTTGATTCAGACAATAGATGAGTAGATGTTTATCCTAGTTCTTCGCCACCATGCATCATTACGCGAGCTTTAAAAAACAACAACTGGGTATCGACATATAAATCTTATTCATGGACAAGCTCAGAAGGAGCCCGTGTTTGGTCGAATGCTTTGATGTTGCCGTGTGGAAAGTCTTGGTGCTTTTCCAAGGCCCTTGCCGTTGGTCTTTTGCACCGAGTGTCGCAGCTGGTTCTGAAGCCATTCACGCCTCCCCCCAGAGGGCTGACGGCACCCCCTGGAGGGGTGCCACCGAGCAGTGTCTGGGAAACATGGCAGTTTCCATAGCCGTTGATGGGAGCTCATTCCGCAAGTTACAAAGGGAATCACTTCTGGTTTGAAAGGCTCCCGGGAGCCGGGACGGTATGCTCTGGCACTGCTGAATGTCGAGAGGGAGGATTCAGGAAAGCCCTGGCTCTGAGCCCATCCTGGGTCAAATGTCCGCAGTGAAAGGGAAGAAGGTGTACTTGGCATTTCCACGGGGTGCCATAGTGTATCGAGCAAGAAAGATGACCTGACCCGGTGGTAAAGTTAACTAAGGGATGGGCATCAGACCTTTGGACAGGGGCAGCTGTTCAGTGCTTGCTGCGGGTGCTGTTTCCGTGGTCTTGGAGTCGGAGCAGCCGTGGTTAACACGGGGTGAAGTCCCTGCCTGGCGACAGGATCTGTACCATCTGGCTTCATTCCTTCGTGCCCAGTTGAAATCCCATCCAAACGCTCCGGTGGCCTCAGGCACCTGCTGATTCATGGTCCTCTTAATGGAAACGGAGGAAATCCACTCCGGGATAGACGCACCCACGCACAGCCACGGAGAGGATGCTGACTCATAGCAACGCTGCCGGTCAGAGGAGCGCTGCGCCGTAGGGGTTCCGAGGCTGTAAATCTTCGCAGGGGCTGAAGGTCACATCATTCCTGAACCTTCTCTGTTAGCAGTCCAATGTTTAGTCCATCGTACCCCTGGGCTCCAGCGGAACATTTTGAAGCACAGGCAGCACCAAGGGACTCGGAAAGCCATCTGCCATCATCCTGTCTCACAGGGACCACGTGGCACAGGGTAGAACTGCCCCTGTGGCTCTCTAAGACTGTCACTCTTTATGGGGGTAGAAAGCCTCCTCTTTCTCCCAAGGGCTCCAGCGCCAGTGAAAGGCACCTCTGATCTCCCCATACAATCCCTGTGGGCTTGAGGGTTTGGGATTTCCTCTGAGCTTCATCTGACTTCCTTTCTGAGAGGAGCCCTGGGCTCAAGTAGTGGTTACTTCTTGGGCTGGTGGTTCGAAACCACCAGCCCTGCACCGGAGGAAGACAAGGCTTCCTCCTTCTGTAAAAAGCGACAGCTTAGGAAACCCACACGGAGTGGTCGGTCCCGTCCTACAGAGTTGGGATCAGATGGCAGTGAGTTTGGGGGTTTGATTTTTTTCTCACCCGAAGGCTCGTCAGAAAGAGGAGAAGACATTTCTTTCTGCCAAACGGGCTAGGTTTTCCTGTTCCTGGTCCTTTAAACGTGTGTCCGCCAAGCTATGCTCATCTTCCTCGCCATTTCTAAAGAACGTGTCTTGCTAAGATTTCTCTTTTCAGCCACAGTCTGACAAGGGGAGCACTTTTAGCACGAGTCTTTCGGTTTTTGTTTGACGTTGTGTTTTCTGCCTTCCTTTCTCTAACTGGTGTCTGATCGTTCTTTCTTTCTGGACCCCTTCCCCCTCCTCCCCCAGCCCCTTCCCCTGTATTTTGTTTAGGCATTATTGCTGTTTTCAATCAGAACTCCCGCCCACAGGCCTGCCATGAACTTACAGAAATCATATATTCCCCCTCCAGGGGGACAAAATTTTACAAATCTTTCAATATAGACTCACAAACTCAGACTTCCTTTCCGGAATCTATCTTTATTCGAGTGAAGCAATATAGGAACAACTCTGAAAAGATGCTGAACTCAGAATAGCTTAGAAAGCAGAAGTGGGGTTTCCCCAGATTTCTCTCGGAGAGATAGATATAGATATATGGTCATTGGACATCATTTGACCATCTTCCTTCTCTTTGCCCCAGACAGCTGGGGTGGGGGATGTTGCAGGGGTGGGGCGGGGCTCAGGTGGTGAGAAAGGAGCAGCAACTTGCAGAAACCCCCAGAGAAACTGTTACTATGTGTAAATGTCTTAGCATGGTCAGTCACGTGTCAGAGTCACGGGTACAGAGGTGTCCCTCACAGTGCTTAACAGGTAGTGTTCATTCTCTCCATTCCACAAAGCCAGGTGGGGCACGTCCTCTGCCAGGCACTGTTCTAGGCACTAGGAAGATAGCAATATCCACACTCTCTGTGGACACTCGAGGGTCTTGCATTTCTTACATCCTCCCAAAGATCTTCTGGAATGGGCAGCATTGTCACCCCTGTTTGGCAGACAAGGAGATGAGGCTAAAAGGGGTTCACGTCGGCCCCAAGGACACAGAGCAAGGGACGGGTCAGCTGAGACCGAGCTTCGATGGAGCTGCGTCTCTGTGGCTGCACTTGTAACCGCCGGGCTGGGCAGTGGGCCAGTTAAGGACACCAGGGGGGCCAACTGCAGGGGCGTTTGAGGCCAGAGAACTGGAGCTGGCATAGTCTGTACCTTCAGGACCTGAGGGAGTAGAGATAAAGGAGTCAAGAATGACTCTCATGGCTTTGGGACTTGAAAATGGAACGAAGGGTGCTTGGACTCTGTCGCCTTAATTCAGGGAGGCAGTTGTGGGTTTGTTTGTTTGTTTGTTTTAAAGGAGCCCTGGTGGCAAAGTGGGTTATGCCTTGGGCCATTGACCGTAAGGTCAGCAGTTCAAACCCACCGGTCCCTTCCATGGGAGACAGATGGGGCTTCCTGCTCCCGTAAAGATTTGCAGTTTCTGAGCTCCCCCTGCCCCCCAGGGTCGGGTCTACTCTGCCCTACTGGGTCGAGGTGGCAGTGAGTTTGGTGTTGGTGTTTTGACTGGTTGTTACGGAGCCTTGGTGATACAGTGAGTGGGTTCAACCACAAAGTCAGCAGTTCAAATCCACCAGCGGCTCGGAGAGTGAGAAAATGGGACAGTCGGCTTCCATTCAGATGTACAGCCTCAGAAACCTGGGGAGCACAGTTCTCCTCTGCACACACAGGGGTGCCAGCGCTCAGAATCCTCTTGCTGGCCGTGGGTTTGGGGGTGGTCGTCAATTGCCACTGAGTCGATTCCAACTCCTGGGGCAACGGGGCAAGTGCTCCCCGGGGTGCTCGGCGCGGGAGCTTCTCAGAAGCAGATCGCCAGGCCTGTTTTCTGCGGCCAGTCTGGGTGGGTGGGAACCCCTAACCTTTCAGTCAGCAGCTGCTGGCCTTCGCCGTTGACACCAGCCACCCCAGAAACCAAGTCCACGGCTGTGGAGTCCACTTGGACGTATGGCGGCCCTCGGGGACAGAGTAGAACCGCCCGTGCGGGGAAGAGCCTCGTCTCTCTCCCGTTGGGAGGCTGGCGGGTCCCAACTGCTGACCTTGAGGTTGGAAGCCCACCGCGTAACCCACGACGCTGCCAGTCTCCTTTAACACCACCGAGGGGCTCCCAGGGCAGGGTGGGGATCGCCATTTCACAGACGCTTCCAGTCCATTTGATGCCTTTTCTCCCTCTGGTGTTTGTACCCTGGCGTCCTGCCCAGACTGAGAGGGGAGCTGTGACGCTTGCGCAGAGCAGATCTAAAAACAATATGCCCCCACGAAAGGGTGAAAGTCCTCGACCTCTCTCCTTGGCCCTCCACCTCTTGGCCACCACCAAGGGTGGGCCAATGACCCTTCAAGGTCTGGCTCAGAATAGGAATCCACTGGAGGGCTGGGGAATGAATGAGTGACCCACGTCCCCGCACGGCCCATAACCAGCCTCCCAAGCCCTCCTGCCAGGCTCAGCGGGGTTGGTATGGTTGTTCAAGCACTCAGCTCACACTGGAAAAAACAGGATGGTAAACATGATCTCTAGGCACCTGCTCGGAAATGAGAAAAGACCAGGAGGAGAGTGTGACGGTGGACGGAGGTCACAGCCTATGGTGTGTCTGCTGGTCTGTCACAGACTCCGCCGCCCACCCCCCGGGGAGTCAAACCAATGACAGAGAAATGTGCAGAGGCAGTGGGGTGGGGGGTGCCCCCAGAAGATGAAAACGGTCAGGAGCGTCCATCAAAAGAGCCTCGCTCAACCCGGAATAGCCTGGCTTAGCTCGTAAACACTGCCTGCCTTGAACACCAGGCTCCTTCAAGATCTGTCTCCATGGATTCAAACTGGCCAGGAGTTGCAGGAGCCGGTGGATGTTCACAAGGGAGGAACAACTCAGCCACACAGCTCCAGGAATGGCCTCATGTCACCGGACCGGACATGCAGACATGTTGGATTCGTGCATATTTTGCTGTGTGTGATCTCAACAACAGCAACAAAATAAATAAAAATTAACACACACCCAAAAAAAAAACCCAAACAAGTATTGACTGGGTCTGGTTTGGATTTTCTAAGACATGTTAACATCTAAAGGAAATACTGATAGGTCATCCAGCCCATGGGTGCCCCCGGGAGAGAGAGCATGATCTGCTTCAACACGCATCCCCCTGGACACAGCTGTTTAAATTGCATGGGAGTCAGGCCATCCCAGAGCCCTGCCCTGACACACACAAACCACACACAAACCGGGTGGCACAGACATACTTCCCCACCCGTCCCAGTAATCAGACCACATAGGTGTGATCCACTCTCTCCATCCCACCAAGACAGGGCAGTCGGGGATGTTTTCCTCACCACCAGAGTGAGAGGACAGATGGAGCCTGGGGACCATCTGCCTGCCCATCCGTCTCTCCGACTTGCCGGCTTCTTTGCTTTCGTGCCACTCAGCACACGTGGACAGCCCACTGGGCCTCGGGCTGCCTTTGGGGGCTCTTTGGGCAACTCTTAGGGCAGAGGTTCGAGATGGGTATCTCTTCGGGCCCCCGGGGGGTCCTGGAGGGGCCTGGACGCCTGGGTCTCAACCTGTGGCTTTTGAACTTGGTGTAGAACTTGGGGAAGGTGGGGCTGGAGAAGTAATATACCACGGGGTCCAGCATGCTGTTCATGTAGGTGAAGCTGAGGGTGACGTGGAGGACCACGTGGACAGACGGGTCGCAGGCGCTGGAGGACACGGTCCACAGGAAGTAGAGCCTGGCCGACACACTGGGCAGGTAGCAGATGGTGAAGACCACGGCCACTACCACGATGAACCGCATGGCCTTCCTCATCCGCTTCTGCCTGGCCAGCTGCCGCCTCCGCTGCAGGCTCCACACCACCCTGCCGGAGCAGAAGAGGATGATGCCCAGGGGCAGAAAGAACTCCAGCTGGAACATGACATCGTGCCAGCCGTTGGCCGACTCCATGATGAAGCTCTCGCAGGAGATGGCCTTCCCCCGCACGCACAGGTGGCTCTCCGTCAGCAGGTACACCGTGCCCACTATGACCACGGCCCAAAGCGTGCAGGCCACGCCGGCGGCCGTCCGGTTGGAGATGGCGTTCACAGCGTGGTGGGGGTGGACCACTTTGAAGTACCTGTCCACGGCCACCACGGTGAGGAAGACGATGCTCCCAGCCCGGTTCATGGCCAGCATGAACAGCACCAGCCGGCAGGGGATGTCCTCGAAGGCCCAGCGCCGGTGCCTGCGGTAATAGTCCGTGCGGAAGGGCAGGCAGACCATGAGCAGGAAGTCGGCCACCGCCAGGTTGAACAGGTAGATGGTGCTGGGCTTCCAGGTCTTCATGTGGAAGCAGAAGCCGCAGAGAGCGACGCCATTCCCCACGGCGCCCAGCACAAAGGCGAGGATGAGCAGGGGGGGCATCACCTTGGAGATGGGGTCCCCCTCAATGAGACAGCATGAGCCATTGTTGTCCATGGTGGAGGAGCGAGCGCCAGCACTCCAAGTCCCCCAGCCTCCGACAAAGGCAGGGTGCTTGTCTGAAGCAAACCCCCTCACCTAGTGGCTGCAGCTCCCACCTCAGGGCCCTGGGGTGCCAGCCCGGCCAAGCCCAGGTTCAGGGCAGACCTGCCGCTGCTGGCCAGGACGCAGAAACTCACCGGAGAGTCCTACCTCTGAGGCCGGATCACCGGCTGGCTGACTGACCAAGGGACCAGGACCGGAGGGGGATGCAGTTTGTCCCAGGCGATCCCTTCTGGGATTGAAGGGGTGCCGTTTGGTGAGCTTTTTCCTTCCTGGCTCCCCGCTTTCCCCAGCAGGCTCGCTCTGGGCTGGAGAGTTTTGCAAAGCTGCCCAGAAGGCACGAAAAAAGCTTGTTTGTCATCCCTCCCGGTGGAGAAACACAAACATTTCCTGGAGTCGTTCTGGGCCCCTGCCTTCGCTGTCCCGCCCCCTAACCTTTGCCTGACTGCCCCGTCCTCTCCTCAGTCCCCTCCCGCCCCCCTGCCCCCCCCACCTCCCGGGAGCTCCCAGGCAGGACCAGATAGGGAGGCTTTGCACCCAGCTATTTCCTGTGCCCCCCACACACACTTGAGAACTCTGCTGCTGGAGCTGGGGTGGCGTACTGGCTACTCATTGGGCTGCTAACCACAAGGCCAGCAGTTCGAAAGCACCAGCCACAACTCGGGAGAAAAACGAGACTTTCTACTCCCATATGAGTTACGGGCTCAGCAAGGGGCCGTTCTGTGCTGTCCTATAGGGTCACGCTGAGTCAGAATTGACTGACTGGTGGTGAATGAGCGAGCGAGGGAGTGAGTGAGAGTCTAGAAAGGGGGTGCCCAGAAGGAATACTCCCCAGACAGCCTGGGGTGGGGGCTGGGGGGTACAGAGAGACTTCCAAGGAGGCCACCTTCCCATCCCCAAGTCCCCTCCTCCCCTGCCCTTTACATCCTTCCCTAGATTCCAGGGACCTGAAGTGACCGGTTACACAAACTGGAGACGGTGAAAGGGCTCTGAAGCAAAACCCCACATCTCAGGCATCTGCCTCCCCAGATCCTCCCTCCGCCAGGAAGCCATGCCAGCGATGTTGGCAAACTCGGACTTGGCTCTGCATCCCCACGGGATGTCTCAGGAGCCCACCGCCCCGAGATCCTTGAACTTCTCCTCCAAGTCCCTGTGCAGTGGGTAGGTCAGGGGTGGGGTTTCAGGGTGAAATGAGGGTGGGGAGCTCTCACAGGACAACAGTTTAGTGCTTGGCTGTGAACCGAAAGTTTGGGGCTGCAAACCCACCCATGCCTCCTCGGGAGAGAGACCACCCACTGCTGTTGGTCCGACTCATAGTGACCGACCCTCTAGGCCAAGGTGGAACTGCCACTGTGTGTTCCCACAGCTGTACATGTTTCCAGAAGCAGATGGCCCCACCTTTCTCCTGCAGAGTAGTTAGTGGCTCCCAACAAGGACTGGCCTTGAGGGTGGCTCCCCAGGGAGACACTGGGGACCAACCCCAAAGCAGTCCTCTGCTGACTCAGAGCACCCCATGTGACAGGGTCTAGCGGCCTCACGGGGTGTCCAATGCTGGCATCATTACAGAAGCAGATGGCTCAGCTTTCTCCTGCAGAGGAGCCACTGGCTCCAGTGACCGACCCTTTGGTGGGCAGCCAAGCACCAAGCTGCCGAGCTACCAGGACTCCTTTCTATAAAGATGGCAACAGCCTAGCAAACCCTGTGGGACAGTGCTACTGTGTCACACGGGGTCACCGTGAGTCAGAATGAACCACGGCATCCGATGTTCTGCTGGGGTCTCCTGCTGAAATGCCCTCTTTGGCTGTGGAGACTCTCCCAAGGCAATGCCCCTGGCTCAGCACCTGAGTAAAGCCCAACTCAGAAGGTAGAACCCTTTCCCAAATGGAGACCTCTTTCTTCCCACCGGGCGCCAAGCTCTTGATCAGCCCGGAGCCATCCCCACAGCCTCTGACCTAGCAGAGCCACCTCCACCGGCCACCCGGGCTGGCGCAACCGTCCCCGACTGGTTACTCTCCTGCTGTCCATTCCCCGTCTCTCCTCGTCTCCCACACCGCTGAGCTGTCGTGTTCCCAAAGCCCGCTCTCTCCACTCTGACTCACAGAGGCTCCCTCACACAGGGGAGAACGGACACTGCCCCTTTCTGACACAGTAACGCTTTCTTAATTAGTTGGGAGTGAATGCATGCATCATTCTGTAGTTCCATCACGTCAGGCAGAACTGTACCTTTGCTACGACAATCGTTTTCCAAACATTCTTTTTCTTCCCGGATCCCTTGACATCGTCTCCCTTGAACCTCCCTACCCTCCCACAGGACACTGCCCCGCCCACCTAAACCTTCATTCTACTTGCTGTCCCTTTAGGTTCATCAATCCTGGGTTGCATAAAGCGAAACACAGAAAAGCATTTAACACGACTTCAGGAGGGTGACCTCCACCTCTGAGAGACACCCTAACATGAACAAAGAAACAAAACATACACAACAGGTTGAAAACCAGATCACGTCCAGCGTGCCAACTCTTTTTGCGTGTGTGGCAAGTTTAATTTCTTATTTATTTTATGACCAGCACAGTCTATAGAACAGCAGGACACATTTTGAGAAGTGGAAGTTTTACACGATCTATTCGTTAGAATTTCTTTCTTCTTCTTTTCTTTCTTTCTCAAATAAATCATTTTACTGGGGGCTCTACAGCTCTTATGACAGCCCATACATCCATGGTATCAAGCATGTTTGTGCATATGTTGCCATCGGCATGCTAACTCCTGACAGGAGTAGAAAGCCCCGTCTTACTCCTGGGAGTGGTTGTTTACACGTGCCGACTCTGGTTATTCGCCTGTGTGCAACCTCTACGCCGCCAGGGCTCCTCCCAAAAGCACCAAACCAAACCAAACCAGAAAACTGAGCTCACTGCCATCGAGGCAATACGGATTCATCAGGGGCACCAACAACAGAACAGTGGGTGAAAGGAGACATGAAAAAAATAACAATGTGTCAATGATCCAGGGTTCCTGAGGGAGGGAAGAAAATGAGCTGACACCGAGGGGAGGGGGGCGGTTCCGCCTCTCCGTGAGTTTGCAATGAGCAGATAAAAAATATGAAGTTCTTGTACCGAGGTCAGCGGTTCTCAACCTGTGAGTCCAATGACCCTTTCACAGGGGTCGCCCGATTCATCACAGTAGCAAAATGACAGTGATGAAGTAGCAACAAAAA
>NW_022111312.1:13247386-13250073 GCF_000313985.2 Echinops telfairi
CACGGAAGGCTCCCAGAGCTACTGTCTGCGCCGAAGCAGACGGCCCCATCTTTTGCCCGTGGAGCAGCTGCTGGGTCGGTGCCACCAGGGGTCCTAGATGCCTGTAAGCACCAACAGTTGAAAGAGAAGAAAAAACAGCCTCAACGTTTCTCGTCTTCTCTCTCAGTGTCTGCAGCCAGTGGGACTGTTAGCGGGTGCCTCCACCCCAGACCTCACGCTACAACCTTGGCTCCCTCAACACAACCTCCAGCCACTCCTGCCCTGGAACCACCAGCCGCTCCCAGCCAGCTGAAAGCCTGCCCTAAATAGCTCCCCACCCACGCTGCCCTGGGGCTCTGCAGGCTGGCTTCTCCTGATGGGACCCCCAGCTCAAGTTTGCTCCCCTCCATCCCTTTCTCCACTGGGCAACGAGTACATATTGTCCAGAATAAAAGGTTACTTATGTGTGCCACTGGGAGCCCCATGCATTAAGACTCTACCTACTATTCAAAAGAACAATAGCCTTCACTTGGATTAACACCTCCTTTGGGCCCAGCCTCTCCTAGGCATCTCTGCTATCCAGATAGAATGAGATTGAGTTGGAAGTGCTGACCCAGAAAGATGCCCACGATAGCTTGAGTGAAAGCAAAACAGAACACCTGGTAGTTTGTGTGGCATAACCCACGCCCCACCTTTTTTTAAAAAAGGGATTTTTTTAACCCCCTAGTATTTCAACTATGCCGATTGATTAAGGGAGTTTGTGGAGGAAAGCCAATAAACCTATCACTCCATGCCACACCTACTTAAATATCTTTCAGATTCTTAAATGACCGGTAGAACAAAATTCAGTAACGTGGTCATTCTGTTGCGTGGGCAGGCCTCAGAGTTTGGTTTCTAGAGCCGCGGTTCTCAACCGGTGGGTCCCGACTCCTTTGGGGATGGATTGACCCTTTCACAGGGGTCGCCCGGTTCATAACAGTAGCAAAATGACAGTGACGAAGTAGCAACGGAAAATAATTTTACGGCTGGGGGGTCCCCACCACATGAGGAACTGTACTGAGGGTTGCGGCATGAGGAAGGTTGAGAACCGCTGTTCTAGAGCGTCACCATCAATCGGATATCGAAATAAAGTGAGCAGCATGGAATTATTGGTTTCCCCGGTGCCTATGAAAGTTATGCTTCTTCGCTCCAAGCTCACTGCCACGGAGACCATTCTGACTCACAGTGACCCCACAGGACAGGGTAGAGTTGTCCTTGTGGGTTTCCGAGGCTGTAACTCTTTACAGGATAGGAAGTCTCATCTTCCTCCCTTGGAGTGGCTGAGAGTTTCCAATTGCTGACCTTGCAGCTAGCCGCCCCGCAGTGCAGCGACTCTGCTGCCGGGGCTCCGCGGGCTAGTCTATTAGGTATATTACAGGGCTATGAACAAGCCCGAGATACGTGAGACACAGGGATAAGAAGTGAGCACATGGTGCCACCAGCCTTGTCCAGATGCATCATCTACGAAGAGCAACAGAAGGAGGTGTGTGCCTGGATAGCTGTCACTCGCTCACTCACTGCCATTGGGTTGTCGCCAACTCATAGCAACCCAACAGGACAGGGGACAACTGTCCCTGTGGGATTCCAAGACGGTAACTCTTTATGGGAGTAGGAAGACCCTTCTTTCCCACCCCGGCCCCCCAGAGCAGCTGGTGGTTTCGAACTGCTGATCTTGAGGTTAGCAGCTTAACCTGCAACCATTAGGTCACCAAAGCCTGGATAGGTCTATGGGCCGCAGATCCTGGGACGTAAGCTTGTCCCTTCTGAAATTAGACTGCCTGGGCTTAGTCTGCTCATCGATCGTCTGTGAGATCTGACAGCCAACCCCACCTCTTTAGGGCTAAGCAAGGCTAGCACCCGTGTCAGCAGACCATCTAATATGAGAGGAAAATGGATCCCGCACACATCAATTCGATGGTGACCCCTCGCCGTAGCCCTGTGGGACAGAGACAGGGACTGCTTCTTTGTGGGAGCAGACAGCCTCAGCTTTCCCCTTCCCAGTGGTGGGTGGGTTTGAACTCCCAACTGGGTGGTTAGCAGTGGGATGTGCAATGCATTGGGCCACCAGGGCGCCTGCTGACCAAGTAGACCAGTGAGCAGCACTCTGGGGGTGGTGGGGGCGGGGGCGGGGTCTGCACATCTTTTCTCATCTGCTGCAGACACGCCCCGTGGGATCTTTTGTCAGAAGCGTGTGATACTTGTGTACTGTCACGAGCATTCCAGCAGTGGGAGCATGGAGGGGTGTTCTTGGACCGAACAGGGGCAGTTTTCTCTGCCTGCCTTCCACGGGGCCATCCCCTCACCATAAAGTCCTGTGATCGTTGGAGAGCCTTGCTGTGTTGAATATTTATGGGCCGCTGGTGGCAAAACGGGTTTGTCCCTTCTCTGTCCTGTGTTGCAAGAACAGGCAATGACCTCGTTAAACATGGAAAAGCAAATCGGGCTGCTTTCATTAACCCTTACCACGCCTGTGTCTGCCTTGTCAGGGCAGTCCTCGAACTGATCTCCCTTTGAGCTCCAGGGTGCTGGGATGAAGAATTTGGATGGCAGGGGAGGTGGCTGTTTTTGTTTCCTCAGCATCCATTCTCCCCTCCTCTTGGAATCAACACTCTGATCTCTCTTGGGTGCTCAGTCCTTCCCCACACGCCCTGTTCCTGAGGTTTGGCGCC
>NW_022111312.1:13250959-13252248 GCF_000313985.2 Echinops telfairi
TGGGGCTGAGTTCAGTTACGATGGGCCTTAGTCTCAGGAAAGGCACCAGTCTCTTTAGGATTCTGAGTTTTCAAACAAGCCGCTCTGGAAGGGCATCTCTACGAGACAAAGGTGACAAACAAGAGTGAGGTTTTTTGTTTTTATTTTTAAAGTTTTCCATTCAGACCAGAGCTGACTGATAAAGAGTGGCGGCTGGCGTGGGCGCTAGTTCCTGTCAGTGATGTCACTGCAGTGATGTCACCCGTATGGTACTCATGATGCCACCTACCACCATCACCATCACAGCGATGTAGCCAAATCACATGACTAGAGTACAGGGGAGAAAGAAGCCCTTCTAACCAAAATGGCCCTGTGACAGGGAGGGGATGCTGAAGAGGCTGTCCATCACATAGGCCCCACCCCATACCTTGATCACCTTGAAAATGCCCACAAAGAACCAGGTGAGAATATACCTAACTCAAGAGCCATCCAGCCCCAGGAATGGAAATCCCCCGGTTTCTGTACTCTCCCGTTGAGACTGAGACCACGGTCTGCTCATGTATCACATGTTTGGGGAAGTCCCTTGTACGAGGCTTCAAGGAACCCAGGGCAAAATGCTCCTATTCTCTCAAGTAGAAGATTTCTCAGAAAGTGGCACCCAGAATCACCCCTTCCTCCACGTTTCCTCTGCCTTGTCTTGCAATATCACTTCTTCATCATCCTTCAGCCAGGTCGCATCTCTGGTCCACTTGACCACAAAGCTCTCTCTCCTTGGGTGAAAAAGAGATTCTCTGGCTTTAGAACAGGACCGGTTCTGAATGCATCATGTAGGTTGAATAGAAAACCTTACCGCATGGGTTTAAATAGAGAATCGGGCTGCTTTATCTTTCCCAAACAGAAACCTAGGAAGGAAGGCAGACCAGAGTTGGTACTTGGATTCAAAAAGGCTACCAGGCACCAAGCTTTTTAGAGATATAATCCAGTATATAATCCTTAGTGAATGAATCCTTATTCTCACAGTAGTCCTTTGTAGGAGCAATATGGCTATAGCAACTCCTGACTTATTTTCATAGCCCAGGCAGAAAGAAGGGAAAAGAGTAGGGTTGTTTTGTTTTGTTTTGGTGTGTGTTTTAACTAATGTACAACTGACTTATATATACGTTTACAAATAAGTAAATAAATTTTGATGTGTATATCATACCATATACAAAAATAAAACTACAAATGGATTGCAGATGCAGGTGTAAAACCTAAAAGTAACATTGTCAGAATAAAATAGGAGAGAATCTCACCTTCCCTGACATGATCAC
>NW_022111312.1:13253013-13254954 GCF_000313985.2 Echinops telfairi
CCCTCATGAACCCTTGATAATTTATAAATTATTATTTTGTCATATCTTGCCCTGTCTGACATCTCCCTTCACCCACTTTTCTGTTGTCCGTCCCCCAGGGAGGGGGTCACATATAGTTCCTTATACAACTCTTATCACAGTCCATACATACATCAATTGTGTAAAACACACATTTGTACATTCATTGCCCTCATCATTCTCAAAACATTTGCTCTCCATTTAAGCCCCTGGCGTCAGGTCTTCTTTTTTTGTCCTCCCTCCCCACTCCCCACTTCCTCATGAACCTTGATAATTTATAAATTATTATTTTGTCATATCCAATTCTACCTTACAAATCTGCCTAGACCAGAACAAGTACACTGGTACAGATAAGAGCTGGAAATACAGGGAATCCAGGACAGTTAAACCCCTCAGGACCAATAATGGGAGTAGTGATACCAGGACGGAAAGGGAAGGGGAGTAGTAAGGGAGAACCAGTCACAGTGATCAAAGTATGGCCCCCTCCCAGGGGGACAGACAAAAGAAAAGTGGGTGAAGGGAGACAGCGGTTGGCGAAAGACATGAAATTAACTTATAAATTATCAAGGGTTCATGTGGGAGGGAGGAAAAAATGAGGAATTGATACCAAGGGCTCAAGGAGAAAGAAAATGTTTTGAAAATGATGATGGCAACATATGAGCCCTCAATAAAATATTTTTTTTTAAATACAGAAGAGCATCTTTGATTTAGGTGAACAGTTTCTAGATGCCACACCAAAAGCATGAACCATAAAAAACAAGTTGGCATGCACAGGAAACAGTGAACTGTTCAAAGTGATGGGGAGTTCAGAAATGGTTAATGGTGCTGGTTAAGCTCTCTCTTTTTTTAATGGCAAGCTTTTTGTTCGAGACATGTCAAGGAACACGCTTTTTAAAGATTGAAAACATGACTCATACGGTTATGAAATCACTGTGTGTCAAATGTTTTATTTAACTCGTGAACTATTAAGGGAATCAACTCGAAACCCATTACTGTTGAGTCGATGCCGACTCATAGCAGTCCTTTATGACAGCAGAACTGCCCCCTTAGGGTTTCCCAGGCGATTTCCAAACCCCTAGTGGCAGAGTGGATTATGTGTCAGGCTGCTAAGTGCAAGGTCAGATGTTCTGCAGGAGAAAGATGAGGCTCTCTGCTCCCATAAGATTTACAGTTTCAGAAACCTAAAGGGGCAATTCCACTCTGTCCTACAGGGTCGCCGTGAGTCAGAATGGACGTGATAGCCGTGAGTTTGGGCTCTTTAAAGAAACAGACGGCCACATCTTCTGAGGAATGGTAGCTGGTGGGTTCGAACCATTGACCTTGGTTAGCAGCTGGGCACATAACCAATGTGCATCCAGGTCTCCTTATGAGGAATCCAGTTATGATGATAAAACTGGCTCAGAGGAGAAACACAAAAAATTTACATACATAGCAATCATATATACATATAGCCACCAGATATGCTTAAATGAATTTACAAATAGATGGAAAACTGGACAATATCGATAGGGAAATAATTGCACCTGGACCAGACGCAGTGCATTTTCATTGTTACATACAAGAGTCATTCACATGACTGCCAGTTTTCTGCACCTTAAAAAAATGCTTGATACAATGGATATAAGGAATGTTGTAAGAGCTGTAAGCCTCCAATAAAATAATTTTTAAAAATCTCACTGCCATTGAGTCAGTGCCAACCAAAGCAGCCCTAGGAGACAGGGGATGGAACTGCACGTGTGAGTTTCAGAGAGTACAAAACTTTTTTTTTTTAATTTTAATAAATCATTCTATTAGGGGCTCTTACAGCTCTTATAACAACAATTCATACATTCATTGTATCAAGCACATTTGTACATATGTTGCCATCATCCTTTTCAAAACATTTTCTTTCTACTTAAGCCCTTGGTATCAGCTCCTCTGCCT
>NW_022111312.1:13255815-13259709 GCF_000313985.2 Echinops telfairi
AGGGCATGCTAGACAGGACACCACCCAGAATTCCTTTTTGCCCTTTTCAAAGTCTTTCGTAACATTTCCCTAGGGGCGAGATCCCTTCCTCGGGGACTTCTCGTTGACCAGAACTGGGCTGCATATCCCCCTTTGCTGCAAGGGGAGCTGGAAAAGCAAGCATCTTTCACGGGACACATGGCCAGGTCAAGTATAAGGATGTCACCCTCACCCAGCCTTCGGATGTAGCGAGGGTGCTGGACTCCTTCCTCATTTTCACCGGTTGTGAGATGAGGGTCCCTGCAGTGGAGATAGGAACGAAGCCCTAGGAGAAGTTGGTGGTTCAACCCCACCACCTGGCCAAAGGAGAACGTTGTGGCAGTCCGCTTATGAAAGCATTAGCCTTAGAAACTCAGTGAGGCCATTCAAATTTCACACAGGGTTACTATGAGTCAAAACTGACTACAACAAAAAAGAAACGGAAAGGTTGGTAGTTCAACTCCACCCAGAGATAGAAATAATTGACCAGCTGTTCCCAAACATCATCCAACGGTGCTCAGACACACATGAGGCCACCATGGGTCAGAATAAACTCGAGAGTAACTGGGCAGCAAGAAAGATGCTGTCCAGGAAACTGGGGTACAAAGCTCAGACTCAGTTACAATGCAGCTTGATGAAAGAGATATTAAAATATAGGGAGCAATATTAACAAAACAGCCATTCTATGATCTACATGGTATCTATTTGGGGTGCCATTGAATCCCTTTAGGCCACAGCAACCCCACATCCAGCGGAAGGAGACACGCCCAGTCCTGCACCAGCCTGGCTTTGTTTGAGCCATTGTTGCAGGTCCGGTGCCAATCCATCTTGCTCAGGGGCTTCCTCCTTTTTTACGGACCCTCGCTCTACTTTCCCAAGCATGATGTTCTTCTCTAGGGACTAGTTCCTTCCGGGGACATGTCCAAAGTGTGTGAGATGAAGGGTCCACATCCTCCTTCTGAGGGGCGTTCGGATGCACGTCTTCCAAGGCAGACTGGGTGACTCTTCCGGCGTCCCGTGCTGTATTCCATCCTCTCACCGACACCGTCACTTCAAAGGCTGCCTGGCTCCTGTCCCAGCTTTTGCAATGTGTAGGAGGTGACTGCAAGTACCCTGGTTTGGGTCCTGAGCAGCTTGGTCCCCAGGCTGACATCTTTGCTTTTTAACACGTTAGCCTACGTGAACTTACTGAAGTCCCTTTCACCTTAGCGCCTCAGCTTTCCCATCTGGATGTTGGGGACAGCGAGACCAACTTCATGGGCTTTGGGGAGGATTCACTCGGTGGACATGTCTCACACTGTCAGTGGCTCTTTGGGTCGCTCCAGTGTCTGTAGTGTCTAGTGCATAGCAAGCACCCTCTGCAGGTTTGTGGGACGAATGCATCTGGACTCTGTGTCCCCAGACCAGCCGCAGTTCCTGGCACCCAGTGTCAGGTGGGTGTCATTAAATAGAGGCATCAAACATGCTTGTGTGGGAACAGGGTCTTGCCTTTCGCTGGTGTCATGGAGAACTGACTCTTTTGGGAGCGGGAAGTTGCAGAAGACATTTTCCCAGAGGGAAACCAGCAGCGGGAGGCAAAGTTAAGATGCGGCTTGCGCTCGTGTTTACCAAACTCCTGAAGGAAAGTCTGAGGTGCAAGTTGATTAATCCTAATTTGTCACAACATAAGGATAAGTAAACACAGAGACAGTGATGAAACTAGTAGTTAGGTTAGTGAGATTAGGGGGTAGGGGTGGTGGAATGTCATTAAAATGAGAAGGTAATTAAAATTCACTGGCAATACTAGGGTTCGTGTCTTTCAGTGTGGTAACTCTTGGCGTCACCCCCCTGTCCCATGGACCTCGTCCCGTATCAATACTTTATTTTTTTATTTCGAAAGATCACTTTATTGGGGGCTCTCACAGCTCTTACAACATTCCATACCTCAGTAGTAGCAAGCATATTTGGACATAGATTGCCGTCATCATTTTCTAAACATTTACTTTCTATTTGAGCCCTTGGTATCAGCTCCTCTTTTTTCACTCCCCCTGCCCCTTCCCACCCTCGTGACTCCTTGCTAAATTGTAAATTATCATCATTTTCCTATCTTTGTAATGTTTCTTATCCATTTGAATAATAGTCGAATGTGATAAATATAGCTGGGAGTTACCTAAATATAATTTTCCTTAGATTATATGAACAATCAATTTGTTCTGTAAAATCCTTCTACATTAAATTATGACATTATTAGTGACAAGATTCTTAGTAACTAGGCTGAAGCCTTTTAATACTTTCCTTCTTTTCCTTCAATTAAGAATCTCCCGGTGAGGTAGCAGGTTATGGGATTGGGCTATTAACCTCCAGGTCAGCGGTTGAAATCCACTAGCCCTTCTGAGGGAAAACAGGAGGCTGTCTGCTCCCATAAACATATACAGTCTTGGAAACTGTAGGGAGTTCTATAGGGTCACTAGGAGTCAAAATCAACTCAATGGCAGTGGATAGGTTTCTTCTAATTACTGAATGCGCTAAAAAGTTATAGATTCACAAATACTACTAACCATGATCTCGCAGCTATAACATAGGGCTGCTAACCACAAGGTCAGCAGTTCGAACCTACCAGCCACTGTGTGGGATATCTGCAAAGCCTTACAGTCTTGGAAACCCAAAGGAAAAGTTCTACTCTGTTCTATGGGGCCACTGTAAGTGGGAACGGGACTCGATGGCGGCGAGGGTATTTTAATTTTTGGAAGCACTCATAGAAAATGTTTTGTTATAACTAACTCCAGGGATATTAAAAAATACATTGATGCTGAAACACTGCACAAACCTTTAATAGACTGTCGTTTTAGTCTCACCCTCCTCATTTTGGGCATGACATAAAAAAGGAAACCAAATGCCTCATCTACCTGAAATTTCCCTGCAACTAAGTGATTTATCCAATAGGTAGGCGGAAGGTTACTCAGGACCAAGACGCACCCCAGACACGCCCCAGGAACGTTGGTTCCCCAGACTCCTCTTAACAGGGAGTCATTTCTGACTCAGGGAGACATCTCCGCGTCCCCTTCAGTGTTCACCTCTGACACCTGCTGGGCTAGCTAGCCGGTTCGCCATCCTTTCTCGCGTGTGACGAGCGCCACCTAGTGGCCGCCAGCCTCTCTGCCCCGGAACTCAACGCGCATGCTCACTAAAGACTCCTCCGTCCCTCCCTCCGAAAGGCTTCTCGCGACATCCGGCCCGGCGGCCGGCTGAGTCTCGCGATAAAGTCAGTTGTCTCGCGGGAGCGCGCCTGGTACACGGACTCTCAGGCTGCCGCGGTCGGGGAAGAGGAGTTGCATGTGTCACTTCAGCTGGTGCGAGCGGCGGGAGCGGAGGCGGCGGGAGCTGTGCGACCGCCCGGGTAACGACCCCTAGTGCCTCTTCCGCTTCATAGGCGTTCGTAGAGAGCGGAGGGGGAACCGAAGTGCTGCCTGGCTGAGGGGGCCGGGCCCGGCGGCTTCACCCACCCGCCCACATGGGCCCCCTCAGGTGTCCCCGGGCTTGCCCCTTGACCTCAGAACTCCTTCCCTCAGACCTGGCCGCCCTTGTCTCCTCAGTGCACTTACCGTCCGCCCCTTCCTGGTTCTTCCTCAGCCCCAAGCTCTGCGCTCCCTGCCCCCTTCCCTCGGTCCAGACTGCTCTGTACAGGTCCCCCGGCACTTCGCTGCCCCCGCCCCCGTCACACCCCGTCTTCGGGGCCGTTTGCAGTGCCTCATCTCCGGCCGCTGTTGACACCCCTCCCAGGTCACCCCCAGACCTTTGTCCCGTCTTTATTGAGGTCACTGGTCCTCAGCAATTTTCCGCCCTTTCCCATTGCCCCCTTTCTCACGAGTCTACTCCCCTCCTACCACCCCCCACCTT
>NW_022111312.1:13259942-13260658 GCF_000313985.2 Echinops telfairi
TCTGGTGGGGGAGGTGGGACTAGGGTCTTGGTCCAGTACAGTGAAGGGGTGCTATGTTCCTTGCTTCCAGGTTTGTGAGATGGCTGCTGACCTTTCCGAGTCCAGTGGGCAAGATTGTAAAGGCAACCTGAAGAGCAGCGCCAAGTTAGACACAGATTACCCACTTCGAGTCCTTTATTGTGGAGGCAAGTGTTGGAAGGGGAGAGAATGGTCCACTCCCTCTTTTTGTAGGCACTGTGTTCTCAGTTCCACATTTCGTCTCAGTAGGTTTTTCAAGCAGCCTTTGGCATTTGGTGAAGCTTCAGCTGTGGGGGCAGAAGCTGGATTAACAGGTAGCCTGTGTGGCTGTGTCTGCTACCTGGCATGAAAAAGTTTATAGTGCCCATGACCCTCAAATTCGTTCTATTTCATGGTATCCTCAAGTAGTTGCTGGGTAGAGCTAAACTTTGAGTGATCTCTGTGGAAGCCAGGCCAGTTGTTGGCAATGTTAATTGGATTTGAACCGGCTAGCTTTCGTTTCATTTAGTGGCTGAGCACAAAACAACCGTTTGTGCTACCCAGAGTCCTCCAGTTGGCATACCTGTCCACTACCATTGAGTCACTTCTGACTCATAGGCATCCTACAGGATAAGAATGCACCAGAGGTGTTTGAGGAAGCGGGTGGCCACATCTTGCTCTTACAGAGCAGTTGGAACCATTGGCCTGTTGGTTAGCAG
>NW_022111312.1:13262679-13299979 GCF_000313985.2 Echinops telfairi
TTGGCCCTGAGGGGTTTATCTATCTTGGATTCCCTGTGTTGTGGGCTCATATCTGTAGCAGTATGGTCTAATCCGATTTGTTCTGGTCTAATCCGACTTGTAAGGTAGAATTGAGGTCATGGTAGTGGGGGGAAGGAAGCCCCAAAGAGGTAGAGGAAAGTTGTGTGTTTCATCTGTACTATCCTGCACCCTGACTGGCTCATCTCTTCCCTGTGACCTCTCAGTGAGGGGATGTCCAATTGTATACAGATGGGCGTTGGGTCTCTACTCCATGCCCCACCCCCCTTCACATTGGGTATGATTTTGTTCTGGGTCTTAGATACCTGATAAGATCACACAGGCTGGTGAGATATATATTTATTAAAGAAACTATAAATTTACACAGCCCATCTCAAGAAATGAAATCAACAGCGATATCCTGTTAAACCATGATTATATTTCTTTTTCTCCTTATAGCAATGGTGTTATTAAATACTTATTTTTGTAAGACTGAGTTTGCTAAGCCTAATATACTCTTTGTCCATGTCTTGTGGTGTTTAAGAGAGTTGCCATTTGTTTTTCGCTGATGCATCATCCATAGTATGAATGTACCAGAGCTTGTTTTTCCATTTCTCTTTAATGGGGGGTTTGAGTTCCATGCTTTTGTTATGGAAATTCTCACCTGAATTTTATAGACCACCTCAAGAATAGATGTGATGCAACTAGTGTGGTCCTTAGAACACTAATGCTCGAAGACTTGATGAGTTGTGGGATAACATCAAGGATAGCAGTCATGAACAAAGCAATCATTTAAAAGACAGGAAAGAAACAAAATATCAAAATGGATGTCAGAAGAATAGCTGAAATATGCTATTGCACTTAAGAGTATCTCTTCTTAGTGATGATTGAAGACTGCAGCCTTCAGTATGGAAATCTGACTGAAGAAGGATTGATATTTTAGAATGATGATGTTGAAGAATACTGACTGCTGTAGAGTGCCAGAAAAATGAACAGTTCTGTCTTGGAAGAAGTATAGCCAGAATGCTCCTTAGAAGAGAGATGGCAAGAAATCTTTTTTTTTTTTTTTTTTAACATTTTATTAGGGGCTCATACAACTGTTATCCCAATCCATACACACATCAATTGTGTAAAGCGCATTTGTACATCGTTTCTCAAAACATTTTCTCTCCATTTAAACCCCCGACATTAGGTCCTCATTTTTCCCCTCCCTCCCCACTACCCCCTCCTGCATGAGCCCTTGATAGTTTATAAATGGGTATTTTGTCATATCTTGCAAGAAATCTTATAATACTTTGGACAGTTATCAGAAGACCAGTTCTTGGAGAAGGTCATCATTTGTGATAACGTTGAGAGTCTTCGAAAAAGAGGAAGGTCCTCAGATGTAGGCATTTTCTTTGCCTGTGTGTGGATTGAGAGAGTGGCTGCAACAAGGGCTTCAAGCATAGCGACAGTTGGGAGAATCGGGAGAACCTGGTAGTGTTGTGTTCTGCTGTACATCAGGTTGCTATGAGTTTTGCTGGACTCAGTGGCACCTAACCACCACATTAGGGTGGTCTTTTCCATTTGAGTATACTTGCTCATTTTCAGTACAGAGATTTGTGAATTAGGAATGCTCTTAAATGATGATGGCAACATGTACGTTTTGTTTGATACAATTTATGTATGGATTGTTAGAAGAGCTGTAAAATGATTTATTTAAAAAAAAAAAAAGAAAAGCTCTTATTAGCACTTGGGAATATTTTAGAAATCTTTGAAGATTCAGAACAATACCAGGGCTAGATTATTTATTCACTCATTGAACATTTTTGAGCACTTGTGTCTGGCAGTGTTTCATATGCTGGGAAGTGTGTAGTGAAGCTATTAGACAAAGCCCCCTTATGGCTCTCAACATTCTTGTGAGTGTTGTCAAGACCTCACCTGGTGTTTAAGTGTTGTAGAAGTGTTGTTATTGGGCTCAAAATGGTAGTGACTCATCTGGATATCTAAGTGACTGCAGTTCGGTCAGGTTTCGAGGTCTGTTTCTAAAGTCCGTAAAATAAAGGTCATCTTCCATCTTCTTAAGTCAGATGATTTGTGTAAAGCTCTGGGTACAGTAGGTAACACAAGAACTTAGCAAGTAGTCAGTACTAGCTAGTAAAGAAAATACACTGAGAGAGAAATTCCTTTGACTTCTAAACTGAACCAGGCTCTTGAGAAAAAGTGTTTGGGTAGGCACAAAAGGGCAGAGGAGAAGAGGCAGGAAAGTGTGGGGGGGTGTGGAATCCCTGAAGAAAAATAGCATGAATAGGATGGGAATATTGTGACTGTGTGGAGGGGACCTTGAATACCAGGATACATTCTTTGAACTTCAGGGTTTTCTTTTTTCCTTCCCTTTGAGTGTTTTCAACACAAATTTATTAATTATAAAGGCCCTGTATTGTTAGCATCTTGGACTATTTTCATTTTCCTGATATAAAACTTTGAAAATCATATTTTACATGGATTCTCCTCCAGTTTTTCATTGTGAAGATATTTGAAAATTCAGTAAATATTAATGACTCACACAAGGAATACCTCTTTACCTCTACCACCAAGATTTGACTGAGTAATTTGTGTATCATTTCAGATTGACAGCAGAGTTGCAAGAATAGTTCACAATATCCCCCGATAGTTTCCATCCAGATTTACTACGTTAAAAGAGTACTATTGTTTAGTCTACAGACCTGTCTGAGATTTCTGTCACGCAATAATATTCAATATGGCCCCCCAAACCCAAGATCCTGTGTTGCATTAACTGATGGATCTCTTTGCTATGGTTCTTAGCTGATTCCCACTCATGGAGACCTCATGTGTGCTGAGTACAACTGCTCCGGAGTCTCCTTTGCTCTGGAACAGTTTCTGAATCTGCTGTGTGTTTATAGACATTGATATGTTTGAAGTAGACAGGCCAGTTATTTTGTAGAATGTCCCTCACTTTAGGTTTGTCAGATGTTTTTTGAGAATTAGATTCCATTTATAGCTACATAGCAAGAATACCACTTTAGACTGAAAGAGACACTCTTTCGATGGAAAAATCAAGCTAGTGAGTGTCTCATCATTGTATGCGGTTTATCCTAAGAAAAGCCAAGAATGGGTAGCATTTGAAAAACATGGTATATAAAAGTTATAGGGAGTAAGTCAAAATGAGGCATTTTTTCAATGTAAAGTGATAAAAGTGATGAGCCCTGTGTCTGTATTTAAATTTTCATTTTTTTCTTTTCCTCTAGTCTGTTCATTACCAACAGAGGTAAGTCCTTTTTAAATTATTATTTAATAATAATTTATTAAATTTTTAATGTAGGCAGTTGAGGTCTTTTTTTAGTATACTTTAAATGGCATTTTATTGTATATAAATTATATTTCAATAAAACCCACTTTCATCCAGTCAATTCCGACTGACTCACAGTGTCCCTGTATAGATTTCCGAGGATGTAAATGTCTGTGGGAGCAGATAGCCTCATCTTTGTTGCGCAGAATGACTGTAGGTTTGAAACGTTGATCTTTCGAGTAGCAACCCAACACCTGGGCTCCTTTATTTCAGTAAAGTTGGTCAAAAGTTATCAAGGATTTTATTTTATTTGGATCCAAAATCCATGTGCATGGAAGCAATACTCAAAACATCAAATGACATATTGCATTGGGCAAATCTTCCCCCAACAGATCTCTTTACAGTGTTAAAGAACAGAGATAACACGGTGAGAACTAACTGAAGACATGCTATTTTCAGTCTCGTCCTATGCGTGTGAAAGCATGTGAGAGTAAGGAAACGTGTCTGCCAGTGCTGAGTCTGTGCTGCCAGTGCTTCATAGCTTGTGGAAAGATTTCAGTTGATACTCTTGCCAGTCTTGCCCACCCCCTGTCCCTTTTTTAAACTAATGACTTTAGCACAGCATAGACTTTTTACTTCTCTTGAAATGGGTGAATGTCGACTAGTTGTTTTTAGTTTCATATTTAAAGACCAGTTAATATTACTGTGATTCAAATTGTTCCAAGTCATAAATAATGGGGTGCTTCCCAGTTTGTTTTGTTATTTCTCTTTTATTTTAGTTGAAGTCATTTAGAGTGAACTTACAAGCTTGCTTCCTCCTTTTTTATGTTCCATCATTTGATAGTAGGGTTTCAGCCCGTCTCTCATGGAGACTTCTCAGTCACCTTGGTTGTAGAGTAGTTAAGTGCCCAGCTGCTAACGGAAAGGTCTGCAGGTGAAACCCACCAGCTGCCCATAAAATTGACAACCTTGGAAACCCTGAGGCGCAGCTCTGCCCTGTCTGTATGAGTCAGAATTTGAACAGCAGTAGGTCTGACTTGTGGAGCAAAGAAGGGTCCTTGAAGTGCTGTGCTTAAGTGCTTAGTTGCTAACCAGAGCGTCAGTGCTCTCGACCCACCAGGCGCTCTGAAAGAGAAGGATGTAACAGTCTGCTTGTATTAAATGTACAGAGCAGTTCTCCTCTGTCCTGTGGGGTCACTGTGGGTCAGAAATAACAGTAGGTGTAGAGGACTTTGATTTTGGAGAAATGTTATGGGGCTTATGAATTCTTCAGATTTTGACTCGTGTCATTCTTTTTCAATTTGGATTTTTTTTTGGCATGGAAATCATGAACAGTCAGCAAATGAAACACGCCTTTTTTGTGTTGATCATAAAAGGCATAATAACAAATTTTATGCAGCAAATTAGGTTCCCCTTTAGCAACTTTCACACCCACAGTCCATGCCATTGTTAGAATTTTCATCATTCTATATTTGTTCTGTTCTCTTTGCTTTGGGCTTCCCTCCTTGCCTTCTCACCGTTGCTTTTGGTTAAATTTTGGTGTCATACAGTGATTGTTTAAGGTAGACATTACTCGTATGTGATATTTCTTGCTTCATAAGCCAGTCAGTTATCTGGCTGAATAGTGACCTGTAGCGACAGGTTTCATTCCAAGTTCAGAGGGTATGTTCCGGGGATAGTCTGGAAGCTTGCCTTATTCTCTTAACTCGTTAAGGAGGCGTGACCCCTTAGGAATGTGAGTTTTTCCCTATTTCTGCCATTCTGTCTTCGACGTTCAATTGTGTCCCTGGTCAGAACAGACTGGTTCTGTGGGTTAGTTTCTTCTTTGAGCCTTTGATTTTCTTCATCAGAGTAGTCTTCAAGTCTGAAGTTTACATGTCCAAGCAGAGGAGAGAGAGCAGATACTATATTTAAGATTTTCTGTTAATTAACTTCTCAGTCAGGTTCTGTCGGCAGGCCATGGAAATAATGAGTCCTCTGTGTGCCCAAAGCAAGACACAGGGAGACATGTTTGTCTTTGTTCATTCTCGTTTGATGGGGAGAAAAGTCTTCCTCTAGCAGGTGTAAAGCACATCAAGTCGATTCCAACGCATAGAGGCCCTGTGGGACAGAGTAGAACGGCTCTCTTGGGGTTCCAACACTATATATCTTTGTGGGAGCAGATGGCCTCATTTCTCGCCTGCGGGTATAAAACCAAGCCCACTGCCATCAAGTCAGTGCAAACACAGCAACCCAAATAGTTTCTGAGGCTGTACATTCCCATGGAAACAGCCAGCTTCATCTTTTTCCCGTGGAGTGGCTGGTGGCTTTGAACGACTGACCTTGAGGTTAGCAGTCCAAAGCTTACGAGACAGTGCCACCAGGACTCCTTATAGCAGGCACAAGGAATGATTTCTTAATAAAATGTGTTGGTGTCTTGAAAAGGCTCTGCTGTGACTCTTCAGCAGTTTAACTGATTGTCGTTTTTCCCCCCTAGTACTGTGAATATATGCCTGATGTCACTAAATGTAGACAATGGTTAGAGAAGAATTTTCCAAAGGAGTTTGCAAAACTTAGCGTAGGTAAGAACTTTTTTTTCTTCAAAGCTCTTGTACATGAAATGCATGCATGTATAATGTTATAAGTATCATGAATAATGTTATAAGTATCAAGTTGTATAATTGAGAGAAATAATTGATTTAGGACAAATATATTCATTTAAGAAATTATTTATTGTGATGCTATTATGAGGCAACTTTGTGGGAAAATTCCGTCATTCTTCACGTAACCTTTTCCCAACAGCTTGTCGAAGCCCTTTGTATGTGTTGCACACTGTTCTAGCTGTCTGAGGATAAAGTGTAAATGTGACATCCCCTGCTCTTAAAGAAATGAAATTCTAAGAAGGGAAACAAAATAAGCAGTACGTTTGTATGTTGAATTGTGATACACAGAGGGGAGGAGCTGGGAGATGTTGGAAAGGGGCTATGAAATTTAGTTTAGGAGGAACAGGAAAGAGGACATTTGAATAAAGACCTAAACGAAGTGAAGGGTGAGCCAAATGGTGTCTGGCGTGCCAGGTGGGAGCACTTGGCATGTTGTACCCGGAACTGACTGAGGCAGAGAGGAGCTGAAATCCAAAGTCATGGGGGAGTACTAGACCATTGTAAAGTCTTAACTCTCACTGTGAGTGAGATGAGCTACCAGAAGGTTTTAAGCAGGATGATCTGTCTGACTTTTGTTCCCGCAGCATCACTTTGGCTGTTCTGCTGAGAATAGATGAAGGGGTATAAGGGACACTAGACAGGAGGCTGTTGTAATAATCTCACATCAAGAATTGATGACACAGAGTGGTGGGAAGTGGAGGGGGTGAAGCTGGTTGGATTTGGGATAGATCCTGGGGGTGGTATTGACCAGATTTGCTAACATGCTAGGTGTGGGGTATGAAGAAAAGAGGGGTCTAATATGGTTCTGATCCATGCAACTAGAAGAATGGAGTTGCTGGTGCCTGAGATGGAAAGGGGCGGTGGGGATGAGGGGCCAGATTTGCTCCAGTGAATGGTTGTCGGTGTGACTCTGTCGGGGCCAGAATGACAAAGACCGAGAGGGGGGTACAAAGGGCTACTTTTATTTCATTGCTCAAGGAAAGGAAGTGGCAGGCGGAGTCTGTTGTCCTGGTGAAAATGAGGGTAGTGGCAGGAGGCATTCAGAGCCTAGGCTGGGAATAAGCCTGGGCCTGTTTCTATCCATTCATTTCTGACTCAGCCAACCCTATGGGACAGGGCAGACCTGCCCCGTAGGACTCCCATTACAGAAGCAGTTTTCAAGCCTTTCTCCCGTAGAACTGCTGATGGGCTCAAACTGCTGACCTTTCAATTAGCAGCCAAGTACTTAACCACTGAGCCCACCAGGCCTCCTTAGACTGCGGATTTAAAAAAGACCCAAAAACCCACTGCCACTGAGTTGATTGTCACTCATCGTGACCATATAAGACAGCAGATTTGCTCCTTAGGGTTCACATTTTTACATCTACATCTTTCTAGGAATAGATAGCCTCATCTTTCTCCTAAGGAGTGGCTGGTAGATTTGAACTGCCAGCCTTGCCGTTAGCAGTCCAAGGTTTAGCCCACTGTCCCCACCAAGGCTCCTTAAGCTGAACATAGACCTCCTTAAATTTGCCACTATAGCTCCACTATTTGCTGCTTTAATTTTCAAATGGTTTTATGAAACCCCATCTGGAAACTTGATAGGGACAGTCACTGCTCTGTCACTGTCAGTGGTTGGGCAAGAGTCTTTGTCTCCTGTTGCAGCTGTCCCTGTAGTCTGTCCAGGGTATCATGGAGACTGCAGGGAGAGGAGGTTCTTCTTACCTGGAGCACTTTCTGGGTGCAAAAGTCATATTTAATTTGATGCTGAACACTGCTGTGGGGGCTGAGTAGTTTATGCTGATTTCATATGGCTAATACATCCTAATGTCCACAGAGCCAAGGCTTTTTGTTTTCTCTTCCAGACTTGCTCCTGGCTTTTCCAGAGCCACTCACTAGAGATCTCGCAATAAAATCCTGTGCTTTGCAGCTGTCAGGTGCCGGTGCTGGTACATTAGTTGCCTTCGTTGTGTGGAAAGTTGCTGGAGGGTGAGTTCTTTCATTAAAGACAGTTGGGAATAATGTTAGTGCATTTGAATTTCACTTGTACCTCTAGGACATTCGCCCAAACAAGAAGCTGGAATTATCGAAGGTCACGGAATGGCTGGGGAAGAGGAGGAGAAGAAAAAGCAAAAGAGAGGTAAGACTTCCATCTGTGTTTTGCTTTGCATAAATGCACCTATCCTTGGACAGAAGAGAGTGTTAGTAAAAGGGATCCCAAAAGAATGATCTCCCTGTTGTTTTAATGTTGCCCATGTGTCGTCATACAGAGGGGTGCCGACTCACAGTCCCAGGAGGGTGCTGGCTATAGCCGCCGTGGGTTTCCTCAGTGACTTGGCCCTAAGCAAGCTTGCTTGTTTGCCCTGTATGTATACATAAAAAGTGACCACCCAGCTTGTTAAGAATATTTGCACTTGCTCACCATGTTATTATAATACCCGTGTGTCCTGTTTAACTAGAATGAGTACATTCATGAAAGATTCTACTCCTGACCACTGCTCATAGCCGAGTGGAGAACTTTTGCACCTTCTGTGTGTGCCTGCCATTGTGTTCTTGCTCCATTCTGAAGCGAATCTCTCCTCTCCCCCCCCCCCCCATGGAGACTTTGCATCCTGTCCCTCCATCTGTTTCCTCCTCTTCATTCATTTTCTCATCTATGACTAGACTAGCACAACACCCCCATCTCAACCCCCACCCCCGTAAAAGATCCCAAACCTGCTGCCGTTGAAGTACTGGCTCATAGTGGCACCACGGGGCAGAGAAGGAACTGCTCCTTAGGGTTTCTGAGACTAAACCTTCATAGGAGCAGACTGGGGAGGGGCTGGTGGGTTTGAACTGCTGACCCCAAAGTTAGCACTCCATGACCCACTGCATCACCAGGGGGGTCCTGTGACTAACATTAGGTTATAAATGTTTGGGGCACTTTTCATCTTTAAAAAAAAAATCTTCGGAGAACCCATGTCTGTTTCCACCTTGTTCTCCTTTCTGTCCTTCCTCAGCAAACTTCTCTTCTGTGAAGAGTAGACTTGCTGGGTTCATCTGAAGCAGACTTCCTCGCCACTGAACGCCCTCTGATGAAAGATCCCCGGTGCCTGGGTGATTGCCAAACAGCATGAGCATTCGTCATGCTGTCCTTTTGGGGGTGTCCAGCTCTTTTGGTTTCTGCAGCTCTCCTAATCATCTGCCACTTCTCTGTCTCCTGTGTCATCTTTTTCCAATTGTCCCATAAAAGTTTGTTTCCAGGGTTTCTGTCCTTGTCCTCTTGCCCTTCCACCCAGCCTATTCTCTCTGAATGCTGCTACCACTTCCCTGCCTTCTGCCACCCATGATCCAAGTAGGATTCCCAAATCTATCTGCCCACCTGGCCCGTCTCCCAGCAAGCTCACACTCAGGGCGTCCACTCCTTTGTGTGGTGGGTGAAACACGGCTTGTATCTAGGCATCTAAGTCGGAAACAGAACTACCTCAGGCACTCTCTTTACCCAAAATCCAGTTCTAAGTTCTGTTCATTTCTACTTAGTCTTTCCTATCCTGTGCTTCACCACTGCTACTGTTGCCACTGCTGTGGCTCAGCTTTCAGTTAATTTCTACTGGAACTAAGGCAAGAGACTCCTCACTGGCTCTTCATTCTGCTTTCTTCACAACCCTCTCCCGAGAAACACAAGCGCACACACACATACTCTTTGTAGTCAGGGGACTTCCTGATAAGACACAACTCTGGTTATTTCACTCTTGCATTGTCTTCTCGTGGCTTCTCTTCCACAGTGCGAAGTCCAAGTACCAGAGCTTGAGGTACTAGCCTGCTAGCGCCTGGTCAGGCTTCCGCTGCCATCAGTGTCCTTTGATTGGAACAAATGTCATTCCCAAATGCCTTTTCCTACCCCCTTTTCTGGAATATCCTTTCTTCTACGTCGCAGCCCTTCTTCCTAGGCAGTCCCTTAGTGTAGGTGTCACTTAGTCTAGAAGCAGAGGAAGCCCTTGTGAACAGAGCTGTGGGGGTGCCTTGGCTAGGTCCACCTGCACATGTCCAGCTGCTGTCATTATATAACTTTCTCCGATTTCCTTCCCTAGCCTGTCAGTCAGTCCCGGAGGGCAGGGACTCTGCTCTGCTCATTTTGTGTCCTCAGTACATACATTTATTGAACAAATACTCGGACGAGTATCTTTTTAGTTTTGGGTTCCAGAAGGAAAGATTGTTAAGCTTAGCTTCTGCTACCTTATGAAAGCAAACCAATGTAAAGTCGTCATGTTCTGTCATTATTTATACTAAAAGCAAAGTAATTAATGCCAAGCTCTTTCCTAATAATAAAGGTGGACGGGGTCAAATAAAACAGAAAAAGAAGACAGTACCACAAAAGGTGACGATAGCCAAAATCCCCAGAGCAAAGAAGAAATATGTGACAAGAGTGTGTGGCCTTGCAACTTTCGGTGAGTTCAGCCTCCTGTGCATTTAAAATAAGAAACTTTTCACTAACAACATGCAAAATGAAAGTTTGCTTCTCAGAATACAGCTTTACTGTCTGTTTGGGGAAAGGGCTGCCTGGCATAGCCTCTTTCTTTCTGGGGTCCCTGAAGAGGCACACTTTATGTCGCATTTCACGTGAAGCTGCTGGGTGCTGTGCCTCGGCAGGCGTGGTGGCAGGGACTCCTGGGGGCCGTCCCCTCCGGGACTGGCAGGAAAAGGGGAGGGCAGACGAGTGGCAGGACTCCTGATTCAGAGTCCCTTTGGTCCCGAGAAGATAGTAAGATGTATACCAAGGTCCCTTCAATACAGATTGAAAAGCCACCCTGGGACACATTACAAACATGAGGTGTAGTTCCCTGCTGTAAATCTGTCTTGTAAAAGGGAGGCAAACAGGAGGACTTCCCTCCTGCTTTGAGCGCAGTGCTAGGAATTGATGTGTGCTAGGACTTAAGGTTGTTTTTGCTCTTAACTACTCAGGGAAACATTTAGAAGTGTGTTGGAAAATTCCATTATCTTCTCATCCCATTTTCCAAGAACATTTGAACACCCCTCCCCAGCCCCCCCATATATGTTTGCATAACTTGAGTGGTGCTGTTTTTTCCCTTTTTTATGCTCAGGCTTTATCGGACCTTAGAAATAGCAATTGATTTATTAAGACCATTTATCTATGGTCATTTGCAATCACTCTTCTGAGAAAAATAAGTTTATTGAAGCACTCTTTTAGGATTTAACTTGCAGGCAGACTTTTTAGAATGGCAGAATATCTTTGATGTAGACTTTCAATTGTCTCATCCCTTCTTTGTTTACAACACAGAAATTGATCTTAAAGAAGCACAAAGGTTTTTTGCTCAGAAATTCTCCTGTGGTGCCTCAGTGACAGGAGAGGATGAGATCATCATTCAGGGTGACTTTACAGATGACATCATCGATGTCATCCAGGAGAAGTGGCCAGAGGTAAGACTGTAACCCATGTGCAGCCACACAAACTCGTGTGGAAAGCTGTTGCTTCTCTGTTCTCACTGGGCACCCTGATTCATGAACATGCCATTCCCTGTGTTTTCTAGGTGGATGATGACAGCATCGAGGATCTTGGAGAAGTAAAGAAGTGATTTTGAACAGGTGTCTGTATTTAATGATCTGAACTGAGAATTGATAATGGCCAAAGAGGGGGGAGGCCTTTTAAACAATATATTTATCCTACAGCAAAATTGTAGGCCGCCCTTGTCCTTGGCCTTTTCACTGTTCTGTACAAGGCTGCTTGTTTTTGTTTTTGTAATTGCCAAAGTCTAATAAATAGGGGAGACTGTCATGCTGATGCATGAAATAGAATTTAGTTGAATAAAATTCTTTGGTCATTTGGTACTGACTTCTCTGTCTTTGTAACTTTTGTTTTGGAAAAACACTATGGGCCTTTTGTGGGAAGCATTTCTATTGATTATTTTACCAATTTACGGTTGAGGAATTTTAAGAAAGAATTTGAGCCTGCCTTCCTTAGCAGTAGTGTCTGTCTGTCTTCTAGCTGCTTTGGTGTGTTAACTTTGAGATGGGCAAGGATTGAATAGACCTGTGGCTGAATTTGCTTCATTGTTATCAATAAAAATACTTGGTGCATGCAGTCAGAGGTCCTTCAAAAAGGTCCATGGAACAATGGGATTCAATTAGCTAATGGAAAGATCCATGAACACTTTTTGAACCTCCCGCTTGCCATTGATACATGAGTTGTCTACACTATCCTCCTGAATAATGTATGGTAACGTAGGTTAAAAGCCTTAAGATCCTCTGCACTATAAGCCACTTCTTTGACAGCGTCCTAATGAAACATAATCAGACTTGCATAAAACTTCAGAATGAAAGTATTCATCAAAATGTCATTTCTAGTTTCAAAGAATCACATATGATACATATGAACAGTTGAGAAATGGTTTAAGAAATAATAGTGTCTCATATGTTAGAAAAATACAGTGCTGTTAGATACTGCTGAGTCAGTGTGACAGACAGTGAGTGACCCAATGTGTATCAGAACAAAATTGCTCATCCTATACCATCCTCACAATTGTGAGGTTTGAGCCCGTGTTTTGCAGCCACTGTGTCAGGCTGTTTTCATTAGGGACCTTCCTTCTTTTCACGGATCCTCTACTTATGCAAGCATGATGTCTTCCAGGGACGGTCACTCCTGATAACATGTTAAGAGTACGCAAGACAAAGCCTTGCCGTCTCACATCTAAGGAGCCTTCTGGATCTACTTCTCCCAAGATAGATGTTGGTTATTCTGGCATTCCATGGAATATTATGCATATATTTAAAGATCCTTTCCCAAGAGTATTTGGAAGCATGTACTAACTCATAGCGACCCTATGATGTGCAACAGATTGAAACCCTGTCTGGTCCTGTCCCACCCTCACGATTGTTCTTATGGTTGAGACCATTATTGCAGCCACTGTCAGTCCATCTTGTTGAGTGCCTTCCAGTTTTGCCTCTCCTCTGTCAAGCATGATGCCCTTCTCGGGACTAGGCTTTCCTGACAACATATGTCCAAAGTGCACAACGGAATTTCACCATCCTTGTCTCTAAGGAGCATTTTGGCTGGACTACTTTCGAGATAGATTTGGTGCTTTTGGCAACCAATGACTTTTAGTATTCTTTGCCAGTACCATAATTCAGATGCATCGATTTGGTAATATTAAGTGGGAAACAGACCCCAAATCGATGTTACATATATATTTAAATTGTAGTAAAGTTCTATAAAACAAAATTACTTGCTATTTCAGCATTTTTCACATGTACAATTAAATGACTAATTACATTTACACACTCACTTTTGTCATTAATTGAATAGAAGAACTTTCAGAGTGACAACTCCATCTGGATGAGCATCATAGGAATAAAATCCTGCTAACCAGCTATAAATAATTTACATAAATACCCCGCAGATAATGTGGCAATTCAAACATGTTTTTCTCATGAGGGAAATACTGGTTATTCTAGCCAATACATTATAATGAATTTAAACTTTGTGTTTTTGAAAAAAGGTCATCAGTGGTACAAATTGAAAAGAAAAATGGTATTTTAAACTGAGAACCTGACAGCCCATGAAACCATTGTGTAATGTTATGCAAATTTATATTAAATGAATGAGACGTTTTAAACTTTTTTAAAATGTGTAATAAGTTATTAAGATGAAATTTTGCATTATCTCACTTTTGTCTATCAAGACAGTTTGGTGTATGTCATGTATTGTGTTGGTGCTGAAACATGTCTGTGTGGCAATATCAACACGTGACCTTGTGTAAAGATCTGTAATGTTTGCAGTTCCTGGCAAACATCATTTCCATCCATATCCAACTAGCAAATGGATATTACTGAAGGAAATGGATTAAATTAACCTTCTGTATAACATGTGAACCTTTTTATTTGATCTGAAATTGAAAATGCAATGTAGTTTAATCTGGTTAAAATGTAATAGTTTCAGTATTGACTTGAATTCACACATTCTCGATAATGTAACTTTTTTTTTTTACAGTTTAGTACTGTCAGCAAAAAAGAATACTAAACAATTCCAACTCATAGTGACCCTATAGAACAGAGCAGAACTTCCTCTGTTGGTTTTCGAGAATATAAGCATTTACAGGAGTAGAAAGCCTCATCTTTCTTCCTTGGAAAGGCTGGTGGATTTGAACCGCTGACCTGGTGGTTAGCAGCCCAATTCATACCACTAGGGCTCCAGCAAAAAGGAATAGCAGCCTTTAAACATGCTTTGTCTCATATAAATGAGATTTTACTTGATTGAACTGGCAGCGGCAAATGCAAAGACTGTTTTGATAAATTTTTCTTTTCAAGATGCTAACAAAATGAAGCCCTTGTTATTGCATACAAAATTATTCAGTTGCCATTGCTTAGGCTATAACCTATGGTAGGTAGCTTTCTCTGTCAAAAAGCTGGTAAGTTACAATTTTGAAGGTGAAGTCTTTTACTCTGTTACTTACTAAATTCCTAGGTGTGCTGTAGGTTGGGAGCACGGGGCTGCTAATGGAAAGATTGGTGGTTCAAACCTACCACCTACTGGGGAGAAAGATAGGGGGCATCTGCTCCAGGCGTTACAGTGAAGGTGTGAGTCGTAATCCACTCGACAGCAGTAGGGTTTGGGGGTTAATTATGAAATAGGGAGAACGACATGAGTCTTGGTCTTCAATGTGAAAATACTACTATAAAACATTTGGTAATTTTTCTTGCTGGTGATGCCTATGGGTCGGAACTCATGCATGGCCCACTCCCTGGCACCTAAGGACAACTCATGCTGCCTAAGGGGTGAGGAAAGAGGTGGGCACTCAGGTTAGATGTAGAAAATACCATGTTTTCATCACCCAATTCCTATGTAGTATTTTGAAGAGGAAACTACATGTGAAAAAGTTTAGATTTGCCCAGAATATGGTCAACTTTTGTCACAACAGAGTGCCATTGCTTCTTCCGGTTGCTATCATAGAGCTATATCGAGTCTGAACAACGTTGTTTAAATAGCTTTTTTTCATTTGTGCTTCAGAGCTGACTCCAGTGCCAGCTGTCCTTGCTCAGAGCTGGGCGCTTCCCTCCTTACCTCTATTCATGCATTCATTCATGGACCAGGAATTCAGCTCAGTGACAACAGGCATGGGGACACTGACATAGCTCAAGTTTTGTTTGATCCATCTCTGCCACTGGCAAAGAGCCGGTTCTTCGAGGACCCCACTAGGTGGCGTAAGCGGCTGGTGCAGGACCGTCATATAAACGGGACCCAGGCCCCACGCAGCGCAGCCCCGGAGGTCTCGCGAGACCCACTCGGCCCCGCTGCCACGCCGTAGCGCGGCGTCCCGAGCGCGCTTTGGAGTTGAGAAGGCAGTTTGTGGGCTCTCTCGGGCAGGCTGTGGGCGCGGGGCGCCGGGGTCGCCCCCGCCGCTCCGGGCGGGCGCGCCTATGGCGTTTCTAAGGTGACACTGTCCTCCCGACTTTTCCCCAGGGCGGAGGAAAAGCCCATGAACTCTTCGGCGACCTTGTTCTCCGGGCGCCAGGTAAGCGGCCGCCGCGCCCCCCGCCCGCTCAGCTGGCCCGCCGGCGCGTCGGGCCGAGAGGGAAACTCGGGTCCCTGGAAAGCCCAGTGTTCTTTTTCAAGAACGCGTCCCACTTACAGGTCCGTGGAGGGAAAACAGCGTCACCTAGTCAAACCCAAGCGTGTTACTCGGCCCCGGCCCCCGTCAGACGCTCAGCGGAGACGCTGACGTTTCCTGAAAACTCGGCGTGTGGGAAGCTGCTGTGTCCGCACCGCGCGGGCTTTCCTGATTCTCCGCGCAGTGAGCCGCGTTATTGCCAAGGAAGTTCGGAGGTGCTCTGGCTAAGGGCTTCCAGCTTGTTTCATTGTATCCGTGTATGTTGAGGTGACCTTTGGGGGATAATACTTGGTGTTGGCCTGTAAACTAGACTACAGCCCTGCAAGGTATCCGCGCTCTCAGAGAGTGAATACACTTGTAACCAGTTGACTTCAAATTCCCTTTTTTTTTTTTTCCTCTAAAGTGTGCTGAGTCACAAGTATATATAACCGATTCATCTGCCTTTATTACTTACAAATCTGACTCCTCAAAAAACGCAGAAATAACTGTACCTGGACCTCGGGGGAGCTTTTAAAACTCTTGCCTTAAAGTAACCCTTTCAGTTTTTTCATCACATAGAAGGCTACAGTATGATAATGTCATGCACAGTCTTAATGGTAGTTGATGTTTGTTGATGGCTAATCATGTGTGGAAGAAAGATGAGGCTTTCTGCGCCTGTAGAGGTTTACAGCCTTGGAAAGTCACAGGGCAGTTCGTCTTGATAGGGTTTCTATCGGTTAGAATTGACTGGAAGGCAGTCTTTAAATACTCTACAGTGGCGGTTCTCAACCTGTGCATCGAAAACCCTTTCACAGGGGTCACCCGATTCATCACAGTAGCAAAATTACAGTTATGAAGGAGCAACAAAAATAATTTTACGGTTGGGGGGGGAGGTTTCACCACAACCTGAGGAACTGTATTAAAGGGTCCAGCATTGGGAAGGTTGAGAACCACTGCAGATTATCTTGCTCGCCCCACCCAGTAACCCCAGGAAGGAAAAATACTGTGACTATCACCTGACCAGTGAGGAAGCCCTCAGAGTTAGAGTTAAGTAGTGCCTGATTCAGGATTCACTCTCAGGTCAGACTAACTTCCCTGTACTGAAATCACACACCCAGCCCACTGCATCCAGTCCATTGTACCTAATGGCTGAGATACCGCTGAGTCCCTGCACTAGACCTTTACATTACACTACAAACCAAACCCGCTGCCCTCAAGTTGATGAAACACATAGTGACCCTGTGGGACAGAGTAGAACTCGGCACAGGGTTTTGGGTTGACGATTCTATACACCTTTATGGACACAGACTGCCTTGTCTTTTCTCCTGCGGAGCTGTTCACCTTTTGGTTAACAGGTGAGTGCTTTAGCCATGCCACCAGGTCCCTTTAAAAAGTATATCGTATATGCTGTAGGGTAGGAGTCGACTTGATGGCAGTGGATTTGGTTTTAGTCAGGTTTATGCTGATAAGGAATTAATGCAGATAGATTTTTTAGGTCAGAAAATGGTTGTGTAAGATTGTTCATTTTAGACATGCATGCTGATGAGTAAGGGTGAAATGTATATTATCAACAATGAAGATGGAAAACAGTGGTGAGGAGCTAGGCAATGAGTATGTGGGAGTTTGTTGTACAAGTCCGTTGTCTTTTGTATATGCTTGAGTTTTTTCCTTTCAAAGCTTGTTTTAAATTATGAATGTTGAGTTTGGATCAATTACAATTTTAAATCGCACTTGGTAGCTTGAGCGTATACTACATACGTTATAGTTGTAAAAATATTTAACACTATAGGCTTTAATTTTCTCATTCCGTCCAGTCTCAGAGCCTGCTCTTAATTCTTTTTAGTTTTTATTTGTTTATTTAGCTTTTTATTGTGAATTGAGTGGAGAGTTGCCCAGATCGTCAGTTTCGTTTCATCCGTTGATGTAGCATCATTTATCCCACTTCCTCCCTGCTTTCTGTTTCCATTCCTCCTTCCTAACCCTTCAGAACTTTGTCCTTTTGATCTCAAATGATTGATGATTCTAAGAGGTACATTCCTACCTAGTGTTACAAACCTGCTTATTGTTGGCTGAAAGTTAAGCCATGGAGATGAGTCCAATTCTGAGGGTGATTAAGGGGTTTGCCGATCTGTATCCAACCAGCTAGCCTGGTCTTATTTAGGATTTTGAGTTTATTACACCTTTTTTTCCTACTCTCTTCCAAAAAATCGAACCCACTGCCATCGACTCAATTCTTACTAATGTGGATCCTATATAGGGTTTTGAGGCTTTATAAATCTTCACAGGAGCAGATAACCTCATCTTTCTGCTCATATTTTAGAAAAATAGCTGGTGGGTTCAATCCACTGACCTTGCAAGTAACAGTGCAAAGTTTACTACTTACCAACACCATCAGGACCCGCTCTATTTAGGACCTTCTAATGTTACACCCTTCAGAGCAGTTGATAGTGGTAGTGGGTACCATCTAGTTCTACTGGTCTCAAGATCATGAGACTGCTAGTAGTGAGGTTATTATAAAGCCCATTGGATTGTTTCTGTATGTCTTCAATTTTCATCACTTTTTTCATCTGAGTGGGGAGACAGCATTAGTTAAAAATTAGGTGGTTGCTCATGAATTTTTAAGATCACAGTAACTGCGCCAAAGTAGGATTTAGAACATTGTCATTGTTGACTGTTAATGCTATTTGAACATGATGCCCCCCAAGTCTATGGTCTGAGCCCTCAGGCCTGCCCAGCGACTCAGCTCCTGAAAGTGTATGGTTACAGCAAGGAAGTTTTCAGAACTTTACTGCTTGTGAGCTCCACCACAAGGATCCCTGGAGGCATTGTCAGGTAATCATTGGCTGCTAATCACAAGGTCTTAGTTGCAAACTCACCAGCCATTCCAGGGAACACGCTACTATCTGCTCTTGGAAAGATCTATGTATATAGCCGCAGATACCCTCCAGGTGCTGTTTCAGAATCAGCTCAATGTCAGTGGGTTGCCTGGATTAGGTCCTACCACATTCCTGGTTATATTTGCAACAAAATACCTATTTACAAATAACCTTTTGCCAAACCTTTATGTATTGATGTCTATACTCGCACCATTTCTCTTCTTTGTAGAATAAAATTCCTATTCTTTAACGAGAATATATCAGAGTAATTATTTTGTTTTATTTCACTTAATTACTGCAAAATTGGTGGGATAAGGTGGAGAATAATACTGTAGATTGGTACAAGGAGACAGTTGATAGTAAAAAAAATAAAATGAAGAACCCAGTCTATTGATGGTTGGCCAGTGGAGATTTGTCACATTTTAAGAGTGGTGTGTGTGTGTGTGTGTGTGTGTGTGTGTGTGTGTGTTGATGGGGACCAAAAGTTACAGGTACAGTAGGTTTGAACTTGTTTAAACATTCATAATTTCAATGCTACATTATTAACAGTGAATGAAATGTCATTGATTTACCATACTACTGAGAATTAGCACCCGAAGATACAAGTATTTGGAAAACCTGTGTTGACTGGCCTGTGTGGTCAATGAGTTTTCTTTTGATGTGAAATTACTTTCTGTTTTTATTTCTTTTTTATTTTATTTTATTTTTTTTACTTTCTGTTTTTAGAACATCGGGTCAGAAGCTGAGATTTCCACTATTGAGAAACAGCGGAAAGAACTGCAGCTGCTAATTGGAGAATTAAAAGATCGAGATAAAGAGCTCAATGAGATGGTCACAGTACATCAGAGGCAACTTCTCTCATGGGAGGAGGACCGGCAGAAAGTGCTGACTTTGGAAGAGCGTTGCAGCAAATTAGAAGGTCAGAGATGCATTCGCAGCCCCTTGGGTACATGCTGACATGTTTCTAGGGCTCCCAGGAGGCGTTGAGGACATACCTCTGCTGCCCAGGAGTGTTGGTCTAAAAGACTGGTGAACACCCACAATCCAGCTGAGAAATGTGAATTAAAGTAGGGCAAAGAACTTAGGTGCCAAGAGGGCCGATAGATTCTCATTCTTTTTTTTTTTAAATCGTTTTATTAGGCACTCATACAACTCTTATCACAATCCATACATACATCCATTGTGTAAAGCACATTTGTACATTCATTGCCCTCATCATTCTCAAAACATTTGCTCTCCAGTAAGCCCTTGGCATCATCTCCTCATTTTTCCCCTCCCTCCCCACTCTCCCCTCCCTCACGAACCCTTGATAATTTACAGATTCCCATTCTTATTAGTCATTAAAACCTCACTGCCACTGAGTCCACTCCGACTCATAGGGACCCTATAGCACAGAGTGGAAGTGCTCCCTAGGGTTTCCGGAGTAGACGGCCACATCTGTCTCCTAAGGAGTGGGTGGGTTCTAACTGCTGACCTTTTGGCTCATCGAAGCTGAGCACTTTAAGCACCCTGGCATCAAGGCTTTTCTATTAGTAATGAAAGAAATGGTCATTAAAACCAGTTTTGAGTAGCACGGCTCTCGAACTTGTAGAGGCACACCGAGGTTCATGCCCAGGGCTATTCAGAGCTGCAGCGTCCAAACTAGACACCAAGTGGAAACCACCCAAATGACCATCAGTATTAGAATGGTACGTAAACTCTGGTAATCATGTAATTGGATACTGTTGGATTAAATATAACTATATTAGAGGGCTTCTAAAAATTTGTGGGGAAATCCCACGGTCTTTTGATTCTGTTTTCCACAAGATTTTGAAGCCCCCTAGTACCGTATATACTCGTGTATAAGCTGAGTTTTTCAGCACATTTTTAATGCAGTTTTTTGTGGTAAAATTAGGTGCCTTGGCTGATAGATACTCTGGTTGGTTTATATTCGAGTATATACAGTATGTAGTATAACTACATGAACATGCAACAATGTAGACGAATCTTAGTGTCTTGTCATCTTAAGTGCAAAAAGCAGATTGGAGAATTCACAGAGTAGATCTCTATGATGGTTCACAAAGCTGTGTATCTAAAAAGTATGGTCAAACTCAAAAACACTGCCAGCAAGTCCATGCCGATTCATCACTTCACAATAGGACAGGATAGAACTACCCCCTTTGAGTTTCTGAGACTGTTTGCATGTGTAGAAAACCTACTGTTTCTTCCTCAGAGAGACAGTGGCTGCAAACAGCCGACCATTCAGGTCTCGACCCACTGCATAACCACTGTGCCGCTGATGGGGCCAAAGCATCCCAAGAAGCAGAGAAAGGAAGTAGAGCTTGAAGCCAGCTTCCTGTGTTCAAGAAGGGATGTAGAGGGGACATCCAGGCTGCTGACAGCGTCACGAAGAACACGCGTGTTCCCTTTTGAACTCTGCACACACATTTTGTGACTTTCCTGGGTTTTTTTAATGCGCATTTCACAATGGAAAAAAAATTGTTTTAATGAATTGCCCTTTGAAAAGCTCATTAACACATTTTCACCTTTTAACCACCAATTTTGAAAAGAATGCCTGGTCAGCTGCAGAGTAGCCTATAAATAAGTTGTCGATGGCATTCCCCTCAGGTGAACTGCATAAAAGAAGTGAAATCATCAGGTCCCTCACAAAGAAAGTGAAAAGCTTGGAGACAAATCAAAATGATTGCCAGGTGACTCTTCAGAAGACTCAGCAACAACTGCAGGAGATGGCTCAGAGGGCAACCCATGCGTCTCTCCTCTCAGAAGACCTCGAGGTGGGCCTTGTTCCTGGAAGCTTTCCTTGTCCTAATGATGCATGTGTGTCAGTCGTTGAGCTATTAGATGTCAATGAAAGGTTTCCATGGTACACGCTTGTCTGTGTATGCACATGTCCATCCACATGCCCGTGTGCTAGTCTTGTGTCCATGTGCTGGTGGGGTAAGTGCGCTGTGCGGTCCTGCCTTGGAGATCAGGACCAGTGTCACCAAGTGTCCGTAGCTTCAAATCATGCACTGTGCACTGTGTGCCTTGTCTTGCTAATGTGATAACTATCTATGCCTCATTAGTGGCATACTGGGAATAGAATCTGAAGGACTGACAAATGTTCTTGTTCAAACTGACCAGCCCTCAGATAGTTGAGGTCACGTTTCATGAGAGACCCATATTTTATGAGAATGGATATCTTTCGTATTCTCTGTGACCATAATGATAGTCATTGTGGATCATGATACAGAGTGTTAGTAATTCGTAATAACAATGCAGATTTTTATGTCTTTTTCCTTAGTATCAGTGTTGAATTAAAACAAGGGAGATACCAATTTAAAAGTGTCGATTTTTTTAATCAATTATTTTATTGGGAATTCTTAACAGATATCATAGCATTCCTTATTTTAGTTTTTTGTTTTTGTTTTTAACTCTTTTGTTTTTTTAAATCATTTTATTGGGGGTTCATACAACTCTTATCACAATCCATACATACATCAATTGTGTAAAGCACCTTTGTACATTTGTTGCCCTCATCATTCTCAAAACATTTGCTCTCCACTTAATCCCTTGGCATCAGCTCCTCATTTTACCCCCTCCCTCATGAACTCTTGTTCATTTAAAATTATTTTGTCATATCTTACACTGTCCAATGTCTCCTGTATTAGTCTGGGTACTTTGGAGAAACAAATGCACAACAACTCATGGATAAGAGAGAGTTTTATGTAAAGAAAAGGTGCATCACGAAAACATCCCAACCCAGTGCGGCCCAAGCCCACAAGTCCAACATTAACCCATACCCAACACCAGTCCGCAAAGTCCTCCACCTCACAAAACAGAGGCAATAATGCCGACTGCAGGAGGAAAGCTGAGTCAGTGAACGAACAAGCATCTCAGCACTAGCAGGGGTCTCCACACGGCTGCTCCAGCACCCAGGGCTGCATCGGGATAGGTCCATGTAGCTTCTCCTTGGGGATGTCTTGTAGGAAGTCAATCTTGGAAGCTGAAGCAGGGAACTGCTAAGGCAGCTGCACCCGGTGCAACCATCACAAAACAAGAGACCAGAGAACTAGAAAGGCGAGGCTCACCACCCATTTATCCCTCTGCCTTTCAATTAGCCCCACATGTGATTATGGGCCAGGCTGGCACAATTAGCTAACTCATCTCCCTTCACCCATTTTTCTGTTGTCCGTCCCCCAGGGAGGAGGTTATATGTAGATCCTTGTAATCGGTTCCCCCTTTCCATCCCACCCTCCCTCCACCCTGCCAGTTATCTCCACTCTCGGCACTGGTCCTGAAGGGATCATCTGTCCTGGATTCCAGCATTCCTTATTTAGATTATATCAAGCAGTAATGTACAATTGCTACCACAATCAGTTTCAAACCATTTTCTTTCTTCTTGAACTCCTTGATATCAGCTTCCCTTTATCTCCTCCCTCTCTCACCTTATCCCCCAGGAACCCTTATTGGGTTTTTTTCCCTATAATAGTTTGTTTGTTTTTCCATGTCTTGCACAATTCAATATATCCGTTCACATATAATTCAAGTGGGGTCATACAGTCATTAGTGCTATCTGTTCCCTATTCTCTCCTTTCCCTGCTCTCTTCCCATACCCTCAGGGAACCATTATTCCTGTTACTGTTTCTGAAGGGCTCTTTATCTTCTCTTTCATGTACCAAATGATCTTAAATACGCAAGTGTACATAGGCAATTCTAACATGATAAATGAGGTAAAATGGATAAAAATCATAATAGTAATGGGAGGAACTATTTAAGAACTAGAATATAGTTTGTGGCTTTTCATTGCTATATCATATCACACCCTGGCTTTATCATCCCTTTCCTGTGGCCCTTCTGAGAGGAGCGACTGTCAAATTATCTGACAGGTGGGTTTTGGGTCTCCACTACCTCCACACCCCTTCACATTGATTTGATTGCTGATTCTTTTCCAGCCAGTAAGCATATTGTGTCCACAATAATTATATCAGACAGTTCTGTCTTTTAAGAACAGTCATCAATGGGAATACCTTCATATGCACGTCTTTCAGTGTAAACACTCACTCACTCATACCAACTTATTTCCAAGAAAGGAATTGCTTACTAATGCAGTTCCCATTCATTCTTACTCTCCTTTCTTCCCAACCTAAAATTATATTAAACTTTAGGAAACAGGCACCCAAGTGGAACTAATTTAATTTCTCGGAGTGATGCCATTATTTAGAGGATACTAGAGTTAGTGGACAGATACTTGTATATATTTTTAATGATTGCTGGCTTAGCCTACTTTGTTACTAAAGTTTGTTTTCTTTAATAAATCAACTTAATAAAAAGCGAAATGAGCACAGTTTATGGCTGGTGATGGCAATGAAAGCTTAGGATGTCTCAGTACTGATTTTGTGTTCTCTTGTAGGGTAGAAACCAAAATCTCAGCAGCACGTTAGTGGACCTTTCTGCCCAGGTAGGACAGTTACAAGCGCGAGAACAAGCACTCACCACAATGATAAAGCTAAAGGTAATTTAAAATGCCACTACCTCCGCTAGCCAGGCCACATGGTACTTACAAAGCATATTCACGTTCATCATCTTATTTAACTCCCAGAAAAGCAGCCCTGTCAGTGTTCTCATTTGTTGTGACTCTTAGTGTGCCAGTACCAGGCTGTTTGGATGACTGTGGGATATCTTTTAAAATCCTCATCTTTTATTCTTCGTTTTCAACAGTGTATTAGCTAGTCTGGGGCTCTTGCCATAGGAAGTTGAGGATTTCTATAACGAAGGCTGTTGGAATATTGACCGGGATGGTATTAAATCTACAGATCACTTTGGGTAGTTAACATCTTAACAATATCCAGTTTTTCAGTCTTCAAATAGGAAATATTTCCCCATTTATTGTCGTCTAATTTAGTTCAAGGATCTGGGTGGCACAGTTAGGTGTTGGGCTGCTAACCACAAGGTCGGCTGTTCAAACCACCAGCTGCTGCAAAGGAGAAAGAGAAGGCTTTCTGTTCCCTTACAGGATCACAGCCTCAGATCCCCTAAGGAACAGTCTGTTCTCCCCGGTAGTGTCTGTATGAGTCAGAATCAACTCTGGCAGGGAGTTGGGGTTAATGTCTTTCAGTTGTTTAATTACTGATTGTATAAGTTGTTCTCGGAAATGAGGGAAACAAGTTGAAAATAACACCCCCCAGGCATTCAGAGGGTCACAGATTCCCCCCTGGCCTGCAGACTCCCAGGACCATTCCATGACCTGGCATGCTGGATGAACTTGACTTTTCCCAAGGAATTTATCCTGAAAAAACGGAGCAGAAACTGTTAACAACAAGCCACTAGTGCAGTCACTAATGTGACACACGTCCACATCTCTGTGGCTTTTGCCCTGTCTTTAATGCAGTGACATTCTTTTCATCTCACAAAGCCAAACTCACGGCCATTGAGTCCGTTCCAACTCAGGGTGACCCTGTAGGACAGAGCCAAGCTGCAGCTGTGGGATTCCAAGGCTTGGGGTGGTGGGGTGGTGGGGTGGTAGTGCAGTGGGCTAGATTCAAGTCCTAATTCAGTTACTTAAATGTTCTGTAATGTTGGGCAAACTGCGTAACCTTTTTATGCGTGTTTACTCATCTGCTTTATGGCGATTATAATTTATTGTTTGGGTCTAGCAAGTTGCTTCTGATTGATAGTGGTCCGATGTACAACAGAAGGAAACGCTGTCCGGTACTGCACCATCCTCACAATTGTTTTGTTTGAGCCTATTGTTGGAGCCATTGTGTCAATCCATCTCGTTGATGGTAACTTCCTCTTTTTCACCGACCTTCCGACCCTCCACTTTACCAAGCATGGCGTCCCTCTCTTGGGACTGGTCTCTCCTGATACCATGTTCAAAACACGTGAGAGAGTCTCATTTCTAAGGAGATTCTGGCATACTTCTTCCAAGACAGACTGGTTTGTTGTTCTGGCTGTCTTGGCCTCACCTCTCAGGTCTGCCTTGCTCGTCGTTTACTTTTCACATACGTCTGAGGCAAGTCTTCAGAGTGACTTCTTTCCTTTTGACCACTTTAAAGAAGTCTTTGATAGCAGACTTGCCCTAGGAAAATTATAATAACAGTACCTCCTATTAGGAAGATTAAATAAGTTAATGGATGAAAAGCACTTAAAACTGAGCCTGGTACACCACGATGGTTTGGGTTTTTTTTTAAATGTAAATTGGCACATTTGCTTTATTTATTTATCTTTTAAAACAATCTGGGTTATTTTAATTTTTTTTTTCCTTTTAGTTCATTCCATCACATTGAAAAGGAGAAAAGAAACATGGTTTTGAATTCACTTGATCTTTTGGACTCCTCGGATGAACGGGACATTGCACACACACTTGTAGCAGAGAGAGAGAGGAAAAGTGGACTCCCACAGGGTCACACGCACCAGATCAAAACACTTGGATAGAGTGCAAGAATTTCCCCAAATGATTGAATCATCATTACCAACAACTCGCCATAACAACACCAAAAACAAAAATGCTTAAGGCACAGTTTGACTTGGGATCTTTCCTGCTTTTTTTTTTTAATTTTGCCACACAGAAAGAAAAGAGGGTTTGTGGCTAGGGGAGGACAGACACATAGACATGAGTAGGATCAGGAGGGGAACTTTAGAGTGGAGTTGGAGGGTGGGAGAAACGGGGGTCAGGAGAGGGCAGGGTGGGGACATGGAAAGCCATTCCTTAAAGTTCAGGCATGTTCTTGGTCCGCCTCACGGTCTTCTCCTTTACCCTCCTCCGGTCGGGCACTCTCCTTAGGTTTGGTTTCATCTACAGCTTCTCTTCCGCTTGACTGCTCTGCGCAGTCTCCATCAGAGGCTGGGCTGTTACCTTGGCAGCAGCGTCCTCAGCAGCAGGGGTGGTGGCAGCAGCAGCAGCAGTGACGGCAGCAGGCAGCTTGTTTAGGCTCCTCCTTAGCTGTGGCATCATCAGCCTTGGAGGACGGCAAGTTATCAGTGGAAGCTTTAGTGGCACTTTCTGTCTCCGCAGAGCCAGCCTTCTCCTCTGAGGGGCCAGTAGCCTGAGGGACTGCCTACTCAGTGGCAGCATCAGGGGTGCCCTCCCCCTCAGAAGGAGCTTCTCCGGCTTTCCTGGTCTCCTTGGACTAGGGGCTAGTGGTTGGGGCTCCGTCAACGGTGGTAGGACCATCTCCCTTGTTCTTCTCCACCCCATCAGCCACAGGGACTTCTTCCTTCTTGTTCATGTCAGCCTCGGCAGCTTGGCCATCCTCCTCCTTCTCCCGTTTGAGCTTTTTCCTTATTGTGTCCACGGAAGCTGGCTTGTATTTTGGTGGCAGCCTTGTGAGCTTTATCTTCTTTGATGCCATCCTGCTCAATCTTTTGGTCCTCATCATTTTTTTGACCTGTTTGGTTCTTCTCATACAGCACAGCATGGTTGTATCGTCCACCATGGTTTTTTTAATTGATTTATTTTCTTACTGATGAGTTGAAATTTTAAATGTCATTTCTCTACTAGGATAAAGATATCATCGAGGCAGTGAACCACATTTCAGACTGTTCGAGCAAGTTTAAAGTTCTGGAGCATGCGCTTCGGGATGCCAAGGTGGTGGAGGCCAGCATAATGAAGGAAAAGCAAGATTGCAAGCAGAAATTAAAAACACTTAAGATTGAAATTAATAAGCTGAAAGGTAAGGAAAAGACTTCCCCTTAAGCCTTTCATCTTGGAAATATATTTCTTCATTTAGGTTCACCTAATCTTCTGACTTGATGACTGAGTTTGTTGAGATTTTCGATTGTTACGATTGAGAGGAGGACTGTTGCTGGCCATAGGCCTTGCCTTACCTATGCCACTGTAGTAGAAATAGGAGCCTCAGTGGCACATTGGGCTGCTAAATACAAGGTCAGCAGTTCAAAACCACCAGCTGCTCCATGGGTGAAAGGCAGGGCTTTCTACTCCTATAAGAGTGACAGTCTCGGAAACCCCACAGGAGCAGGTGTACCCTGTCCTATAGGCTTGCTATGAGTTGGCATCAACTCAGTGGCAATGAGTTTGTATGGGTTTTTGGTAGAAATACAAATGGGCAGCTTTAACAAATGGAAACCCATACTCTTGCAGTTCGGAGGCTCCAGGGGAGTCTGCCTGTCAGCTCTGGAGGAGGGTCTTTCTCTCCTCTCAGCTTCTGTCCCTTGGTGTCTTCATGTGGCATAGCATCTATCTGCCCCCTTGTCTGCTTGCTTGCTTAATTTGCTGTTCTAGCTCAAGAGTGTGTAGGACACAGTCACACACCCTCCTTGCCATAACCTAGAAAACACACCCTCCTATGGCATTTTAAGCACAGGTATAGGAATTTAGATTTACAAAACACATTTTTGGGAGATTTCATTCAATCCATAGCATGTTCTAACATAGAATGCTCATTTTATCTCTGTAGAATTACGCTGCAACTTTTGCGTTACAATCAGATGTGTAACTATAGAGTTAGGGAAAGCTGCATAATAAATTCTGCGTTTTTGAAAGTCTTAGTTTAACCTAGCAAAACAGAGGAAGACTTTGAAAGAGATGGATTGACACAATGGCTACAATAATCGGTTCAACTGTCAGAATACTTGTAAGGATGACATTAGACCGGGCAGTGTTTCAGTTTGCTTTGCATAGGAGTGCTGTGCATTGGAACTGACTTGAAAGCCCCCAATAACAACATTGGTTAGCTACTGCTGTTGCTGTGTGACAAACAACCCGTGCCTCAGTGGCATAGAGCCCATGCGTCTGTGACGCTCATGCGTCTGGAACTCAAAAGGGAGTGAGCCATTCACCTTTCTCTTCAACAGTAAGCTCACTTGGGCACTGCTGCCCATGGGAAGGACAGGAGTGTAAACACTAACTAGGATTCGATCACTTCTGGCCCATTCTGTTGGTAAAAGCAAGCCATGTGGCTGAACCCAAAGCCCAGCGGTTGGGCTATGCGCTCTGCCCTTTTATGGGGAGAGTGGCGTCACATGCAGGGCTACCGCCACATGTGGACACTGTCAGGTCAGTTCCAACTGAGTGACCTTGTGTGACAGAGATGAATGGCCTGGCGGCTTTTCTTGGCTAGGATCACATTGCCAGGCGTTTCTCATGCAGAGTGTCTAGATGGGTTCAAACTGCCAACCTTCCAGTTGACAGCAACTGCTTAACCAGCAGACCACCAGGGAGGAATGGCCACTAATAGCACAGTGCCCAAAATGTGTTCTTTTTTGGAACATTTCTGTTTCTGTCCTCCTGCTCTTCTGTGATTCACTTCCAAGTAGTGGAACTCATAAAGTCCATAGTGACAGCAGACTAGGGACAGTGGGGTCTGTGCTGCACCCTCACCCTGGGACTCAGGGCCTCTGCCCCCCGCCCTAAGGGTGCAGAATTAACTGGGAGACCAGGAGGTGGTTTCTTTAGTCTCATGCCTGCCCCCAGAAAATCAGTCTGTCTGCAATCAAAGTGGTGGCCACCGCAGTGGACTAGAAGTGGATTCCCCACTCGGAGCTGACTGCACCTGGGGCCATGACAGCCCCCACAGTGAGGGGGGAGTGGTTCTTACTGGTTGTCTTCAAGCCCAGAGGACCCCTGTGTTTGCCTGAAGGAAATAGCAATGTGTTTCAATGAAAAGATCCTGAAATTGTGAACTTTCAAAATTGAAAAAACTCAGCACTTGAAAGCTGTGCTCTCCTGGCACCCTGACCTGTTTCATAGACCTGGCCTGTGTCCCTGTGGAACTTCAGATAGAATCCCCATTGCACTCTGACCCCCTTTTCAGCAAGGAAAGACTTTGACTGTCTCTAGCAGGTCACCCTCAGTTAAATTGGGGTACCTTATAGACACCCAGTAATTACTTAGTTGAATGCTTATGGATACTGACTGCCATTGAGCCATTTTCAACTCATAATGACCCTATAGCGACCCTAAAGGACAGAGTTAAACTGTCCTCCTCTGTCCTGAGGATCAGTTGTGGTTTCAAACTACTGACCTTGAAGTTAGCAGCCCAGCCTGGAACCCACTACGCCACCAGGTTCCTTAGTCCAGTCAAAATATGACTGCTGTATCCTTATTTATGCCTTTTAAGTCTTTGATAATCACCATATTCCACCCAAACATTGAAAAGACAAAGAGTAATGGGTGGGAGAGTCATGGGTAGAGGAACAGAGAGGGGAAGATGGACTCATTGAGCTGAGTGGACTACGAAGTCATCTCAAGTTCATGTTTGAACCAGGATTCAAGTGGTGGGAAGAATGAGCCGTGACCAAGAACCCACCAGGCAGAGGGAGCAAGCAGCAGGTGAATAAGCCGTCCAGTTTTGAGTTGGGGCTGATGTGTGCTTGAGGAGTGGCAGGAGAGAAAAAGGAGATAGTAGGCGGGTTCTGGTCACAGAAGGCCTCATAGCCCGTGCCAGGGCATTTTAGCCCACCCTAAAGGGCATGGTGAGCCAGTGGCAGGCTCGGGGTAGGAAATGTAAGCAGAGAGTTGTTTGTAGCCTGCTGTTGATCATGGGCACTGGTGGGAAAATCAGGTGAAAGCACTCAGGCTTGGACTCAGTGGGACCTACCTTAACTGTCAGTCCAACAGAACTTCCATTCCATTGAAGGGACTAGGGGTGGGGCTGAGGACAGGAGGATCACCTGTTGCATATAGTCTTCAAGGAACCAGCATTTATTTGAGGACTTTCCCCCCTTCTGTTTGTGAAGAGGAGCTGAATGAAAAGACAACAGAAAATAATGACCAGCGAGAAGAGATCATTCGCCTCAAGCAAGAAAGAAATTACCTTCACGATGAGTTGGTTCTTACTGGTAAATATAGAAAATTAGTTTAAGTGGTTAAGTAGATATGTATTTGTAAACTGAATTTTCTAAGGTACTACTGTAGCAAACTAAGGGAATTACACCAAACCCACTGCCGCTCCTATCGACCCTGTAGGAGCCCCTGTGGGTGTCAGAGGTTATCGGTCTTTATTGGGTAGAAGCCTCATCTTTCTCCCACGGAGGAGCTGGCGGTTTCAAACGGCTGAGCTGACCTTGTAGTTGGTAGGCAGCTTGTGACCAGTATGCCACCAGGGCTCCTGAATGGAATTTTATCCTTATCAAGATCGTGTTTGAGTTGTTCTGACACCTTTCAAAAGATGTCATCACACCACCCTCCAAAGGAGCCCTGGTGTTTCCGTAGTTTGAACCCACCAGATGCCCTGCCGGAGGGAGAGGGGACAGTCCAATCCAGAAAGAATCTCAGCTGCCCTGATAGCAGTGAGTCTGCTTTTGGATCAGTGATGTACTCATGTGTTTGTTTCTTTCCTACGAAGTGAAGCTTGAGTGTGTGACTCTGCCTCTCCTGAAAACATAGATACTGATGCTTAAACACTCAGCACCTACCGCGTGGATGAAGGAAGGGTGTTCATAACACAAGTGAGCCAAGGCCAACTTGTGGCCACCAAGTCGATTCAGACTCTTGTAGGGCAGAGCGAACTGCCTCTGTGGGTTGCCAAGGTTGTAAGTCTTTATGCGAGCAGACGCTAATCGGAGTGAATCACCGACCTATTGCTGCCGAGCAGATTCAGACTTTCAGTGACCTAGCTGGGACAGAGAAGAATGCTTCACAGGGTTTCCAAACCTGTAAAACTATTTTTTTTTAATCATTTTATTGGGGACTCATACAACTCATTACAATCCATCCATCCATCCATTGTGTCAAGCACATTTGTACATTTGTTGCCATCATCATTCTCAAAACATTTGCTCTCTACTTGAGGCCTTGGTATCAGCTCCTCATTTTTCCCCTCCCTCCCCGCCCCCTCTCCCCCATGACCGGTCAATCTTTTATGGAAGCAGCCTGCCACATTTTTCTCCCTCAGAGCATAAATAATAAATTAACATTTGGGGTTTCCCCCCCTCCCCTCGGTTTTCTTATCCCTACCCTCACTCCCATTCTTCCAGGAAGAGACTAGATTTTGGTAAATTAAAGAAAGTAAATAAATTTCCATTAAGAAATTTTCTCCTGGAAATGTGACTTCCTAATTTAAATCAAAATGTGACCAAGTGCTGCAGGACAAGGTAGTGGCTCCTTCTCTTGAACCTCACTAACTACAGCATGGTTTCTACCACTAGAGGTCACTGTGTCCACTGTGTTGGTGATTGCTGCTTAGAGAATAATGCCGCTTGAATGGCTACAAAGGAGCACGTTTATACCTTGCCAGTGGAGTTCAGCCAGTCTTTGGGTCCGCATCTGTGTGCCAGGCCTGCCACTTTTGCTAAGGAGCTCACAGGCCCAGAGATCATTTGTTGTTGATGGTCATGTGTTGCCAAGTCGATTTAGACTCCTAGCGAACCCAATGTGACAGTAGAATGGGCCCTAAGAGTTTCCAAAACTAATCTCTACAGGAGCAGATCTCTGGATCTTTCCCGTGTGGAGCTAGTGGGTGGGATTGAACTGCCAACCTTTCGGTTTGCCGCCAAACACTTATTTTCATTGTGCCGCCTGGGCTCCCAACGGAGAGTGCAGCACTGTACAAATGAATGCCGATTACAGTGTGCTGAAAGACTATAGGGAGGAGGGGGATGGGGTGCAGCGTCGTTCCTACGGTTTCCTTGCTGTTTGATCCACCAGGTCTGCTCGGTGAATTAGATGTGTTAAGTAAATGCTGTATTGAGCCCATTTTATGAAATAGTCCTCTTTTTTTTTTTTAACCATTTCCAAAGCTGATTCCTTGAAGACATTTTCTACTAAAGACAGTCTTAACACTGTTGTCTCAAAATCGTGTTTATCAGTTTAAGTAATAATTAAGCCTGAAAGGAATTTTGAAAGTCTTTGTGCATGAGGACATGGTGTCACTTGAAACTGGGACGTGCTTGACGTCTTAGCTTTCTCTTCGGTTCAGAGCCCTTTTTCTCTGACCTCTCGCCAAGTCTGAGAGGCAGCTTTCATTTGTCGGCCCTGTCTCTGGGAATTTAGAAAAAAGATGGTGATGCTGCCTTACGTTATTATTATTTTCCATAAAAACAAAAACCAAACCAGTTGCTCTTGGGTTTATTTTGAGTCAGAGGGGCTCTTGTGAGTCCTTATTGTGGTATTCCTCAGAGACGGATTTGGTACTAACCTCACTGCCGTTGGGTCCGTTCTGACTGCCCGTTTGGGTTTCTGGGGCTACATCTTTACAGCCTCACCTTGCTCCTGCAGGGCGGCTGCTCACCTTGCTCCTGGATTCAGTACAGACCACCGAAACAAAGCAGATAGCACAATAAATCAAGTCACCCTGGTACTTTGGTTCTCCAGTGCTTAGAGAAGTTGTTTGCACAGCGCTGTATTCTATGAAGTGTGTGTTAGTGACATGATGAAAAGGATGAAAATACCATGCAAACAATCAAAATGGGACCCAGAGACACAAAGTGAGTGCACACTATGGGGAAAACAGCACCAAGAGACTCGCTAAGCCCAGGGCTGCCATAGACCTTCCATCATTTGCAAACACCTGTGATCCTGTGACTGGGCCTGCTGGAGATCCTGAGAGGCTGCTCCCCCACCCCTCCCTGTGTTCCCCGCGGCTGCCCAGGCAGGCCCATTGGAGCACTCTCACCTCTCTGCTTTCCAATTCCGGCCTCCACCTCCTAGGAAAATCGCCCAATGTCACCTAACAGCAGACATGCATGTGAAGTTCAAATATTTATAATTACCCTCGCATCCTAAGTGGAATGGCTGACTGGGTTAGGGGCCGTGTTAGAGCCATAGTATCTTGGAACATGAGGAGCCTGCTCAGCAAATTGAGCTTGTGCTAATGTGAGAACCCATCCCGACTGCGACCCTGGAGGATCGAGTGGAACTGCCCCTGGGGGTCCAAGGTCCTTCATCTGTAAGGAAGCAGGCTGCCTCATCTTCCCCAGAAGTTAGACCACTGGTGGGTTCAACCAGAGTGCTTAGTGACTGTACCACCAGGGCTGCATCGCCCACGTGAGAGGCAGCGGAGTGGAGACCCACTAAGATTTGTAGGTGCCCCAATCTCCTGCCAGGCATGTGTCCCTAGGAGTCACCCCTAGGGTTAAAACAGTTGGGTTTCCCTTTTTATTTTTTTTGTGCCTACAAGGGGGTGCCAGGACCATTGGTGGCATGGCGGTTACACATTGGGCTGCCACCCACAAGGTCAGCATTTCAAAACCACCAGCTGTTCTCCGGGAGAAAGAGCATCTACTGCTGTGTAAAGTCTCAGCCTTGGAAATGCACAGGGGCAGTTTTACCCTGTCCTAGAGTGTTGTTGTGAGTCTCATTCACTTGTTTTTAACAAAGGCGGGTATCAGAAGGTTCAAGGAGAGGTGGAATTAAAAGATGATGGGATTTTCCTCTGGGCTTATAGGAGCCCTGGTGGTGTAGTGGCTCAACCAGCACTGGGCTGCGAGCCTCAAGGTCAGCAGTTCAAAACTACCAGTTGCTCTGTGCAAAGAGGAGAGGGCTGCCTATTCCTGTAAGCAGTTACAGTCTTGGGAACTCACAGGGCAGTTCCACCCTGTCCTGCTGTGTCTGGGAGTGGGCATCGACTCCATGGCAGTGAGCGGGTGTGTGTGTGTGTGTGTGTGTTTATAACTGTGTGCGCGCAGAGCACATACCGTACATACTCCAGGATAAGCCCACCCGAATATCAGCTGAGGCACCTAATTTTACCACAAAAGCAGTATTAGAATGTGCTGAAAAACTCGGCTTAGACACAAGTGTATATACGGTAAGTGTTGCTCTGCAGAATATGATGCAGGTCTGTGTGTTGCGCTGTCAGCTGGTGTTAACTGGATGTGTGTCAAGACGCTGACTTGTTTATGCAAAGAACCAAAAAGCGGTCATCTAAACCCAGTAGTGTGACTGTGTTTCTGGTGGGGCTGCATACAGTTGTCCTTCCTCTCTGACTGGCCTGGGACCCCCGCAGGGGGAGCCAGCTGCTACAGAATAATGTCACAGCCATCACAAATGTCTTTATTGTGTTTCCTCCCTAAAAAACAGGACACTTGAAAAGGTGTCTGATGAGAACCATAGTCAACAGTGGTCATGTAGGTGCTGCCAGAATTATATGTCAAATGAATTCTTGTGTGTTTCGGGGTCATTTTACAGGTTTACTTTGAACTTCTTAGGAACGTACAGTGCTTTTTAAAAGTCATTTTATTGGATTTCATACAACTCATCACACTCCATACATCCATCCATTGTGTCAAGCACATTTGTACCTTTGTTTCATCATCATTCTCCAAACATTTGCTTTCTACTTGAGCCCTTGGTATCAGCTCCCCGTTTTTTTTCCATCCTTCCCCCACCCTCCCTCCCTCATGAACCCTTGATAATTTATAAATTATTATTATTTTGTTATATCTTACACTGTCCGACGTCTCCCTTCACCTATTTTTTCTGTTGTCCATCCTTCAGGGAGGAGGTTATATGCAGATCCTTCTCATCGGTTTCCCCTTTCCACCCCACCCTCCCTCCACAAATGTACAGCTTTTTAAGTGAAGCCTTATTGTTTATTTCTCCTTTCTCTTTGAACCCAATGATTTCTCAGTGCAAAATACTATTATTTCTATAATTTAAAAAATATAAGTCCTTTCCTTTCTGTGGTTTTTGAATTTTTTTTTTTTAACTATTGATTTGCCAGGCCCCGATCCTGGCGTTCTGTTTTCAGCCATAGTTTTGTAGTGCCTGCCTCTCACTAAGACGTTGAGCCTTCTACTGGCTGTGGGGAAGAGTTCAGAATCATAGGTACTTAGCTGATGAGCAGACTTTCTAGCAAATAGCAAATCTGGGGAGAATTGCAGAACAGGATTTCAATTCTCTTGGAATCCAGACGTTCTAGAGTCATCGAGGTTGGATGAACCCACCAAATTGATGACCCCGAGATAACCACTCTGAAACCTGAACACGTAAAGAATGTGTGCTTAGAGCTTTCAAGATCTTTGTGTTCTTTCAAGACCTCGCTGCCATATTCCTGTGCAGTCGGTGCCACGTGCTTTTTGTCTACTACTCTCTTATTTGTAGGGATATTCCGGAGGACACTGTAATTTTTTTCCCCTTCTCACTTGCATGCAAAGCATTGGCTTAGTGCCCTCATGAAAATATCTCAAGGGCGTTAGCGAGGCTGGCAAAACAACATGGCCTGTACAGTATTTGTGTGAAAATAGGCTCTGACCACAGCACCTCCAAAGCAGGATGGGAGAGTGACGGGCAGTGAGTTCATGTTCATGGGAGAGGAGCACTCAGAAAAAGAGGATGGGGCTGGCTGCACAACTGGAAGAACATCACCAGTGTCATGACAGGGTACCTGGAGACCCTGTTGAATGGGTGCAAGCTGTATAGAATCTCAGCAACGACAACATTAAAAACTTGGGATAGAAAATAGAAAAGTAGAAAGCCATGGAGGTTGTATTTGGCCTTTGTGGAAATGGCAGTACAGTTTGTGTGCCCTGGGGCAGCTCGTGGTATTCATGTCTTTGGTCAGTGAGAAGGAAGACAGAGGAAGAGCCTGTTAGTGAGATGGTATTGCCTTGATTGTATACTGTGGCCACCCCCACCCGTTTAATATTTATTTTTTCTGTTGATAAAAGGTATATAGGATGTAGTTTTCTGCAATGAAAAAGTGTTTATAAGTTGCTCGTATAATGTGAGCATAATTAAAAGTTAGAGAGATTTGGAAATCCTTGCATCCCCTCCCCCACAAAAAAGGAAAAGAATTGTTGATAATCCTACCCTCCAAACAAAGAAATAACTTCTCTCTATTGCTTTTGGATCCTTGCCCTTAAGACACTTTGCTGACTGCCCCTGGAGGCTTTGCAGCGCTCCACCCTGCCACAGCTGTGTCATTAGAGGGCAGAGAGAAGAGGGACTGTGCCGAGGCTTACGGGTCTGGCCTGAACACCTGACTGACTGCAGCACCACAGTCTTGTCGCACCCTCAATACCTGGGGCACCTGTGGAGTGGGAAGGGTGCAGGGGAGGGGGTTCCTCTTAGGTCACTTTCCAAAGTGACAAGATCCTGGTAGCTGGATGACAGGTGATGGCATCATTGTCTGTAGTGGGCAGGACACTTGAAAGCTGTCACTGCCCACTGTAGGGGGTCTCCAAGGGTGCTCTGAACAAGCCCACCTCTAAGGCGTGACTTGGGAGGGGATTGGCTCACCCCCAGCTGACTGGTCACCCCGCCCCCTATTCAGGGATGCCCCTTGTTCAGCGCACGCCCTTGGGCCCAGCACAAGTCAGCTGGTTAGTATATGAAGGCAGGTGATGCCTGGGTCGTGGGCACCGGCCACAGTCACTGGCTGACCACCACAGGTCTGCTAAGACTCAGCTGCAGACCAGTACAGGTGGCAGGAGCCCCCACTCCATGCCACGCCCAGAGCCACGTGCCATGCGGTGCCACGCCCAGGCCTAGGAGTGCGTCCCACTGTGACAGGCACAGAAACTGGAGGGGGCAGGGCAGCCTTGGTGGGACACAGGCTGAGTTCTTCGGAAGCTGCTTTGTCAGTTGGTGTTAACTAGATGTGTGTCAAGGTGCTGTGTCTGTCCCCACAGGCTGCCAGCTGGAGGGGCTGCTGGGAGGGTGGTGGGGCCTGCCAGAAGCTAAATGAAAGAGGAATACTTTGGAAAGAATAAAAGGAACTGAAGATGTATGTGGGGAAAAAAACCAGACTTTTCTGTGTGTTGATTCGTGCAAATACACAGGAGTTAAAAGCATAGACCTGTTAACAATGTTGAATCTTTTTAATTATTATTAAAAGATCATTTTAATGGGGTCTCTTACAACTCTTGTAAGTCCATACATCAATTGTATCAGGCATGTTTGTACATATGTTACCATCGTTCTTTTCTAGACAACTACTTTCTATTGAACCCTTGGTATCAGCTCCTCTTTTTTTCCACCACCCCACCCTCGTGACCCCTTGATAAATTATAAATTATTATTTTCATAACTTAAACCTACAGCTGCCTCCCTTC
>NW_022111312.1:13300079-13306171 GCF_000313985.2 Echinops telfairi
GTGTGTGTGTGTGTGTGTGTGTGTTGTTATGTGTCAATCTTTGCAATCGCTTTCCCCTTCCTCCCCACCTCTCCCCTCCTTCCCCCTACCTTCCTGGTATCGCTACTCCCATTCCTTATATCTTACCTGTACCTGTGTACCTGGTCTAGCCCGCAGTGAAAGGTTTGAATCTTTTTTTTTTCCACTTAGCACTAATTATATCATGAGTTTTACCCATTTGATGAAGAATCTAGCTGGAAGGACAGATTAGGACTCTTTGCAGCAACTATTCTGCCATTTTAAAATTCGGGATCAAGGTGGGGGGGTGGGTAGGAAGAGGAGAATGTTGGCTGAGCATCCCACAGGGTGGTGAGGATGGAGAGACTGGTATTGATATGGCTGATTCACTAACTTTTTATCCCATTTGTTCTGAAACAGCAGAAAGAGAAAAGAGGAAGGATGATTTGCTAGATATTGCAAAGTCAAAGCAAGAGCGGACAAACACGGAACTGCACAATCTGAGACAGGTATGTCCCGGCCACCCTGCTCCCAAGACCAGGGCCTCTTCATTGTCCTTCTATGTTCTTTTGGAGTCCTGAGTTACATGAGACATCGGTCATGTTTCCTGTCCTCAGGTAATACCTTGGCCTCCTAGGAACTAAAGGTTAACAGACCCAAGTCTTGCTTCTGGGACTAAAGGCAAGGAGACTGACTGGTCAGACGGATAGACAGCCAGTAAAAACAGACACACTTAGCTTCTCTACCCACTGTATTGCCCCATGTTAGCCAGCTTGTCACTGTGTTCTGTATGCACTTAGATCTACGTGAAACAGCAGCGGGACCTGCAGTTTCTTCACTTCAATGTGGAAAATTCTCAGGAATTCTTACAGCTATATGACTCAAAGATGGAGGAATCCAAGGTCCTCGAATCTAGGTAAGCTGCTGTCAATACCATCTAGTGGTGTAGTTCATCCTTCAGTCAATATTTATTGATTACGTAGAATGGGCCAGTGCCTACTCCCCTTTTCCTTAGGTTGTAGAGAAAGAGTGTATGTCAGCTAGTGCATACTTGTCATGATAGGTTGGAACGAGACCTGATCTCAGAATTGGAGACTTTCTCCTCCTTTAGTCAGTTGATGAAGGTAAATTCATTAAGCATGATTTGTGTGTCTGTTGTGTAGAAGAACTTTGAGCCGGAGTTAGGAACTGCTAAAGTGAATGAGTCATTCAGGCAACAAATGTTTATTGAGTACTCTTTATAGGTCTGGTTCGTACATGTAAGAAAGTGCCGGGGAACAAATAACTGCCATTGCAGCTTGAAGATGGGAAAGATTCCCTTTTTCGCTGGGAGTGATCTCTGCTCTTCCCTGCCTTTCTTGTTGACATGGAAGGAGAATCTCTCCTATAGCCACCAGCGAAGGAATTAAGTTGGCATTCATAAGCTTAAAGTAGAAACATACGAAATATGGTTCCACTTAATAGGCATGTCAACATACCACAGTGACACAAATTCAGACTACTTTCTGAGGGAGGGTCCTCCTTTCCCTGGGGACTGCATTCAGGGTTGTGGACACCAGAAATTGTCAAGCTCATGTAGTGGCAGTGGTTGCCTCAGGCAGGGCCATGGGTTGGACACTTGGCTGTGCGGGGTTTTTTCCTCTGAGCAGCCTGTGGGGGCTGGTGTCTCTGGGATCTGCCTCCCAGCAGTTACCACATCCCCGTTGTCACCAAGTCCCATGTGTTCTATTGCCAGCAGTGTCTCTTTGCAGATGGGCCCTCTGCTTTTGGTACCTCACCATCACTGCGCTTTGTCGGAAGCCAGTTAGATGTTGGGCTGCCAACTGCAAGGTCCGTAGCTCACCACCAGCTGCTGCACAGGAACAAGGAAGAAGTGTTTATTAGAAGGGTTAGTGCAGTTAAGCAGGCTCCTATTTTGTGTTTTATGCACTTGTATCATTTTTCTTTTCAATCAGCTTTCAATATATAGCTTTATAAGTTGCCCAGCCCATTTTGTAGCTGGGACATTGGTGAATGCTGTGAGATAAACAGGCGGCTCTTGACAATTTTCTCTCTAAGTCATTAACCATCACCTACTCATCCTATTTTTATCTCCCACTTCCTGTGAAAGTAATGGAATTAGGAAAGAAAATAGCCTATTATCTAACCAACAAGCAATTATAGAACATTAACTATACATCAAAGGCTGGCCTATGTGCCAAGGGGAATTTAAAAACAATGACATTTCCCCATAAGAAAACCAGAGTCCACTGGGAAGATAGGATCCGAGTGTGAACCTGCCATTCACCAGCAGAGTTCTAGCAGGAAATTTGCTGCCTGATTAACTAGCTGACCGAGCAGTAAGAGGAGGACTGTGAGATGACAGCGACAGGGACGGCATGGTCAGTGGGAAGTAGGGAAGAGAAGAGGGCGGAGGTGCTCTGGGCCGGGTGGTCATGGAGGGCTCCTAGAGGAGGGCGCCTTATGTTTCACTTCAGAGAATTGAGCCTTACCTGGGGTCTAGCTCTGCTAATGAGGTTTGAACGAGATGTAGAGCAACAATAGGGGCAAATGCCTGTTGTAACTTCCGTTTCTTGTAATGCCATCATAGCGGAAACATGTGTTTGTCAGACCTTGAAACTAGCCACTCCAAAGCCGCTGTTAAGAGGGAGAAAGAGCAGAAGTTACTGGTTAAGGACCAAACATTTGAGACCCTGTTGATTCAGCAAAACAGGTCCGACAAGAGCTCTTACGATGTTTGCAAAGAGAAGAAACTGCAGGTTAGCCCCTCCTTTGGGGAAAAAGGTGTAACAACTCTTTCATCTCTGTTTGCAAAAGACTCAGTGGAGAAGCCAAAGTCTTGGTCTCTGGGAGGAAAACTCCAAATTGAACCTGAGAACAAAGGCCTGTTCTGTAAGATCCATACAAAATCACCCAAAGCTGGCGAGTCGGGGACTTCAAACCAAGAGAAACACCTGTCTGAGGTGTGCTTAGCTGATGAAAAGCAGTGGCATGATGTCAGTGTGTACCTGGGCCTGGTTCCCCTCTCCGACTCCAGACCACCTGAAAAGCCCAGTGAGGACTGTCAGGAGCCAAAGGACAGGCCGGAGACATCTTACCGCCCGAACAGTGAGGCCTGTCTGAGCGAAAGTGACATCTTTGAATCCAAGTGCTGCCGCCCAAGCAACTTTGTGGTTGAGGCCCCCGGGTACATGTCTGATGTCCAGTGGATGAGCCTTTTCAAGCCGTATAAAGTAGACAGACTCGTCCGCCAGAAAGCTATATGCACGTGCTCCGAGAGCATCAGTGGGGTGAAGTTCCGCTCCTCGGCCAGGTGAGTCTGCGTCCATGCCTCCATGCCCACATGGTGTTCAGGAAGATCCTAGGCGCCGGGAGCCACCTGTGCCTCTTGTTCTTGGAGAGCCTCCAGAGGCTGCCCAGCCCAGCAGGGTCTCTTGAGCCCTATGGTACACAGGGACTCTCACGAGACCTCCTGTGAGGCACGTGTGCGAGCGCGCGCCCAGGCAGCTTCAGAGCCAAAGGTCTTACTGAAGAACAAAGCCCCCGTCCTTGATGAGTTTGGCAAATATGTTTTATTCAAAAACAAATGGGCAGGTCGCTCTTCAGAGTGGAATGCTGTTCTGGAACATTCCTCACCCCAGAGTCTACGTGGAATGGGCAAGCCAACCCTTTCCTGTCTGGTCGAGGGCCCTAGACCCAGGTAAAGATTTCTCCTCCCTCCACCCAGGGACTGCTGCCACCACAGGGGTCCCATCCACCTGCTTGTTTTGTTGCTTTGTTTTTTAACTTTTTGTTGTGTAGTTAGGTGGGGGTAGGTTCAGATCATTTTTTAATTCAGCAACTTAACAAACCTCCCAAATGTGTGTCCTTGATCTCCAAATCTTTTTTTTCCCCTAAAAAAGAGAAGAATGTTTGTATTGAACACTCTTTTGAGAAGAAAGTCAATTCACGGTGAACACGCTGCCCATGATTCAGGCTCCCTCGCTGTCAGAATTGCTGGATCTGGTGGTTGAGTGGTGCCGTCATCGTATCTGCTATTTTTAAAGAAAGCCGACTGAGCTCTTCGGTCTTCAGTTAGAGGAAGGGTGGTTCTTCTATACCGAGAGCCTTATTTTTAATCATCGCACTGACTCAAATAGACTTGGTGACGAAATTCCTTCCTGCTATTGATATTCTTGGTCTTTTTTGGGCCACTTTACAACCTTGAGTCATTGCAAAAGCACACAGACAATGATCTTAACGGTGACAAAATTTTAAACACACACACGAGAATGGTGGTCACACCTTCCTTTTTTTCATACTTGGATTTAAAGATCTTCAAATAATTGCAAATTAGCAGCAAGGCAGAACTGCCTACTTTTCGTGACTCGCCAAGATTAAGGGGAAAGCTTATGGCAGTTTTTTTTTTAACTACTTTTATTGGCATATATTTCACATATATAATTTAATCTTTCAGTCATATTATGATTTGTACAATCGTGTAGCAATGATGAAACATAGACAACTTTCCTGTAGTTCTTAAATGCTTCCTCCCCCAACTCATGATCCCAATTCTACCTTACAAATCCGGCTGGACCAGAGGATGTACAGATAGGAACTGGAAGCACAGGGAATCCAGGACAGATGATCCCTTCAGGGCTAGTTGTGAGAGTGATGATACTGGGAGGGTAGAGGGAGGGTGGGTTGGAAAGGGGGAACTGATTATAAGGCTCTACATATAACCCACTCCCTGGGGGATGGACAGCAGAAAAGTGGGTGAAGGGAGACGTTGGACAGTGTAAGACATGAAAAAATAATAATTTATAAATGATCAAGGGCTCATGGGGTGGAGGGTGGGGTGGGGAGGGAGGGGAAAAATGAGCTGATACCAAGAGTTTAAGTAGAAAGCAAATGTTTTGAGAATGATAATGGCTACAAATGTGCTTGATTCAATGGATGGATGTATGGATTGTGGTAAGAGTTGTATGAGCCCCCAATAAAATGATTAAAAATATAAATAAATAAAAAATTTTTAAAAAGATTTGTGCAGTCATCGCCAAAATCCATTTCAGAACATTTTCTTCTCATGCTCATTTCTGTTAGCTTCCCATCTCCCCCATCCTCCTTTGCCATTGCCCTTAGGTAGTTAGTTATCAACCCAGTTAACTATCTCTGTAGATTTACCTATCCTGAATTTCACATATAAACAATCATACAAAACACATGCAAGAGCAAGCAAACAAAAACCCAACAATGACTATACAAAACAGAAAAACCTTAATAAAAAAAAGTCATAAAATATTAAAAACGGAAACAATTTTAAAATGGGTCAAAAGGGAGACCAAATGATAAAGATAATATATTTTAACCTAACTACATCTGCCATAATTGACCCTACAAAGCCCTCTGAGAACAAAGCTATTCATATCCCTGAACTAAGATCAGAAGGGATTCACCAGAGGATCCATGCAACTGGGGACTCAGCGAGTGGGTTTTGGATTTCAGCTGCCATCCAGTCCTCCTTCAGATTTGGATTTTAGTATTTACAGCCCTTGGCTCACACAGGCTGTTGTGCTTCTTCCTTGTGGATTTAGTTGAAGCCTTACTTAGATGGCTGCTTTTTTAAAGACAAGCCTTTAAGACCTCAGATGCTAGTCTTTCTGATAGCTGAGCATCGTCACATTTCTAGAGCACCGTGGACGTTTATGAAATGTAACCTAAGAAAGAAATGCAAACTAAAATCCAGAGTTTTCTCTCCTGGCCGTTTCTGACCTTCTTGACTTGAATTGGATGCCTGCCCTGCCAGCAGGGGCACATGCCCAGGCATCGCATGACAAATATGTGACTAAGGAGAAAAGATAATTATGTTTTCCCTTTTTCTCTGCGATTAGAAGAACTTGTGTACCCACTGTATTATCTGACTTGAATGTCCACATTTGTGCCACCATTCCATTCAACCAGTACTAGCTGACCTGGGCAGGAGAAGTCAGGTGCGGCCTGCTCTCTCTCGTAGTTGTGTGACAGAAGAGGTTATGATGCCTCTGGCCTGTTCTAGAATAGCTCTTGCTGCCAAACTCTGCCCTGAGCCCCACACTGTGAGCTTTGTGTGTTTGTGT
>NW_022111312.1:13306470-13329323 GCF_000313985.2 Echinops telfairi
TAGGGTAGATAAGAACGAAGGGGTGGGATTACTTATATCCCCATGGTCTGTAGTATACGTCACTAGAAAGTTTTTTTCTTACTTGCAAAGAGTTTGTTAATTTGTAAAGGTCTCCATAAATTTAACTCATGATTATTCTTATGTCTGAGATGTTTTTAAGGCTAAGTATGTTTTGGTGATGTTTGAGTTGTTTTAAGATGTCTGTGTTTGGCCCTGTGTTTATTGACAGTGAACCCGTCATCACCGTGCATCATGCCTCGTGCTTGGTTGCTTCAAGTTCTACGTTAAGAGAGGATGAGAAGTTCGTAGGGACAGACCCTTCTTTGGATAAAAAGAATTCTTCTAAGGTTCTGTTAATCCCCCAAGAGGCAGTGCTGCCCAGTGAAAAGGTTCGTATTTAGCCTGGCATCTCACCAGCCTGCTTGTAATTCTTCCATCCCACCATTGCTACTTTTGTTTACTTTTGGCCATTCCCAGTTTTTAAATCATAGGGCTTTACAGTTTCTTCTAAGGAGCCCTGGGGGTGCTGTGATTTAGGCATTGGTTCTCCTTGGGAGAAAAATGAGATTGCCTATTCCTATGAAGTTGAAAGTCTCAGGAGACCTATCCATATGGGCCACCACAGCCATCATTTTGTTTTAAGCTTCCTTTTACACAATCTCATTTTTTTCTTTCAAGAATAATTGTGTGAAGGGCCTTCAAAAAGTTGGTGGAGAAAAGAAATTGAAAGAGAATTGGATTTTTCCACAAACTTTTTGAGAACCCCTCCTATTGCCTTTATGGCAACTGGATGTGCGCTCATTGTAAAAACAAACTATAGAAATGTACACCAGGAAAATATCACCTTGCAAACGGTGCCCGCCCCCCTTCCTTTAAGCCCTCCCACACTGGCAGTACCACAGAGTTTCCACAGAGCCACAGCTAATAGCTCACTGGAAGACCTCTCTCTGTGCACAAGTAGCCATGTTGATGAATGTATAATATCTGATGTAAATAGGGACATATTTTATGAGACACCGTACATTCATGATTCATGGCAAATTCCATTGTCTTTCCCCTGTGAGAAAGCTAGTGAAGGCTCTAGGACAGCGGTTCTCCGCCTTCCTCGCGCTGTGACCCTCATGTTGCGGTGACCCCCAACCATAACATTATTTTCGCTTCTACTTCGTCACTGTCATTTTGCTACTGTGGTGTATCGGGGCCCCGTGAAAGGGTCATTCGACCCCCAAAGGGGTTGGAACCCACAGGTTGAGAACCGCTGCTCTAGAACATTTTAGAGAATCAAACTTAGGCCTGCCTGACTCCTACCATCTCACAACATCGGCTTCCAGCAGGTGATGGTGAAAAGATTCCAAAACTTTCTCAAGGAAGGGTACGTGTTGCTTAGTTAAAAGGCTTCTTGCATAAAATCTTTTCCCCTTCTTCCTCTTTGTAATAAGACACATTAAAAACGGGCTTATCAACCCATAATAAATGAGGAACAGGAGTAAGGAGATAGAACAAATTTAAATTTTCAACAAGCTTCATGTGTACAGTATGTTTTGTTTTTGTTTTTTCACATTAAGAAACCAAAGGAAGGACAATGTAGGACACAAGACCCCCAGGGCAGCGCAGATTCTTTGAACTGCCAGCTTCTGTTTCCAAAGGACCTTGCTGGCACTGTGCTTCTTTAGGCCCCAGAGTCCCTGGGTCAGATGCTCAGGCAGGGCCCACCCCTCTGCTTTCACAAGTCCTCCCAGTGATTCCAGTGTGCACCCCCCATCCCCCACCCCTCAACTCAGAGCAAAAGAAGGCCTGACCTCCACTCAAAACACCTGGCCATGGTGTCATCTGGTGGGATTTCTGCCAAGTGTTCCCAGTGAGATTCTTGTGGTCTTCTCAAGAGGGCTGGGGCACATAGTTCAGTATCATCTTTGGGTTTTATTCACTTATCCAAAGACAAGTGGCTCACTTCCTGTTTTCTCTAAGTATTCAGTAGATTGGCTATAGATAAGGCTTTCCTCAGGCCTTTCAGTTAATGGACGGATGGAGTGTTCTTAAATTAATAAACACTTTAAACAAATAAAAAATGAAGGCCGTAATCACATATCTGCAGTTGGACCTTACTGATGTTTACATTTGTGCCCTGTTTTTGCTTTTAAAGAAGTTACTTACATGCTAAAGAAGAATTCCCACCAGGTGCTCCCCTGGGACCTTGTATGCCCACCAGCTAACTGCTGTTCTGCTGTTGGTAGTTTTATACTTTTAACAGGTATAAATATATAAACAGAGCAGCAGGGAGTCAGTGATTGTTACGTGGTAGAATTCTTGCCCTTGGTTCTGGAGTGCTGGGTTCAAGTCCTAGACAGTGCACCTCCGGTGTAGCCATCACCTGCCTGTCAGTAGAGGCATATATGTTGCTATGATGCTGAACAGATTTCAGGAGATTTCATTTCAGCTTCCAGATGAAAGAGGAGTAGGAAGAAAGACCTGGCCATCAACTTCAGAAAAATTAGTCAGTGAAAACCCTGTTTCCCGGTTGTCCACCCCATTATACATGGGGATCACCATGAATCAGGCTGACTTGACAGCAGCTACAAACAGTAGCACATAGTATAAGGCAATGTAACGAATTTTCAAGTCTGTTCACATTTCAACTGCTAGCTGGTTTGCAGTTGGTCAAATGAATAAACCACAGTGAGTTGGTGATCAGGTCACACCTCTCCTCTACTCAGCAGGGTTACTGATGGTGCTTGGTGAGCAGCCAATGTCTTTATTTTTTTTTTCTTACCCATTATCTTAAGCAGCATCTTCATCTCAGCCTGTTCACAATGAAACAAGTAAGCTTGGTCATTTGGGGTGTTACTTGGGGAAGATCATGGGCTTTGAAAACCATTCTCATGAGGATTCAAATCCCTGTTTAGTGCTGCCTTAGCTCTGTGACCTTTGTAAAGTTACATAATTTCCCTGATACTAGGTTTCTCCATCTACAGATATGTGGTGGCATCACAGTTGCTTGGTCTGAAAGAGATGATGTAGGGAAAGGTGGGCCAGGCCCATGATAGGTATTTGATAAGCATTAGTTCTGTGTTAGCATGGCACAGAGATGAGGTAAAACTGGTCCAGTGATGAAAGGGATATGCCTGCCGTGACTAAAGAAGGTTGTCTCATAGCTAGAACTGCTCTATCTGTAAACCGCATGTTAGCCCACAAAATGATGCTCAGCATCGCTAGTCATCAAACCATAAAGTCATCCCATTGCCATCCAGTCAGTTCCTACTCGTGGCAACTCCAGGTGCAAACTGATAGGGTTCTCTTGACTATAATCTCTGTAAATGTGGATTTCCAGGCCTTTCTTCTGTGCTACTACGAGGTGGGTTTGAACTGACACAGCTGTAGGCTAACAGCCAAGCACAAGCCCAGGGTGTCACCCAGGGACCTTCATCATTCCTGCTCACTGCCATTGAGCTCATCTGACTCATAGTGACCCAAAAGGACAAGTAAAACTGCTTGCTGCCTGGATTTTCTTTCTTTTTTAAAAATCATTTTATTGGGGGCTTGTACAACTCTTTATCACAATCCATCCATACATCCTTTGTGTCAAGCACATTTGTACTTTGTTGCCATCAACATTCTCAAAACATTTGCTTTCTACTTGAGCTCTTGGTATCCGCTCCTCATTTTTTCCCCTCCCTCACAAACCCTTGATAATTTATACATTTTTTTTTCATGTCTCACACTGTCCAACGTCTCCCTTCACCCACTTTTCTGTTGTCCATCTCCCAGGGAGGGGGTTATATGCAGATCACTGTAATTGGTTCCCCCTCTCTCCCCCCCCACCTTCCCCTTCCCTTCCTGGTATCACTACTCTCATTATTGGTCCTGAGAGGGCTGCCTGAATTTTCAGACTGTCGTCTTTTTGAAGGTAGACGACCATATCTTTCTTTCATGGAGCAGCTGGGGGGTTTGAATGGCCCACCTTTCAGTTAGCAGCCCCAGTTATTAACCCACCATATCATCGGACTCGCTGCCATCCAGTCAGTGCTGACTCATAGCCACCCTCCTGTGGTTTTCTGAAACTATTTGTGGAAGTAGAAAGCCCATTATTTCTCCCACAGTGCTGCCAGTGGTTCAAACTGCCGACCATGCGGATAGGAGACCAACTCGTAACCATTGTGTCACCGGGGCTCCTTTACCATATCCCTAGGGCTCAATTAGTACTCATTAAAACCTACAGTTCAAACTACTGACCTAGTAGTTAGCTGCCTAACATGTAACGGACTGTGCCACCAGGTCCCAGGGAATATAAATTAAAGCCACAATGAAATAGTACTTTATACCTATTAGAATGGCTACAATGTGAAAAGTCAACAATCTCAAGTATAGATGAGGCCCTGGAGCAGCTGGAACTTCCAGAAAGGAGCCTTGGTGGTGCAGTGGTTAAGTGCTGGAATGCTAACCGAAAGGTGGGCAGTGGGAAGGTAAAATGGTACAACCACTTGGAAAATGAACGCTTCCATGGTTTTTTAAAAAGTTAAGTCCATACCTACTATTCCACTATGAAATCTTAACTCACATCGTATGATGTAGTGTTACAAATTTTTTTGCCTTAAGATTGCTTAAGGTCATCCAACAGCAGTTGAAACAGTACATTGACAGGGAACTGCCAAAAGTTCAGGCCGGATTCAGAAGAGGATGTGGACCAACGGTGGTTATTGCTGATGTCGGATGAATCTTGGCTCAAAGCAGAGAATACCAGAAAGATATTTACTCGTATTTCATTGACTATGCAAAGGCATTGGACTGTGCGGATCATAATAAACTGTGGATAATCTGAAAAGAATGGGAATCCCAGAACAATTCATTGAGGCAGTTGTATGAACATAAAGGGAATATTGCATGGTTTAAAATCAGGAAAGGTATGCGTCAGGGTTGTATCCCCTCATCGTACTTAATCTGTGTGCTAAACAAATCATCCAGGAATCTGGATTATATGAAGAAGAACGTGGCATCAGGATTGAAGGAAGGTTTATTAAACCTGCGACGTGCAGATGCCACAGCCTTTCTTGCGGAGTGAGGAGGACTTGAAGCACTTACCATGGATAAGCTGAGTTTTTCAGCACATTTTTTTATTCAGTATTTTTGGTAAAATTAGGTGCCTCGGCTGATAATTCATGTCAGCTAATACTTGAGTTTATATAGTACTGATGAAGATCAAGGATTGTCGCCTTCAGTATGGATTATAACTCAATGTAAGGAAAACCAAATTCCTCACAACTGGACCAAATTCCTCACAACTGGTAACATCATGATAAATGGAGAAAAGGTTGAAGATGTCAAGGATTTTGTCTTGTTTGAATAAATCAATGTTCATGGAAAACAGCTGTTAAAAGATTAAAAAACATAATGCTTTAGATAAATGTGCTGCACAAGACCTCTGTTGAGTACTGAAGAACAAGAATGTTACAATTAGGAGTGGGGTGCACCGGGCCCAAGCCATGGTATTCGCCATTGCCCCATCGTCATGTAAAAGTTGGACATTGAATAAGGAAGACCGTAGAAGAATTGATGCATTTGAATTGTGGTGCTGGAGAAGAATATTGAAAGCACCATAGACTGCTAAAAGGACACACGGACCTGTATTTGAAGAAATAAGACCAGAGTGCTCCTCGGAGGCAGGGAAAGCAAGACTTCATCTTACATACTTTGCACATACTGTCAGGAGAGACCAGCCCCTGGAGAAAGGCATCAAGTTTGGTAAAGTGGAAGGGCAGCGAAAAGAGGAAGACCATCAACAAAATTGATTGACACAGTGGCTGCGACAGTGGGCTGAGGCACAGGCACAGGCAGGATGCGCAGGACTGTGTGCAGTGTTTCGTTCTGTTGTGCGGAGGGTCGCTGTGGGTCAGACCCAGCTTAATGGCACCCAGCAGCAGTCACGCTCCAGTATGAGTTGGAATCAGCTCAATGGCAGTGAGTTTGGTTTGGGTTGTTCTGCTCCAGAAGTGAGATCATCCAGAACCCTATCTGTAATGGTCTTAGCAAGTATTTTCTCTAAGCAGCAGTGAAGCAGTCAAGGTGTCTTCCCAGGAGAGAGGGTGAGCGGGCAGTAATGTATCTGCAAGATGCATAGATTCCCAAACTTCCTTGACCGACTAGCCCCTTTTCAGAAAAAAATTGAGGGGAGGGGGGGACGACCCACGGGGACACCGATCACACTGATCGAAATGTAACTGCCAGAGGGGGACGAACAACAGACACATGGGTGAAGGGAGACAGTGGCCAGTGTAAGATGAAAATAATGATTATAAATTATCAAGGGTTCATGGGGGAGGGAGGAGAAAAAAACTGAGGAGCTGATACCAAGGACTTAAACAGAAAATGTTTTGAAAAGGATGATGCAACATATGTACAAATGTGTTTGACACAGTGAGTGTGTGGATTGTTACAAGACCTGTAAGAGTCCCCAGTAAAATGATTAAGAACAGAAAAAAGTTGCCCATCGCCCTATTGGCAATGAGAAACAGCCCATGATCACGGATAAAGTGTATCTGCTTTTGCAGCTCCCACTCTGGGCCACTGTCACCCATTTTAGGGAACAGTGGTATAATGGATCTAGCTCATTAATAAAGATGTATAAACTATGCTTGCAACTATACAGGTGAATCTTAAAACAGTGATGCCGATGAGAGAAACCAGACAAACACACATACTATATAGGATATGTTCATGTGAAATTCCAGAAAATGCAGGCTAATCTCTAAAGGCAGAAAGCAGAATGGAGGTTGTCTGGGGATGAGGGAGGGTCAGGAAGAGGCAGGAGGTGGTTTCTGGGTGCAGTCGGTGGCTACGTTAGCCATCCTGAATGTGGTGAGGGTTTCATGGACATCTGTTGCACAGTTCATTGTAAACCAGTAATTTTAACACCCTAAATCTGGGGCAGTCATCGGCTTTTCCCTCGCTCTGCTCTTGGTAACTGCATTTCGGTGTTTGCACCATCGATGGCATGGCTGTGATCTGCAAATCAGATGTTCTTCCAGCTCTTGCAGAAGAGACAGAGCAAGTAGCTTGTAGGTGACAGGGCAGCGTGACCACTGCTCATGGAGTAAGTTAAACCCTTTTGAGAACAGTTAGCTCATTTCTAAAATTACCTAAAAATTCATATCCGAGGATTTAAAATGAAACCATGAGAGATGAAATTGGAGTGGAAATACATAAAATGCAAGGTGCACCATTGAAATTTCTACATCTGCTTCACAGTGATGTTGATTTCATTCTTGCACAATCATTTTTAAAAGCTTACAAGTCATATTTTTTAACAGTTTTATTGGCATTTCACCCACATATCACACAGTTCAGTAGTTCAATCATATCCAGAAGAGTTGTAATTCATTACCACAATCAATTTTAGCGTGTTTTTATCCCCCCTACCCCACCCTTAAATTGCTTTTTAAATGCCTCCTGTAATCGCCATCATTCTATTGTTCCCTCCCCCCTCCCACATACATTCTTTGCTCCCCCACCCCCCTCACCCCTCCTTATCCCTGCATGCCCTACAAACCCTTGCATCAGTTTTTATCTCTATGGATGTGCTCCTTTTATGCTTCACAAACTGTAAAACCCAACAGAAAAAGTGGTAAGAATAAAATAATACAGAGGTTAAAAATACAAATAATGAGTAAGAAAGAAAAGACCACTATGAATATTTAAGGGGGGGAGGGACAGAATTTGTCATGGATCAAGAGATCCATGAACCATGGAACATGCACCTAGAACAGTTTTAGGTTGGGTCAAGAGGGTGGTCAACTGACAAAGCATCAAGTTTAATCTAGTATAATCACAACTGGAATGATCTCTGATAGTAAAACTGAGACCCTTGTCTGTGGTTAGAGGGGATCTGCCAGCAGCTTAATCTGACTAGTTACTATGCAGATGGGTTTGCATATACTTCTATAAATTGAGTGTTTGCAAGTTAGACTCTGATACTTTCCCTTTTGTCATAATTGAATTTTGTTATTGTCATCTTGGGATCACAAGCTGGTGTCCATGTGGATTTAGTTGACAAGCTTAAAAGTCTTCAGTATTCAGCAGGAACGTGCATCTGCATGGTACGGCTTTGAAAAGTTGACTTAGGAGACCCAAACAGTGCATAGGGTTTTAAAAACCAACAGGGATGCTATTTAATGAATTGCCCATCAGTAGTAGGGTCTATTTATTAATTAAATTACTTAGCTGTGTGTGTTCTGAAAAACGAAGGCAACTTCGTTACTGTAGTATTTGATGTGTGGCTTTGGTATGTAATGCTCAAAGGAAAAGCAATGCTACCCCGCACTTCACATTTGTGTCCGTACTATTGTCTGTGCCGGGGTTGGAAAACTTTTGAGACAGAAGAGCCAATCCTGTCCCTCACAACAATTTAATAATTATTTGACAGCCGTAGATACATTTTTACAAACAAATGAAATCCCCCTATCTGAATGCTCTCCTTTAAAATCCTTCTAAATGAAACTATGGTAGTTTTATGTTCATTTTCAGTTATACTTCAGAGCAACATGACTGTACCAAAAGAGCCTCATGGTTCATGAGCCACAGTTTGCTGACCTCTGATCCATAGAAACATTGTTTAAGTGCTGCTTGGTCTCATGAAGGCTTGCATGTGTTCTCTTCCCAGGGCAATTGTTCTCCTACAAGTAAGCTTCAGCGTTTGCTGGCCGAGTCCCGTCAGATGGTGTCTGACCTGGAGCTGAGCACACTGCTGCCCCTCAGCTCCGAGAACCTCAGCAGCAGTGACCAAAACGTACGTACTTACTGCTCTGTGCCCCGCTTTGCAGTGTCAGAACACTCCCTGAGTTCTAGTGTGCAGACACTCTCAGCCTTTTGAAGTTGGGGGGTGGTCCCCTTGCTTTTTAGGCGAGGAAGAAGTTATCCTCAGATGCTACCTCTTATAGCTTCCTTTATAGTTCCTCTGTTTGAGGGCGCAGGCATCTACACTTGTTGTTGTTAGGTGCTTCTGAGTGGGTCCTGACTCCTGGTGACCCTGTCTGTGCACAGCAGGAAGAAAGACCCTCCAGCCTGCACCAGCCTCACCGTTGTTATGCTCGAGCCTGTCTCACTGAACTTGGGAAATTCAGGAGCTATTCATAGGGGAAAATACTTCATAGAGAATATGTGGGGTTTCCCGGGTGAGAAATGCCTCGGTCCTTGAGAAAGAATTCACGCCGAAGCCTGGTTTGTGATCCAAGTAGGTTTTTATGAAATATAGAAGCCGTTTCAGTCATTACAGTCAACAACTCACAGCACTGCCCACCCATGTGGCACCACTCGGAACCACGGAGGAGCAGCTGGAAAAGAGAGGGTGGTCTCCCAGTTCAGGCTTTTTTAGGGCCTTCTGCTGGGAGGTGTGGTCGACGGTGCTGGTTGAGCCCATTGGCTGAATTAAGCCCCCTTCCTGGCTTGGAGCCTGAATTTGGAGCATGCCCAGTCGACACCCTGGTCCCTGTTCTGGCTACCTAACAAATATTCATAGCATTATAAACATTTATTATAAAAAATTAAAAAGAATAGTCACCATCAATAGCCATCAACTTTTTGCCATTTTTATAAAATTTTCATTCCCCACCCCAACATTCTTTTCCCTGAAGCATTTATAGCAAATCCCACGTGGGGGATTATTTCACTCAAAAAAGCTTCCTTTTGTATACAAATAAAGACTGTGTATATGTGCTGCATGCATGTAAAAATGTATGCAACAAAATATACATTGTTTCAACAGTTTGTGTATTTCCAGTGCAGAGACATTGGTTACATTCAACTGTTCTCACTGTCCTTTTCCAAACCATTCTACCATCATTAGCATAAACTCAGTAGCCAATAAGCTGAAACTCTATTTGATCAGGACTTTTTAAAAAGCAACCATTGTCATACCCAACAAAATTCACCATAACTCCTTCATGTCACCTAACAGCTGATCCGCGTTCCGTTTTCCGCAGTCATCTCAAAGCTGGCGTTGTGTAATTTGTTCAAGTCAGGATCCACCCAGGCGCCATACTTTGTATTTGATCATGGCTATAGTTCCCCATCTATCTTCTTTAAAAATGTAATTTGTTTGTGGATGAGACACTGAGTCTTTTGTCCTGTAGAATTTTCCACATCCTGGATTTGGCTGATCCTGGCCTCCTCGCCCTTTCCACGTTCTTGCAGGCCCTGTAATCCCTCTCAGCTGGTACTCAGAGCTGGGGGCTCTGTTACAGTCAGGATTGCTGTGGGGTTTGGGCACGTCTTCTTCATTGTCTGCTTCCTGGTCTGTTGTATCAGGCGGTTCATAAGGTCTGTTCCACTTGTAAATGTTAGTTTGATCACTGAGTTCAGGGGGTTGTCAGCATGACCTTTTTTATGATAAAATTCCCTTCATGATTTTAGTATTCCTTGGTGAGTATTGTTTACATCCATCGTTGCATTGTTGCTGCTCTTCCTGCCAACCCATGTGACACAGTCGAATGGCCTGTGGGGTTTTCTAGGCTTCGTGGGAGCCAATCACCCGGTCTTTTCTCCTGTGGAGCCACTATTGGGCTCCACCTCCCGACCTTCTGTTCAGCTGCTGAGCACTCAGCCTTGCCTCTCTCTACCAGGGCTCCAAATGCTTTCATTAGGAATGGCAAATTCTCTATTGGCACAAAGGCATTCCTTCAGGTAGTCTTTCACAGGTTAGCAGGCTCTTCTAGCACCGTGACGCTGCAATAGCAGTGACGTTTTCTTGCTTTGCAGGTTTTGTGTCATCAACGTACATAGTGAAAAGCCTGTTGGACTTGGAATCAGGAAACTGCCACTTGGATGGCAGTTACCTGCGCTATAAAACCAGAGCTTGGGTGTGTTGCTTAGGCTTTCTGAGTCTCCTAGGCCTGTTACCTGGGGATACTCCCTGCATAAAGATAATCAAAAGCTATTGAGTTAAAACTTTGACATATCCCTTACCACAAGTGTAGTATCTGTTCTTATCAGTTTAGTATCTGATATGCCCCCTATCCGAGGAGAGTATATTAAATGGATCTTTGGGATTAGGAGATGGAATAGGAGCTTGCTCCGTCCACTCCACACATTGCAGTACCTCCACGAACGGTGCACTAAAAAAAAAAGGTCTGTAAGAACACTGAAACGCTTTTCTTTAAAAAATACTGAGTATCAAAAGATGAAGTATAACATCTATACAACAAAATCTGGTTCACTAAGTTCAGATATAATATACACACATGTAACCAGCGTGAAAATATAGCGCATTTCCCTTGCCCCAGAATTCTCCTTCATTAAAGTGAATCTACTTAGTGCATGTGCTTGCACACACAACCACCACCCCACCATCCCACCCCGAAAGCACTGATCTGATTTTTACCACTGGAGATTACTTGGGACAGTTGGTTTTCTCCCTTAACATTGTTTTTCTTCAGCTTGTAGTCTTTACATATAGGTTTTGGGAGAAAAGGGAGAGTGGCAGTATTAAATCCAGGTGGGGAAGGTAGATCCTTTCAGGCTTCGTGTGACTGGTACCTGACCACACATCTCTCTCTGGTCCTCAGACTCTCAGCCACCCACTTGGCCTCTTGACCTCTGCCCTGCTCAACAAGTGATCCAGAGGTCCTTTAGCACTGCTAAATGCCCAAAGGGCAGCCTGACAGCACTCAGCTGTACTTGTTGTGTGGGCTGGGAAGCCCCCTGCTCCATCTCATGGTCTGTGTGCTGCAGCAGCCACATCACACATGGGCCTTCCACCTGCTCCACTCATGGCTCTTCTTTCTTAATGGCCATGGACATCTCTGTTCCTTCTGCCAGGAGAATTCACTTCATACACAGTGGAACCGTTCGGTCCCCACATGTGGGAGTTAACAACCATAGCTAGAAGAGTCATGATGACTTCCCTGCAGACATGCTCGTCTTTCTTGGTGGTATTAGGCCCCTTTGGTCCCTCCTCAGAGGAGCCCGCTGGAATAGTGGTTACTCCTGGGTCTGCTGAGTGCAAGGTCAGTAAGCAGTTCAAGATCACCAGCTGAGAAAGACGGGGCTTTCAACTCCTAATGAGCTAGTCTTGGAAACTCAAGAGAGTAAAGTTCTACCCCATCCTACAGGGTTGATACAAGTCAACATGGACTCCATGGTAGTGAGGTTTGTTTTGTTTTGTTTTGTTTTTAATCTCCTCACTTTTTTTTTGCTTTTCATATCTCAGGGGAGATTAACTCAAGATACAGTGACTTCTGTAGATTTCATTTTACCTCATTAACATAACTGGCTTATCATCATCATAAGGTGAGAATTTCCAGCACATAGATAATTAACATCAGATTATAGGAGAGAGTAATTGAATAAGACTACGAGCCATAGGTTAGCCAAGTTGACTCGTATTTTTGTGGAGGACACAATCCATAGGCAACCCTGAATGAGCACACCCAACATTCTGCAACACTGGCCTTCGCCACATGCCCAGGCAGGTAGTTGCCAAAGGTTACCTTAGCGAATGATTGGCTCTCAAAATTAGCCTGCCATATGTTCCTAATAGACGCTCTCCAGAGGTGAAACCCCAATGGCCTGGTGATGTTTCCTATGGTGATTTCTCCTGACACACCCTCTCTTGGGGCATTAGTGGGAGTGTTTACGGATTGGGGGCCGGGGGTGTTGGGAGGAAAGAGCGCTTAGTGGTACAGTGAGTTAAGCATCAGGCTGGTAACCACCAGGTCAGTGGTTGAAATCCAGCAGTGCCTCCACAGGAGAACAGTGCTCCCTTACAGAAGGCGACCGGGGAACGCCCAGGAGCAGTTCTGTGCTGTCCTACAGACACAGCTCCGTGGCAGGGGCTTGGGTCGTTTGGGCTGGAGGCGGAGGAGCCTGCTCAGTGATAAAACTCTTAGATTGCTTTGTTGTCCCGTTTTCGAGGGAAAACTCAAGCAGACAATCAGTACTTTTTCTAGCCATTTCCAGATAGAGACTTTAAAAATCCATATATTTCTCTTATTGAGATACCATTCACATACCATAAAATTCACCCTTTAAAAGCATAAATTCAGTGACTTTTAGGATATTACTGGGATTGTGTAACCACCACCGTTAACTAATTACAGAATGTTATCAATCCTTCTCCTGCTCCTCCCCCCAAACAAACCAACAAACTGTGTATCCAGCACAACATTAAATAGGAGTGATGATATAGGGCCTCCTTGTCTGGTTCTGTTCCCAAAGGAAATGCCTCCAATTTATGTTGAGACTAATATTGCTACTGGCTTTGTATATATGCCCTTCATTTTGTTGGGTCGTTTTCTATTAGTATTTTGAGAGTTCTTAACAGGGATAAGTGTTGAATTTTATCTACCTTTTCTGCATTGACCGATATGGTCATACAATTATTTTGTTTTATTTTTATGTTTTTCTATTGTTGACTATCCTTGTATAGTTGGTATGAACCTTAATCTGATCGTGATGCATCTATCAGTTGAAGTTTGTTGGGAATTTTTGCCTTGTGTTCATGATATTTGGCTATGATTTTCTTTTCTAGTGTGATGACTTTGCTTGTTTGTGGGATCAGGTATATTCTTCATAAAATGAATTCAGGCATTTTCTGTCCTTTTCGATATTCTGTAGTAGTGAACTTGGTGTCAGCTCTTCTGTCAATGCTTGCTAAAATTCAACAATAAAACTGTCGGGTGTCAACTTTTAAAATAACTTGATGGATTCTTTTTTTATGGGTCAGTTCAAATCTTCTACTTCAATACATGTTGGTTTAGGTAGGTAGTGTGTTCCCAGAAGTCTGTCCATTTCTTCTAGATAGTCAGATTTGTTGGAGTACAGGCCTTCATAGTCTTCTGTTACCCCCCTTTTTTCCCTGTTGGTTCTCTTGTGATGTCAACAGTTTTACTTTTTTATTCTTGTTTTTTGCATCTTGTTTACCTTTGCTAGATATGCCAGTAGTTTGTCAATTTTATCCTTTTAAAGTACCAACATCTAGTCTTGCTGATTCTTTCTATTGTTTTTCTGTATTTTTAAAAATTTCATTTATTTCTTCTCTCTTTTGGTTGTTTGTAAGTGCCAGTGGGTCAGTTCCAACCCATAGCCACTTTATGTACAACAGAATGAGGCACTGCCAGGTCCTGTGCCATCCTTACTGCTATTACCCAGTAGTTTTTAAGCAAGGTGCTATTTTATTTCCTTGTGTATTGACCACCTATCCCTGATCTTGCTGCTGTTGTTTTCTAATTTTATAGTATTGTGATCTGAGAAGATGCTTTGTGGTATTTTGCTGTTCTGACATTTATTGCGGCTAGCATGTGGTTTCCTCTGGAGGATGCTCCATGTGTGCTAGAAAAGAATATAGAGGGCTCTTTGTTGGGTGGAGTGCTTGTATGTCTCTGAGGTCAGATGGGTTGATTGTATTGTTCAGTTCTTTGTCTTTACCGAGTTCCTTTCTAGTCTGTCCTTTGTTGGAAGTGGTATATTAAAGTTGTCTATTATTATAGTATCATATCTCTCACTCTAATTCTTTTAGGATTTGATTTGTATATTTTGAGGTTCTTTCATTGGATGCATCTCAACTCACTGCCATCAAGGTGATGCCAACTCATAGCGACCCTGTAGAACAGAGTAGAGCTGCCCATGAGTTTCTGAACCATAACTGTTGGCAGGAGTAGAACGACCCATCTTTCTCCCAGGGAGTTGCTGCTGGTTTTGAACTGCTGACCCTGAGGATCGCAGTCCAATGCTTAACCACTATGCCACCAGAGCGCCTTTTGAATACATAGATATTTGTGATTACTACATTCATTCACAGATCATTAACTCACTATATGATGTTCTTTGCTCTTATGCTAGGTTTGGCCTTAAAGTCTGTTTTATCAGAAATTAGTATTGCCACTCCTGCTCATTTTTGATTCACGTTGTTGTTGTTAGGTGCCTTTGAATGGGCTTTAATTCATAGCAACCCTATGTACTATAAATGAAACACTGCCCAGGCCTGCACCATACTCATGATTGTTGTTAAATCTGAGATAACTTTTTCCCCATCCTTTGATTGTTAGGTCTCTTTTAAACAGCACCTTGATGGTTCGTGTTTTCTTATCCTTTCTGCTGTGCTTTGTCTCTTGACCAGTGTATTGAATCTATTTCAATTCAGTAATTATCAATAGATGTGAATTTACTGGTGTCATTTTGCTCTGTGTGTGTGTATGTGTGTGTGTTTTGGTCCACGGGTTTCTTTGTTCCACATAATATTCTATACTTTATTAATTTCTTCTCAAGCTTAAAGCAATCTGTTTAATCTTGAGATCAAGTACACTTCTCTCCATTTGGAAGATCTATAACTACAGTATTTATTCCTTTTTACTTTGTAATTATTTTCATTTACAAATTGATATCCTTGGTGTTCCCTATTTTCAGTCTTGGACATTTGTTTTATTGTAGAGATTTCTATCCCTGTGTTGATTTCTCAGTGCTGTTGTCATGTGCATTAATTTCAGGTTGTTTATTGTTGTTGGTTCTCTGTCCAGAGAACACCCTTTAGTGTTTCTTGTAAGGTTTACCTGGTTTTTACAAATTGTAGCAATTTTTATTTATCTGGAAATGTCTTAATATTGCTATTCTATGGTAGGGACAGGTTTCTAGGTATGTGATTCTTAGTTTTCCCAGAGTTTTATATGTGTTTTCTCATTGCCTTCTTTTCTGGATGGTTTACGCTCAGAAATTAGAACTTTGCTTCATTGATTTTCCTGGTAGGTCAATCTTCTTCCTTCTGAAGCTGCTGTAAAGATTCTTCCTTGTGTTTGAGCTTGGAAAGCTTGACGATGGTATGTCTTGGTGCTTTTCTTTTGGACTCTGCTGTTTGGGGATTGTTCAACTTCTTGAATGCATATTTTACCATTTTTTCATTATATAGGGAAAAAATTTCCAAAAACTCTTTGGCAATTTTTTTCCTCAGTCCTTTTTGTTGTTTTATTTTGTCTCTTTCTGTTGTAGAATTCTGAACACATAGAATTTATTTAAGTTGATAGTGTCCCATGTAATTCTGAGGGGTTTTGTTGTTTGGTTTTTCTTTTTTGGGGGGTTCGTTGTGTTTGTGTGGTTACCTGCTCCTCTTTCCTCATGGTCCTGTAAGTATTGAGAGCTTGTCTTCACTCTCACTATCCTGGCTTCTATCAGTTTGCTTCTACTCCTTTACCCTTTCCTTGTGCTCCCTGTTTCTGGAAGCCCAGTATTAATCTTCAGTGTTTTTGACTGGTTTCCAATGTTCCTTTTCACTTTGAAGTCGTGTTTTTCTGGATTCTTACAAAATTTGGTCTGTTTTTTCCATGATTTTTGTAAGCATGTTTCTCAGTCTTTGTCTCTTGCGTTGAAGGTACGTGCACATCACTCTTGAATGTCTGTGCGGTAGGTCCACGATTGTTTTCTCCTCCGAAAGGTCTTCTGACTGTAGTTCGGTCACTGGTGTAAGTCACTGTCCTGTTCTTTGTGTGGACAGACATCATCCGCTGTCTCCAAGACCTGATGACGGTGGTGTATTCACATTTGATTGTTGGCATATTCGTAGGTGCTTTTCTCCTGGTGGATGTGATAGAGAATGTGAGTGCAAGTGTAGTACAGTTGGTGGCAGGTTTGGCTGTGGTTGGCATGGCCTACTGATGATCAGGTGGTATGGAAGCAGGTATTTGTCATAATCCAGTGGGTGGGGCTACAGAGTTACTCCTGTGGTTGCTGCCTCCCCCCAGGTGAGACAAAAATGTAAACAGCAGCAGCAAAGAAAAGAAGGAGAAAGGAAAAAAACTAGTGGAAAACAAGCAGAGAACATGAAGAAAAATAATAACTAAAAACACACAGAAAAAAAAGGAAAATGAGATAAAATACAACAATAGGCAAAACTAGGATGAGGAAAGCAAAGAGAAGGAAAACACAGACAGGAAAGGAAAATCGTGGGTTTTTAAGACAATTTTTATTGGTATGTAATTTACATATACAATTACAGTTATTCAGTCATATTAAGAGTTGTACAGGTACCACCACCATCATTTAGAACATTTTCTTTTGTGCATTGTTGTTAGCTCTCCATTTGTTCCCAGTCTTCCTTGTCATAACCCTAAGAAACCATTAGTCCAGTTACTGTCTCTATAAAGTAAAACCAAAAACCTCAATCAAAAAGAAATCAGAGAACATTAAAAACTTGAACAAATTTAGAATAGGTCAAAAGGGTGATCAAATGATAAGTTGTTAACTTTTAACTTAATTTAATCTATAGTGATCTACTTGCCAATGTTCTTTGCATGATACCAAGGCTGTTCACATCCCTGGTCTGTGGTCAAAGGGGATTCACTGGAGGCTAAATATCCCTGTGTATTTTCCCCCTATAATTGAAAAGTAAATAAAACTGAAACAACTTTAAAATGAGTCAAAAGGGAGATCAAATGATAAGATACTAAATTGTAACCTGATTCCATCTGCCATAATCGACTTTATCAGTAACAAGACTATTCAAAACCCTGAGCTATGGTCAGAGGGGATTCACCCGAAGCTTAACCCACGTGTGGAACCTGCAGATGCTTAGGAAAAGAAAGTTTTGAAAAACAAAGATAGGAGAAAACTGGGGGATCAGGGCACCAGTAAGGATCAATAGCCCTTCCCAGCCATGTAGGTCATGGGAGTGAGCGGGAAGGCAGAAAGAATGGAACAGCTGGTCCTAGACAGAGTTCCTACTAGCCTAGAAAGTGTTGGGTAGGGATGCTTTCCATTCCTGAGGGCAGCCAGAGGCAGGGTGGCCATTGTTAGGAGTTCCTGCTTGCTGATCCAGCACTTTGTGCTTTACTCGTTTGAGATGGTGCATTTTGTGAGCCTCCAGACACGGAGGTCTGGTGCACCTGACGTGCGATGGGGAAAGCCTGGCAGGTGACTGAGAATGGTCACCAAGAGAGTATGAGTAGCAAAGGGGAGTTCCATTTCTGGTTTCCAGCCAATAAACAGTAGGGTACTTTATTGTCCTGGGAAGTTAAAGGAGACTATCAAGTCACTATCTTATTGACCCTGCTTCCAACAGTTCAAAATGGCCAAGCTATGTCAGGTCAGCTGACAGTTCACCATTTCTGTCTGTCTCCCCTTTTGTATCTTTTTTTCTTTACTTCTGCACCTAGTTGGAATTCAGTCCTCTTCTCTGTCCTTCCCTCTGAAGCCCAGGGTTCCAGGATGATCATTTATGTCTCTCCTATTTCGTTTTTCAATCTTTGTTTTAAAGGGTCTGGATCGTGTGTCTGTCTAGTCTCCTACCATACTGGAACTCACCTATTTTAATGTTCTTTGCTTCAGCTTGAACTCGCCTATAAGCAATTGATAGTCTGTTCTGCAGTGGGTTCCTGGCCGCCTCCTCATTAGTGATAAGTTTCTCCTTGTCTCTTTCCATAGAGGTAGTCGGTTTAATTCCTATGTATTCCATGTAGTGAGGTCCACGTGTATGTTGTTGTTGTTGCTGTTGTTGTTAGGTGCCATCAAGTCAGTTCTAACCCATAGCCACTCTGTGCACAGCGGAAGCAGACACTGCCCGGTCCGGTGCCGTCCTGAGCTGTCCCTTGCCTGAGCCCATTGTTGAGTCACTATGTCAGCCCCTCTTGTTGAGGGTCTTCCTCTTTCTCACTCCTACCAAACATGATGTCCTCATGCTGTGGAAAAGAAAATAATGATCCCAATCAGAGACATTGAAACAACATGAATATGAATTGTTGAAGAACATTTGGTCATTGTATAGAATTACTTCATTGTAGTTCATTCATTACCTAAGCTCTTTGAGAGGCATTTCTGCTAGATCCCCCTCCCCCTCATCTTCATCGTTTTCTGGTTCTCATCTGGGTTCTAATTGGTGGATTGTTTTGTAGATCTTAGAAGTCTCAGAAGAGTCAGCTGATGGAAATGCCTTAGTAAGTAATTGAAGAAAACAAAAGCCAACTTCAGTCATCAGTGTGGTCATGGGTAAGTCACCTTTGTTTATCTTACCTTATATCGCAGTTGGTACTTAATAGTTAACTTGGGAACATTGATAATGTGGGGCCAAGGCCAGGTCTTGTTTGAGCTGGACCGCTTTCCCTTTCGCCTGACCCATTTATGCATACCTTCTCAGTTTAATCAGAGTCAGAGAGGAAAGACTTGTGAGAGAGTTGCAGACTTCCAAATTCCCATCCTCAAGACCTGGAATTTTCAATCTGAGGAAGGGAATAAGTATATTTAGCTTTAGAAATCAAAATCTGAATCAGAGTTAGAGTCTCAGAATTTCCTCTGAATGGCTGTCTGGAAACTAAGCTGGATGTGCAGTTTCAGGATTGGGAGGAAAGCATAGGAACCAGAAAAGTGCTTCGTGCATTTGTGACTTCTCTAGGACCTTCCTTTGACATGCAGAGTGTCTGCATGAGCTCTCAGAGGTCCTTTGCAGAAGCATCGGGATGTTTCTGAGCCCCAGTGAGAGCAGGAAGTCTAAGCAGCTGCCTCTGCTGAGAAACATTCATGCCGGCTTGTTGATGAGAGTGAGCATTGCACGTAGTTCCTATTTCAGACCCTGAGCACGTGCAGCCCACAGCTGGGGCATCTTGCTTCCGATCTCGTTGGCCCCTAGCATCCTTCCTCCAGAAACCGGTTTCTCGTTTTGTGGAAGAAGGAAGCTGACACCAATACCTGGTGTGCCCTCTTGGAAGGAGAGAGAACCTTTTCTTGTTTCATGAACATCATTTCATGCCAAAGGGGAGCAGAGACCCAAAGACGATTTTACTTACACATCCCTTTTTCTTTCTTTCTTTCTTTTTCAGTGTTCCGTTTTCAGGCTAACCATTTTCCTGTGTTAGGAGCATGTCTGCAAAGCAGGAATCATGCAGCACGATGACAACAACAACGACGAGACTCTTCCGTAAAGGGAGGGCTCGAGGAGCAGCCCTCCCCAGGGGACCCTCAGCTGGAGCAGGGGCCCAGCTCCTTCAGGCTAGGCACCATGCGACCTTACTCTCTGCAGCTCTCAAGCCTGGGCAGCCCTTGGGGTGGAAACCATATAATCAAAGTTCACGGACGGCGCTCTTCTTTCATGATGTGAGTTCTGCGCCTGCTGTGTCAGCACACGGAGGAAGGACTTGCAACTGGCCAAAGCTCCCAGTGCTGAGCAGCGGGGGTCTTCCTGCCTACTGTACATACGCAAGCTTGCTAGAGGATCAGGTTTATGTGCGTGTTTGGGTTGTGCGCTTTTTTTATCATTAAAGACTAAAACCCTTTAACTTTTAATTGTAAAGGGATTTTTCAAAAACCGAATGTCTGCTTTGATAATCGACCTGCTCTGTCAATAAATAGTATTTTTAATAGTAAAGAAAATAGCTGGCATTTGTTTTGTTTTGTTTTTTAACTGTCTAGTAGTAAAAGAAGGGCAGGCAGTCCCTGTAGACCAATGGTTCTCAACCTGTGGGTCACGACCCCTTTGGGAGTCAAAAGACCCTTTCATAGGGGTTGTCCGATTCATAACAGTAGCAAAGTTACAGTGATGAAGTAGCAATGAAAATAATTTGATGGTTGGGGGTCACCACCACATAAGGAACTGTATTAAAGGGTCGTGGCATGAGGAAGGTTGAGAACCACTGCGTGTAAACAGCACCTGGCAAGTTAATTTTCTCAGGAATGGAAATTTTTTAAACTTTGTTTTTTAAAGCATTGCTAATATCCAAGTTCTCTCGTGCTGGACAAATGGCCCTTTGTTAGGAATGATCTCAGTGCTACTTCATGTGATTTTCATGCTTGTGGCTGAGTCACCCCTCTGAGTCTTTTAAATCGGGGTGCTGAAAAGAGAAAGGTGGGGTAGGGTTGTGTGCTTGCTGAAGGCTGGCCTCCTTGCTCCCGCGGAGCTCGGAGCAGGACTGCGGAGGGTCTCCGTACTCTGCACTGCCCATTGGCAAGTCGGAAGCTTGAAACGGCCCCTGAGAGGCTGCCTGCCAGCCTGAGAAGCAAAGTGTGACATTAGCTCCCTGTCTCCACCATATTGGTAAAACTGGAACCCTGAGGAGGGGACAAGGAGGAGAACTTCAGGGACTCAGAGATTCGAATAAAGTATAACATTTAAAAAAAAAAGTGTGACATGCATTTATGAATAAGTGTATTTTCAGCTCTTAGGATTATCATATCCACAAAATCAACCCACTGCTACCAAGTTGTTTCTGACTCACGCCAGCCCTGCAGAGAATTCGAGCCTGTAAATCTTCACAGGAGCAGACGGACGGCCTCTTCGTCTTCCTTGGAATGACTGCGACCTTGTGGTTAGTAGCCATATGCTTAGCCCACAGTGCCACCAGGGCTGCGCAGAGTGCCGGCAACAATGGGAGATTTAGACATTGCCAGTTCAACCTCGGTTATTTAAGTGCACAAGCAATGTGTTTTTTACCCTCAAGGGAGGCATTCTCACAGTACATCTGAACTCAAAGCAAAACCCACTACCATTGAGTCAATCAGTGCCCACTCATAGCGACTCGGTAGAACAAGGCAGCACAGTCCCTGTGAGTTTCAGAGACTGTGACTCTTTATGGGAGTAGAAAGCCCTGGCTTTCTCCCCGGAAGTGGCTGGTGGTTCCAAACTGCCGACCTTACAGATCGCAGCCCAATGTGTAATCGCTTCGCCACCGGGGCTCCTACCTAAACTAGTTACCAGGTAATACTGAATTTTCACACTTATATTTCATAACCCACATTAGGAGGAGGCAAGTGAATTAAACTTATCATTTGCCTGATAGAAATGTCCTCAGTCATGGGGAAGAAACTACTAGAAGGGCATTTTTTGAACACATGAACAGACCTTTTAAACAAATAGCAACACCTCAAGCAATAAATTCTGAGTCACATTCAAGCAGGAACATCGAACACACTTGCACCCAGACTCTGGTTTTGATTCCCCCTGCTGGACGCGTGGGACTGGGAAGTGGTCCTGCCGAAGAAGGCCTTCTTGGTGGTTCTTAAGCCACCTGATGTTGCTGGTGTTAGTGTCTTAGTTCTGTAACGCTGCTGTGACAAATACCACACAGGTGACTGTAGCAGACACACATTATTCTCAATCAGTTTCGGAGGCTAGAAATACCAATTCCGAGTACCAGCTCGAAGGGAAGGCTTTCTAGCTCTTTCAGGTCTAAGGAAAGGGCTTTGTCTTCTTTCAAAATTTGTAGACCCAGCGTCACTCGGAGATCTCCCTTCATCTTGGCACCAGTCTTCCCTTGGGCTGAGGAGCACACGGGCCTTCAGGCCAGGACGTACACTCTGCTCCTGGCCCTGGTTTCTTGGTGGCAGTCAGGGCCTTCTCTTTCTGCTCACTTTTTTATTGTTGCTTAAACCCACAACAATCAATTTCTAAATTTTTATTTATTTATTTATTTGACAGTTTTATTGGCATATAATCCACATATTGTACAATTCAGTAGTTCAACCATATTAAGAAGAGTTACACAAATATCACCACAATACATTTTAGAGCATTTTCCGTGTACGTATTTGTTACCAAGCCCCCCATTTCTCCCCAATCTCCCCTGCTATGCTCACAGGAAACCACTAATCCAGTTATTGTCTCTATAGATTTACTTATCCTTGATCTCATACAGACAAACATACACACAAACAAGCAGAAATACACAACACTCAAAAAGTCTACAGTAACAAGATAAAACAAAAACCTCAATTGAAAGCAGAAAACATTCAAAACTAGAACAAATTTAAAATGAGTCAAAAGGGAGATCAAATATGCAGTGTTAAATTGTAACCTAAAAAATACATTTTGTAACAACGATGAGAAATACAACTTTCCTCTAGTTCCTAAATGTTTCCTCCCCGCTCCCACTACCATGACTCGAATTCGACCTTGCAAGTCT
>NW_022111312.1:13329853-13331562 GCF_000313985.2 Echinops telfairi
CATTTTAACCTGACTGCAGCTACAATGATCCACTTTCCAATGTGGTGACAAGGCTATTGACACCCCTCATCCTTGACAGATGGGAGGAGGCTTCATCCACATGTAGTCCCCTTCACTTTTTGAAAAAACTAATAACTAAAATGTATCAAAAGGGAAATAAAATATTTTAACAGCTTCTATAGTCAGCTTTACAATGCTCGCTTTCTGATAGCAAGACTATTTACATCCCTTGACTATAATCAGAGGGGATTCACCAGAGGCTTAATCCATAGATGGATCTTCCATATGGATTTGGGGCTTCTGTTTTGTTTTTTTTAATCTCTTCTGTGATTAAAAAAAAAAATGGTGCCGGCCCAGCCACATCCTCAGGATCAGGGCTGTGACACATGTGTTGGTCCTGCAAAGGGTGGCGTGTGGCTTCTCATCCAAATGGCTGCTCAGGAGAACTAACTCAGAAAGAACAAGCTCACCCCTAATAAAATGATTTAGAAAAGAAAGAAATTTTAATACCAAAAGACACCCCACAGGATCAGCTGGAGGTTCCGGGAGCAGAGCCGAGGGATTCTTGTCTGCAGAGTCGGGGGGAGCCAGACTTCAATGGAATGATTGTACAAAGAGGGCACTTGAAGCAGCCCGCTAACTGGAAAAGAGATGGACGGGGTCAAGGGTTTCATTTTATGTTGGTTCACAGTCTACGCGCATGCACACAGCAGTCAGGTCAAATGCTTTGGGCTGATCTGCAAAAGACTTCTTTAAGTGTTAAAAAGTACAAGATATCCCTTTGAAGACTAAGGTATGCCTGGCCCCGAGCCGTGGTATTTTCAGTACCCTCATATGCATGTGAAAGTCACATCATGAAGAAGAATAACTGCCCTTGAGTTATGGTGTTGGTGAAGAATATTAAATAGACCATGGGTTTCCAGAAGAATGAACAAATCCTCGTTAGAAGCACAGCTAGAATGCTCTTTCGAGTTGGGGATGGCAGGACTGGTCATCAGGAGGAACAAGTTGTCCTGCTTGGTAAAGAAGACAGCCAGTGGAAAAGAGGAAGATTGTTAATGAGATGTAGCAACAAAGTGGTTGCAATTATAACGTCAAACCTAATGGTGGTGAGGATGGCACAAGACAGGGCAGTGTTTTCATTCTGTGCGTATAGAGTCACTCTGAGTCAGGAACTGACTGGGCCGCATGCGCGGGCGGGTGCCACCCAGTCGACTCTGATGTTATAGAAAGTCTTGCCATTGCATTGTGGCTATACTTCTGAACCAACACAGATTTGATTGTTATTCGGGCAGCCCATGGTGTATTTAATATTCTTTAAGACACACCATAATTCAGAGGCATCAAATCGTCTTTGTTTGCCTTACTCGATGTCCAGCTTTCATATACATATGAAGTGATCAAATATATCATGGAGCTTTGGTAGTGCTATCAGGTAAGCATTAGGCTGTTACCCACAGGTCAGCAGTTCAAACCCACCAGCCACTGCACAGGAGAAAGATGAAGCTGTCTGTTATTGTAACGATTTAGAGCCGAGGGTCACTGATTCCAAACTGACATGGTAGAAGTGAGTTTGCCTTTTTAAAAAAAATCATTTTATTAGAGGTTCATACAACTCTTATCATAATCCATACATACATCAATTGGGTAAAGCACATTTGTACATTCATTGCCCTCATCATTCTCAAAACATTTGCTTTCCACCTAAG
>NW_022111312.1:13332782-13334515 GCF_000313985.2 Echinops telfairi
AACCCTTTTTATTGGCAGGTAATACAGATATCATTCCATAGTTAAATCACATCAAGCAGTATTGTACAATTGCTACTACAATCCGTTTCAAAACATTCTCTTTCTTCTTGAGTTCCTTAATATCATATCCCCGTTACCCCTACGCTCCCCCACCATTTTTGTTTTTGTTTGTGTAAGATTAACTTGTTTGTCACTAAAGACTCTAAGTTCATTTAAAATTCACTTTTACCTTTTTTTTTCACTTTCACTTTTTTATTTTAAAAATTTATTGGGGTCTCTTACAGCTCACATAACAATCTGTACATCAGTTGTGTCAAGCATATTGGTACATATGTTGCCATCATCACTTTCTAAACATTACTGTCTGTTTGAACCTTTGGTATCAGCTCCTCTTTTTTCCCCTCCCTCTGCCACCCTCGTGAACCCTTGATAAATTATTTTCTGTCCTGGATTCCGTGTGTTGAGAGCTCTTATCTGTATCAGTGTTCATGCTCTGGTGTAGCCGGATTTGTAAGGTAGAACTGGGGTCATGATAGTCAGCCGGGGAGGAAGCATTAAAGAACTAGAGGAATGTATGTTTCAGGGGTGCTATACTGCACCTTGGCTGGCTCATCCCTTCCTTGTGACCTTCTGTGAGCAGATGTCCAATTGTCTACAGATGGGCTTTGGGTCTCCACTCTGGTCCCCCTCATTTGGTATGATTATTTGTTTTGGGTCTTCTGATGCCTGAAACCTGATCCTGTCAACACCTTGTGATCACACAGGCTGGTGTGCTTCTTCTATGTGGTCTTTGTTGCTTCCCAGCTTGATGGCCACTTCAGACCTTTAAGACCCTAGACACTCTATCATTTAATAGCCGAGCACCATCAGTTTTCTTCACCACATTTGCGTATGCACCCATTTTGTCATGTCAGGAAGATGAGCATCACAGAATGCCAGGTTATTAGAATCAAGTGTTCTTGCGTTGAGGGAATACTTGAGTAGAGGCCCAATGTCCATCTGCTACCTTAATACTTAACATATAAGTATATGTACATAGATCTATTTTCCTATTGTCATATTTAAATATATTCACATATGTACATGACTGTATTTATACCTCTGTAAGTGTCTTTTGCCTCCTAGTTCTTTCCTCTTATTCCCTTTTACTTTCCTCCTATCCCACTATTAGGTTCGATTTTCAGCTCTCAGTAATTCCTCTTCGGCTACATTGAACTTGGTCAAGCCCCACCAGGGATTCTACGCCCTCATTGCCATTGATTTTAGTTCACTTGTTCCCTTAACCCTGGGTTTGTTGTCTACTCCCTTACTTTCCTCCACTTCCCCCTCTCCCATGTCCCGCCAGAACCATCGGTCCCGTTGTTTTCTCCTCAGGACTGTTTATCCTGCCTATCTTGTATAGATAGACATGAGGAAAAAAGAGAAAGGAAAAAGCCCCAAGCCCCAAGGACAACATTCTGCTCGGAGCAGCCCATGCACAGAGAGGACCATAGGGCCAGCCCCACCACGAGACATGGCGTCCCTCACTGAACCAAAGCACCAGGGGAGACAACGCTAGAGAGACAGTGCGGGAATTGTGCCCTGTCTGGACACACACACCACCACCCCGGGCGAAACATGAAGGGAGCACCCACCACATTTCCACCTAAGCCCCCGGAGTTTGCCTTTTTAAGACTAACTGGCATCTTGCTCTTTGACACTTTGAAAAGGCCTTTTGTAGCAGATTTCCTAAT
>NW_022111312.1:13334615-13335666 GCF_000313985.2 Echinops telfairi
CATCCATCCATCCATCCATTGTGTCAGGCACACTGGTACATTTGTTGTCCTCATCATGCTCAAAGAAACATTTACACAAGCCATCCCAAGAAATGAACCCAACACATTATCCTGGTAACCCTCTCTCTATGGTTCTTTGCCTCCACCCTATCTCTTCCCCCCTGCCCCCACCCCAAACACCCCGTTCATCTTCTTTTTTAGTGCTTTTAGTGGGGGCTCTTACATCTCTTAGCACAATCCATACACTCCTCCAGCGTGTCAAGCACATTTGCACATGTGCCGGCTTCATCATTTTCAAAGCATTCTCTGCCCTGATGCCAGCTCCCCTTTTCATCTTCTGTAAATGCTGCCTGGTTGTTCAGTATTTTGCCCCTAGCACCCTTCAGGGTCATACTCAAGGCTTGAGGTCTTTTTCCTTCTAGCTTTTAGCTTGAGAGATGCTGAAGTTGTTCTGTTCCTTTCTGCCTATCCATTTCATTTCAGTGCCTGACTGTGTCTTCTCCAGGTGTTCTTGGTGTTATCCCACAACTCACCAGGTCCTTGGTCACGAGTGTTTTCAATGTATCAACTCCGTTCTTGAGAGGGTCTCTAAATTCAAATGGCACATAGTCAAGGTTGTTTTTTGGTCTTGTTTAAGTTGTGGATATTGAGCTGCTTCATCAGTTCTTCCCATCGATGTAGTCAGTCCATTTGATCTCTGTGTATTGCATCTGGTGAGGTTCATGTGTATAGTCACCATTTGCGTTAAAAAAAAAAAAGCATTTGCAAGGAAACAGTTGTTGGACTTGAAAAATTCCGTCAACAATTCCCAGCTCTGTGTTTATTACCAAGACCCTATTTTCCAACTGTGGATCTTTGTTTCCAACTTTTGCATCCTAATCAGTATCATGCATCATGGGCTTAATGTTGAATCATTTCAGACTAAAGAAGTTGATAGAATTCTTCAATTTCTTCATCATTGGCTTTAGTGGTTGGTTTATAGATTTGATTAATAGTTTTCAGTGGAATCTCTTGTAGGTATATAGTGTCAGGTGTATATGTATGTCAGACA
>NW_022111312.1:13336202-13338018 GCF_000313985.2 Echinops telfairi
ATTTATAAATGATTTTGTCATTTCTTACCCTGTCTGACATCTCACTTAACTCACTTTTCTGTTGTCCATCCCCCAGGGAGGAGGTCACATGTAGATCCTTGTAATCAGTTCCCCCTTTCCACCCCACCTTCCCTCCACCCTCCCAGTTCATTTTTCAATTATTAATGGATGTTTGCAGCTGTTTCTTGTCATTTTGAGTCATGCCCCATCACCCAGTGAAGGTTCAGAGACTTTTGCTACAGCCACGTCATGAAGGTCAGTTTTGCTTTGAGGCTGTAGTTCTTCTGAAGTTGTATTTGCGGGACCGGAAGGGCTCATCTTCTGGCACCATCTGTGACAGTGCTCTGCCATTCATACGGTTCTCCCATGGCTGATGTTTCAGGAGTGGACCGCTTATTCCTCCTTCCTAGTCTATCTTAATCTGGAAGCTCTGCTGAAATCTTTCCACTCCTGGTGTCCCTAGTAGTATTTGAAATACCAGGGGCAGAGTTTCCATCATCAGTGCAACCCAGAAGCCACCACACTATGACAGACTTACCAGTATTATGAAATCACAGTTTGAGGCACCATGACAGCATTGAGTCTGGGACATAAGCCAAGGGTGGAAGGTTTAGGGAAGGCTTCCTGGGGGAAGTACCATTTAAACTAATAACTATAAGATGAATAGATGCTAACAAGGCAAACAGGAGGAGCAGACGCATTCCACACAAAGTTCCTAGCATGTGCATAAGCCCTGTGGCGGGCAGGAGGGTGATGCCTATGGTGCAAGATGAAGCAGGTTAGAGAAGCTGGGGTAGAGCATACCCAGGTGTCAACAAGGCAGTGTGTCTTGCAACACACGTTATGTAATAAGCCAGTGATGTAAACCCTACTGTGTGCCTATTTGAAGCTTACAATGAGATCTCTTTCAGAACCCAAATATTTGACCTTTGTAAAACCTTTGTAGAAGTAGCGGTTGTAAGTGTAAGCTTCTAGGTGCCCCCAAATGGCACCCAGGACCTGATGACATGCGGATTCTCAGGCCACCAGTGAAAGAGCCAGGTGTCCCACCTAAAGTCCTGAGAGGGCAGAGTGGGGTTACATGCATCTCTTTGTACGTCTGGCGCACCTCTTCATGTACTAAGTTATATACATCTTAAGTATACCAATGATACCAATGCTTTACCGGTCATCCCTTCATACCTCTGTAAGTGTCTTTTGCCTCCTAGTTCTTTCCTCTTATTCCCTTTTACTTTCCTCCTATCCCACTATTAGGTTCGACTTTCAGCTCTCAGTAATTCCTCTTCGGCTACATTGAACTTGGTCAAGCCCCACCAGGGATTCTACGCCCTCATTGCCATTGATTTTAGTTCACTTGTTCCCTTAACCCTGGGTTTGTTGTCTACTCCCTTACTTTCCTCCACTTCCCCCTCTCCCATGTCCCGCCAGAACCATCGGTCCCGTTGTTTTCTCCTCAGGACTGTTTATCCTGCCTATCTTGTATAGATAGACATGAGGAAAAAAGAGAAAGGAAAAAGCCCCAAGCCCCAAGGACAACATTCTGCTCGGAGCAGCCCATGCACAGAGAGGACCATAGGGCCAGCCCCACCACGAGACATGGCGTCCCTCACTGAACCAAAGCACCAGGGGAGACAACGCTAGAGAGACAGTGCGGGAATTGTGCCCTGTCTGGACACACACACCACCACCCCGGGCGAAACATGAAGGGAGCACCCACCACATTTCCACCTAAGCCCCCGGAGTTTGCCTTTTTAAGACTAACTGGCATCTTGCTCTTTGACACTTTGAAAAGGCCTTTTGTAGCAGATTTCCTAAT
>NW_022111312.1:13339594-13349639 GCF_000313985.2 Echinops telfairi
GCCGAGCGTCTCGTTCCAGGAAGCTCCCCGTTTCCTTCTCCGCGGGGCCCCGGTGACAAGTTTCTCCGATGCGGCCCGACTTGTTCGCCCTCGCGCTGGCCCGCGCGTAAACAGGCTCCCACCCGCTCATTAAACCCGCCAGACAGAAACTTCCCGGGCCGCCCGCGCTGCGCTTCCCACGCCGCCCCCAGGGCCTGGGGCGCGGGGCCCGACTGGGGGCCGGGGGCGGTGGTCGCCAAGGACCCCCGGACCCCGGGTGCGCGCTGCGCGGTGGGGCGGGACTGCCGTTCGGTTCTCGGTTCCTTTTCCTCTCGCTCGCTTGCACCTGGTGTGGAGGAGGGCGCCTTTGTTGATGTGCCAAAGTCGATCAAGCTGGGCTGAAATGGCCGAGAATTTCTGCCCCCGTCGCTAAAGGAAACCAAAGGGACACTCCCGGCCGGTGGTGACATTATGGCTGCTCTTCGGTGCAGAAAGCTCCGAGGGCTGCCGTTGCTTTCAAATCAAGGTGGCACGTGCATTCTGCAACAGCTTGGCTTAATAAGAAAAGCAGGGGCGGGGGGTGGGGGACCATCTAACCTTAGCTTGTGTTGATGGGCAATGAAAAAATGATCATGAAATCTGCGATTGTCCAGGAAACCACCCTGCCCCCGAGTTCCTAATTTCTCCGTGTGGTCATCTGTCCGGTCTTTGCTCCGTCAGAGAGCTGGCCATTAAAACCAAACAAGAAGCCGAACGTAGCATTTACTGTAATTAACCACCCGTGTGTCACAATGTGATCGTGTTCACATTAACGTGATTGGTAATTCCCAACTGGGAAGTTGGGACAAAACTCCTTAATTGGCAGAGAGAGCCTGGCCATCGTCAGACGCTTGATTTGCTCCCATTTTTAGATTTCTGAGATTTTAGATTTGAAGGAGGTATGATTGCCATTTCGAGAGCCAAGTTCGTTGGCTCTGAATAAAGAGAGGCCGTTTTTTTTTCCAGAGGGCCAAGTTCATTGATCTTACTCTCAAGTTACTGTCAGAGAGGAAATCGCCGTTGTTTGGTAAACAAGAAGCTGGCTGTCTTGTTTTATTTTTAGCTGGTTGGGTTTTTGAAGGTCTGAGAGGAAGTTCTTTATGAACACACACACCTTTTTCTTGTTTTTCTGACAAGCCGGATTTTGGGTCTGCTTGTCTTCAGAGTGATCTCCCGAGGGAGGTAAGAATTAGGTTCTGTGCGTGGTTCATATTTCATTAGCTTGTCCAGCCTCGGGGGACCAAACCCTGGTAGAGGAGCACTCCGGATGCCCTGTTCTCAGAAAAGGGCCACGGGGGCTCCCGATGCCTGCTCACACGGTCCTGACAGGCCGAGGCTGCTTCCCCCTGCGTGGCTGCCTCTTGTCAACGCAGACACAGTGCGGAGGTGTGGTACAGCGCCGTGGCCCTCGGCACTGAGGTCCCCACCAGGACTCCTGAGTCCTGTGGAATAGCGTCCAGATTAGCTTTCTCCACAGGGCGCATTATGTCTGTGAGGTCAGCACTCGGAGGGGCCTGTGTAGGAAGGGCAGTCAGGCTGCTTGTGTGTATTTCATGGTGTGTGAATGTGTCTGTGTGTGTGAGAGAGCAATAGACTGTAGTACTTCGGGGGGAGGGGAGGGACAACTCTCATTGTGATTGAGTCGATGCAGACTCAGAGGGACCCCGGAGGACAGGGTGGAACCGTTCCTGTGGGCTTCTGAGACTAACTCTTGGTAGTACTCGGGGAAGTATCCTTAAAAGTGGTCTGTGCTGTCCTTCCCTGTGGCCATCCGCCATTCCCTTTGGTGATAAAAATCCCTTTTAAAAGTGGAGACGACACTTCTTTTGCTTTTTCCTTTTCTGTGGTACTGCCTGTCTTTGGAAGGAGCCAGCCCTGTGACTTGGTGGGTCATGTGCTGGACTGCCACCCTCCAGATCAGCAGTTTGAACCCACCAGCAGCTCCTCAAGAGAAAGGTGAGGCTTTCTGCTCCCGTCAAGATTTAAAGTCTCAAAAATCAACGGGACGTGCTACCCGGCCCTATAGGGTCCCTAGGAGTTGCCGTCGACTCAATGGAAGGGAGTGGTTCTGGGGAGGTCAAGGGTCATGGTGGCACAGTGGGTTGAGCTTCGTTGGGCTGCTCACAGAAAGGTTGGCAGTTAAGTTGGCCAGGTTCACTCCCCGGAGAAAGGTCTGACTGTCGGCTTACATAAGGGGCAGTTGTCTGCCCGACAGGGTCACTATGAGTCTGAATTGATTTGATGGCAGTGGGTACCTGTATTGGGGGTGTGCACGGATGGTGCTGTGCCACTGCCGAGATGAGGCATAGCATGGAGAACTCTTGGCAGACAAGTAGACCTGCATTCCACCTGCATGTCTACGGCAGGATCTTTCCCGACGGTCCCTGATTCAGTGGTTTCCTCATTTCTGTAAAAATCCCTCCTAGGGCTGGGGCAGGGAACATCTGGCTACGGGCCATGTAAGGCCCAGCAAATCATACGACCAGCTAACATCACACACCTCACCGAGAGAAGCAGTGCCAGCCATCACATTGGAGTGAGTTCCTTAAAGGTTTGACCCAGGGGAGAGGGAAAAATGAGGAGCTGATACCAAGGGCTCAGGTAGAAAGAAAATGTTTTGAAAATGATGATGGCAACATATGTTCACATGTGCTTGACACAATGGATGGATGTATGGATTGTGCTAAGAGCTGTAAGAGCCCCCAATAAAATGATTTTTAAAATAAGTTTGACCCAATATAGCAGGCTAGTTTCTAAAAGGATAATTTTGTATGGCCCGAGAATCACGTTATAAATATCCAAAACACCCTTGGCTGGGGCTGGGGACGGGGAGGTTCCCTGCCTCTGTCCTAGGACACTTTTAAGGTCTAAGGGCATCCTGAATCAGGGCCTCCCTGGAGGTGTCCTCACCTTGATGATGAGAACCAGTGAGTATGTGCCCTTACTTGGTAAGAATTAAGGTAGTAGGGGGCGAGGAGCCTTGCTGGTGTCATGGTTAAGTGCTCAGCTACTAACGGGAAACTCAGCAGTTCAAACCCACTAACTGCTCTGATGGCGGATCAGGAGGCTGTCGGCTCCCATAAAGAGGACGACTGGGAAATCCAATGGGGTAGGGTAGTTCTACTCTGTGCTATCGGATCGCGACATGCCCACTGGACAGCAGCTGGCTTGGTTTCGTTTGGCGAGGAGAATTAATGCTGTCGGTGGATCAAGGTGGCTTCCGCCGTCATTCAAATAGGGAAGGGCCTTTGATTTGGCTTAAGCTGCTGATACAGGCTTTTTTTTTTAATTAATAAATCATTTTATTGGGGCCTCTTACAGCTATTATAACAGTCCTTACCTCAGTTGTATCAAACACATTTGTACATATGTTGCCATCATCATTTTCAAAACATTTTCTTTCTGCTTGAGCCCTTGGTATCAGTTCCTCTTTTTACCCTCCCTCCCTCACTCCTCCCACCCTTGTGGACCCCTGGCAAATTATAAATTATTGTAATTTTCATATCTTACACCATCCACTGTCGCCGTTTGCCCACATTTCTCTTGTTCATGGGAGGGGGTGTGTAATACTACTTCGGTCATTATAGTTGGTTCGCCATTCTCCCCCCTCCCCCACCTTCTCCCTACCCTCATGGTATAGCTACTCCCATTACTGTTCCTGAGGGGTTTATCTGTCCTGGATTCCGTGTGTTGAGAGGGCTTATCTGTACCAGTGTACATGCTCCTGATTTGTAAGGTAGAACTGGGATCATGATAGTTGGGGGTGGGGGGATGGGGGAGAAAGCATTAAAGAACCAGAGGAATGTTGTGTGTTCCGTAGGTGCTATACTGCACCCTGGCTGTCTCATTCCTTCCTGTGACCCTTCTGTGAGGGAATGTCCAATGTCTACAGTTGGGCTTTGGGTCTCCAGTCCAGCCCCCATCATTTGCATAGATATATTTGTGTGTTTTGGGTCTTCTGATACCTGATCCTGTCAACACCTTGTGATCACACGGACTGGTGTGCTTCTTCCATGTGGGCTTTGTCGCTTCCCTGCTAGATGGCCGCTTATTTAACTTCAGTCCTTTAAGACCCCAGAGACAACATCTTTTGATAGCGGGGCCTCATCTGCTTTCCTCGCCACCTTTGCTTATGTACCCATGCTGGGTTATTAGAACAAAGTGTTCTTGCATTGAGAGAACACTCGTGAAGAGACCCAATGCCTGTCTGCTACCTTAATACATGTACATAGACCTGTATCTCTGTCGTTATATATTAACATATTTACATACGTGCATGCCTATAAATATACCTCTATAACTGTCTTTTGCTTCCAACTTCTGTCGTCTGTTTCTTTTTACTTTCCTCCTCTCCCACTATTGCCAGGAGAAACCAGCTCCTAGCACAATCACTATGGGTTCGGTAGGCGCAATTGTACAGCGATAATAAGTAAAGATTATAACAAAGTTATAGAGAGCATTAGAGATAAAAGAGATATATAGAAATAAATGGAGTCAGACACATTTTACGATAGCATTGCTCACCTCAGCCCCACTTGGTGGTCCACATGGAGGGAGAGACAGAAACTTTAATGCTTCCCAAGCTTTTATCTCTCGGGACGTGCAAGCCCCCTAATTACAGGTGAAGACATACGTCACAGGAAGGGGTTGCACTATAGGTTATACAGTAAAGAGAGGGGGTGGTCTAGGGACATACACGCAATAGGAAGAGGAGGGGTTGGGGGTATACATGTGACAAGATGGGCAGATCCTAGATTTAGGATGGCAGATTAACTTTGACCTGTTCCTGGGTCTCCATAGGAACCATTATCAGTAGAGTGCAAACCCCTCCTATAGGAACCAAGCTAATGGTCCCAAGCTTCAGAGAGAAGTAGTCCATTGTCTCCAGCAGCAGGGAGCAGGCCCAGTGCAGTCTGGCAACTGATCACCCTCAGGGTGGGGAATGCCTGTGCATCTGACCTCCTCCCACACACTATCAAGTTCAACTTCATTCAACTCTCAATACTTTCTCTCAGCTACATTGCACTTGATCAACCCCCCTCAGGCATTCTACGCTCTCCTCACCATTGGTTTTAGATCTCTTATTGTCCCCTTGTCCCTGGGTTTGTTGCTGATAGAGGCTTTGGATGAAGCTGGAGGAAGGGCCCACGAGCCGAGGCACTTGGCGACCTGTAGAAGTTCTAGGTGTCCCTAAGGAGCCCTGGTGCTGTAGTGGTTACGGGCTGGGCTACTAACTGCAAGATCAGCTGTTCAAAACCACCAGTCACTCCTTGGGAGAAAGCGTGCTTTCTACTCCTGTCCTGTAGGGTTGCTTGTGAGTAGGTAGCACTGACTCGATAGTAGTGAGTTGGAGGTGTTCCCTAGAGTCTCCAGAAAACCGCGCAGTTCCGATTTCCGACCACAGCCCCAGGAGAGCTATTCTGATCTATGATCCTCTAGAACGGTGGGATGATGCTTTTCTTTAAACCAGTATTTGTGGTGATGTCACAGCCGCCATCCCCAAACTGGACCAACCCAAACCCCCTGCCGCCAAGTCGATTCCAGCGCCTGGCAGCCCTACAGGACAGACTGCAACTGCCCCCAGAGGGTTTCCAAGTCCGTATCTTTACAGAAGCCGGCGGGCACGTTGTGTTCCTGGTGAAGCCGCTCGTGGGTTCGAACCAGCCCAGTGCAGAGCAGAGACACTTTGTACCAGAGCTCCTTCACTACGGAGACCAGAGTGCCAGGGGTCTTCCAAAACTTTGTAGAACTTTTTTTTTTCTTTTTTTTGGCTGGGGGTGGGGTGGGGGGAGTTCCAGGAGGTGGGGTCTCACAGCCTGATGAGCAGCAGGGTCTGAGTTTCTCCCAGACAAAGTAAAGACAGAGTCAGGAGAGGAAGACCATGTCCACCCACATTGGCCTCAGGGGTCAGTCTTACTGCTTTGATCAGGCTTTCCTTCCACAGAACAAACCTACTGGTTGCCGCTGAGTCAGTGCTGACCGATAGCCACCTTACAGGACAGGCTAGAACTGCCCCCAATGCTATTAAAAGACAACAGAACATTTCCCCGAACTTTAAGAAGCCCTCTCGTATATGTGCCTGCCACATAGTAGGTGCTGAGCCAGTACTCAGCAGACCTTTCTAGCTCCCTGCTCCCCAAAAAGGTCGCTCTAAGTGTGAGCACTCTTTATGCTCTGCCACTGGAACGGGCACCGCTCTTTGAAGACTCAGCAGAGAAGAGGCTTGGAAGTCCCAGACAGGAATTCTGCGCTCTCCTTCTCTTTCCTCCGCCTCCTGGGGCTTCCGCCGCCGCCTCCTGGAAGATTCTGGGTTGTGGTTGGGTGTCCAGGAGTCAATGTGACCCCAGACGACAGAGGACTGCCCTGTGGAGTTGTCTGGGCTATGTCTTTGCAGAAGCTGACAACAGGTCTCCTGCCCTGGGGAGATACTGGGTGGGTTTGAACCCTTGACGGTATGGTAAGTAGCTGAGCATAAACCTCAGATAGAGTCCGAAAGCCTCCTGTCAGTTCAGGACCAGGGAAGAGGCCACCAGCACCTCGGACATGGAATGCCTGTGTAAACCCACCTGGGGCTGCTGGGAGGTGGGGTGTGGGGCAGTTTCTCGGCACAGCTGCCTTCCGTTTATAGCTCCACCTCCAGGTCAGTGCCGCAGTCACCCGCAGCCTCGGGGGCCAGAGCTTTGAAAAGGAACATTTATTGACACTCGGGCGTTCTCGGCCACAGCTGCTGCTGGGACAGGCAGAACGTGGATGAGCGGCCCCGGACTTGTTTGAAATAGTCTAGTAGCCTCATTAAAAAGTAAACCAACAGCTCTTCCTGTAGTGGCCTCAGCTGGTCTGCCAAAATGGTTTGCTACTTACTTGACCCAGAAACCCCCACCAGATCATGCAAATTGAGAGGGTCATCTTCAGTGCCCATTCAAAGCACACCTGTGAAACGGCGCAGGCCATCAAGTATCTGGAAGCTGCCCCTTGGCAGAAGCAGTGGGGGCTGCTCCACCCTTTCAGTGGCAGACCAGGTATGCGCGCCCAGGCCAAACAGTGGGGTGGGACGCAGGGTCTGGGGCCCAAAAAGAGTGCTGAATTTTTGCCGCATGTGCTTACAGTGGCAGAAAGTCATGCTGAATGTAAGGGCTTAGATGTGGAGCCTCTGGTCACTGAGCACATGCAGGTGAAAGAAGCCCCTCAGGTGCGTCACCGGACTCAGCTCGTGGTTGGAACGACCCTCCCCCGGTCACACTGAAATATCCGTACTGGGAAGGAACAAATTGTTCCTAAACCCGAGGGGAGGCCGTGGCAGTTACATAACCTCCTGTCAACTTTTGAAGCGGTGGAGGCTAGACTGTCAATCAGGTCACAGCTTGATGTACTCATTTGGAGGTGCTTTGGAGATAAAATGCTCACTGGAGGCCAGACCTACTCTCCCTGTGAGACATTCTTGTTGACAAGCCACATGGAGCTGCGCTGACGGAACCAGAGCGCTGGAGCTGGAGGAGCCACGTGAAGACCCCTCCCAGTGCTAAGGGGCTTCCACCGCCACTGGATCCACAAGACTTTCCACCCACTGGCCTGTGATCTTCCTGCATTCGGTGTCATTGCATGTGTTGCATGAGTCTGAAAGGAATTTATGGACTGGTATCAGACATATAGATTAACATCGGACTTATGGAGTTGATCTGGACTGGGCTGGGATGTTTTCTTAATGTACAATTACTCTTTGATATAAACCTCTTTCGTATATACATGAGTGGCCATGAATCTGTTTCTCCAGTCAACCCAGACTAGCACAGAGGCTGCACACAGAAAAAGATGTCCCAGAAGAACCAATTAAACTTAAACGCTTGGGGGGGGAAAGGGAACCACCAGGAGACAGTGTGTGTTGTTTAAGCCAGTGTGTCCCCACATAGAAGGCACTCACGGCCCAATGGTTAAGCGCTCGGCTCTAACTGAAAAGTCAGCACCCCCAACCCCATTCCTGGGAGGGAGACGGGGTCGGTAAAAATGCAGCCTGGAAACTCGACGGGGCAGTCCGACTTGGCCCCCATGGTCCTTGTGAGTCACAACTGACTAGGCGGCAGTCCCCTCCCTCAGTTCCTACTATTTCAACATGGAATCCCTGAAGAAGTGCTCCTCCTCTTCCTCAGCCTTTGAATGCCTCACTTATAAGTGGATGCTGTGGGCGGGCTGTGCGCCCCACCCCCACCCACCACCCACCCCGCCGTCCCGCCTCGGGCTCAGGAGGACCTATGGACTGAGCCAGTGCTGCACAGCAGCCAGGGGGACACACATACCTACCGGGGGAGGAGCGGGGACATGGGGTGGTAGGGCTTTTGTGGTGGAAATGTTCACAAGACCACAAAACGTGGATGAATTCAATCATTTCCACACATGTATGGCTGTGACATTGACGGCATCCTTCAAGTTGTGCCCCCATGCAATATGCAGACTTTGCAAAAAGCATCATTTCCCCAAAGAATTCCACCACCAGGAAGGCAAACCCGTGCCCTCCAAGCAAACGCTCGTCCCTGGTTTCTGGATCCCTTTGCAGCTGGCTTGTCTCGCTCAGTGGGACCTCACCCCCCACCCCCAAGCTAAGCAGCAGGTCATACGTTGTTTCTCCACCCGCTGGGACCAGACATTTAAGTTGACTCCGCCTCCTGGCCACTGTGAACCGTGCCACCAGGAACGTCGGGGTACAGGTTTCTGGTTGCACCCCGCCTTCACTGCGGGCCGTTTCCCGGGCTGAGTTGGAGCCCTGGTGGTGTACTGGTTACAGTCTGGGCTTCAGTCTGTGGTGTGCATTTCCAAACCCCCAGCAGCTCACGGGAGCGGGCCTTTCTACTGTACACAGTGACTGTCTCAGAAACCCGTGGCGGCGGCAGGAGCCACTAATGAGTTAGCATTGACTCGATGCAGTGAGTTGGGTTGTGGGTTTTTCTGGTTTGAATTTGCTGCAGCCGCCTGTGGCAATTGGTGTTCACCTTTGGGAGAAGCCCTCAAACGTTTCCCACAGGGGCTGCACCATGGGACACTCCGCCAGCAATGGGTGAGAGTGCCAGTTTGCCCCCGGCCTCACAGCACCTATCATTCCCCGCTTCGCCATGCTCGCCCACACCCTAGGAGTGGGCCATCTCTCGGCTGTTCCATTTGTGACTTTCTGCTGGCTGATGCACTCTGGTGGCGAAGTGGTTGTGCACTGCGCTGGTAACCACAAGGTCAGTACTTCGAAAGCACCAGCCACTCGGCCAGAGAAAGACGAGGCTGTCTGTGCCCGTAAAGGGCTGCCGTCCCAGAAGCCCACAGGGCAGTTCTGCCTGTCTGTAGAGGGTCGCTGTGAGCTGGAATCAACACGGTGGCAGTGAGTTTGGTGCGGGTTTAGGATGGCTAACGAAGTTAGCTCAGCCCACTGACCCGGCATTAGCTGGCAAACCTACCAGTTGCTCCACGGCGCAGCTCCAAAGGCGAGGCAGCCTTCTTCTGGAAAGACTGACAGCCTCAGAAGTGCGGCGGCAGTTCCACTCGACCCTCCAGGGTCACCATGACTTGGAGTTACTCTGTGGCCGTGGAAAGGAGCAATGCTTCTCGGCCTTCTGAACCGCCTCTGCGGTGAACTAGCTGTGCACGTCCTTGGCCTTTGCTTTGATTGCGTTGGCCTTTTGCTGCTGTTTAGTTTCAGAAGTGTTTTATTTGCTTTCCATAGGAGACCTATCGTGGCTCTGTGCTTTTGAAACCAGTCGCTGCTCTGCAGGAGAGAACCTGCTGAGTTGGACTCTGGTCCTTTTAAGCAGCTCCCCAGCCAGCTTCCTCTCTTGGCCCTGCCATAGCCCACAGGAAGAGCTTGGCTGGCGTACTGGTTACATATTGGGCTGCTTAACCGACAGAGTCCATAGTTCAAAACTACCAGCTGCTCCGCAGCAGAAAGAAAGATGAGGCTTTCTACTCCCATAAAGAGTTACAGTCTTCATACAACCTTCCTCTAGTTCTTTAATGTCCCGTCCCCCCCATTACCATGACCTCAGGTTTTTTT
>NW_022111312.1:13351418-13354857 GCF_000313985.2 Echinops telfairi
ACCAGAACATGTATACTGGTAAAGATAAGAGTTTGAAACACAGGGAATCCTGGACAGATAACCCCCTCAGGACAATAAGGGGAGCAGCGATACTAGGAGGGGAAGGGAAGAGTGGGGGAGTAAGAGGGAGCCCATCACTATGACCCACGTATGGCCCCATCCCAGGGGGACGGACGGCAGAAAAGTGGGTGAAATGAGACAGCAGTCGGTGTAAAACATGAAAATAATAATTTATAAATTATCAAGGGGGCACGGGGGAGGGTGGGGAGGAGGAGCTGATGCCAGGGGCTCAAGTAGAATGAAAACGTTTTGAGAAGGGTGAGGACAACATATGTAAAGATGTGTTTGACAAAATGGATGCATGTATGGAAGTGATAAGAGCTGTAAAGGCACCCAATAAAATAAAATTTAAATTAAATAATAAAAGTTACAGTCTTGGAAACTCACAGGGCAGTTCTGTTCCATCCTACAGGGTTGCCTTGTATGAGTTGGCATTGACTCTGGGTAGTGAGTAGCCCGCAGGACACACACAGACAGGTGTTGGGGAATGGAGGCCTGAGTTTCAGATGAGAGGAGGTGGTGAGGTGTTTCTGACTGTGTCAGACTGCAGCTGGCACCCGCTGCTCCCCCTCATGCCCACCCAAGGTCACCACCAGCACCTCTGCTCAGAGCCTGCTCCCACCTGTCTCCTGTGTTATGCTCTTAGAGCCTTGCAGGGTCACCTGCCCTGGGCTCCAGCTCAGCTGTCCCTGTCTAGACCGCCTCTGTCTGTCAGTGCGGTGGGTGTCAATGGGCTAGAGGGGCTCCGCTCAGGGAGAAGGATGAGTGTCTGTTCCCGTAAAGATGCACATGCTCCAGAGTCAGGATGCACTCGACAGCACTGGTGGTTTTCGCTATCAGGGAATGCTTACAACATTTAAAGAGCTCCCCGGCCCAAGACTTTGTAGCCGTTACTCCACAGCCAGTGGGCAGGGCCAAGTAGAATGAACAGTTCTGCCCCTCCTGGGTCCCCACCCCCTCACCCGCCGAGAGTGAGGTCCATAGGGATGAGTCTAGAGGACTTGAGAATGAAGCAGACAGACCTGTTTCGGGGGTAGGGTGGGGGTGGTAAAGGGGAGCCTGTTCTTTGCAGGCCCCTTTGGTGCCATTGTGTTCTGAGAGGACATCCCCCCCCACACTCGCTTCCCGCCCTGGGGCGACTTCCTTCTGCAGAGGGCTTGCGGGCCTTGATGAATGAACCCAGCCCCTCAATCCCGCAGCTCAAGGTGGAAACGCTGGAATCGAGACCTGCTTGGCTGCAGCCTGGTGACAGCCATCCAGGAACCCGAGCCGAGGGCCCCAGCCAACAGCCCTGGGGTAGACACCCAACCGTTTCCAGGGCTGACTCAAATGTCACCCAGTGAGGCGGCCCGCTGCACCCCTGCACACACTTGCTCCTGAGTTCTGATGACATCGAGTCTGAGTCCTCCTCTGGCCCCTGGCCCTCGAGCCGGAACCTGTAGGATTGTGGGGAGTGGGCAGGTGTGTCTGCCTGGTGTATCTCAGCTACAGCAACACAGGAGAAGGGGTGACAGCCAGCTGTAGTCTGCCCACGGACGCTGGGTGCGCATGCACTCACTGAATGAGAGCCAGTGAGCGACTCGGTGAATGAATGAAAGTAAATCAGTGAGTGAACGAATGACTAAGCGATGGAGGAAATGAGCAGGTGAATGAATTCATGGGTGGGTGGATATGTTGCCAGTGATTCTAGAATGACCTGGTGACTCCCTTCCTTTGAGGCTGGGGGTGAGGGGGGCCCAGGGAGACGAGTGTCTGGTCCAGGCTTCTCCTCAACTCTAGTCAGTGACTGGGAGTGCCTCCGCCCTGGGTTTGTCTGCTGGACAGGTTGTGTGGGTGGTGTCACCGCCTGGGCTGGCTCCCTCCCCATGAGTGACACGCTGCCGGAAGAGGGCTGAGCCCTGCACTCCTCCTGTGTCACCCTCCTCTGTAGCGGGGGAGAGATGGCAGTTGGTGAGCTCTGAATGAAATCTCTGAGAGAGGCAGTTGTCTCCCTTCCGGCTGCCCCCTTCCCCGCAGCTTCCACCAGCCGCCTCTAAGGCACAGAGGTGGTTGATCGAGACCTTAGACAACACTTGGAGACACACTCAGTAAACTCTGCCTGTGTTCTGGCGCCCGGCTCTTTGAAGGCAGTGTTGTCCCTGCAGAATGCCACCGTGGAGCGCTGAGAGCAGCTCAGGAGGTGGTGCTGAGAGCTGCCGTGGATTTGCCCAGTCTTTCTGCTGAACTTGTTCAGTCTCAGCTGGAGAGGGACACTCGTGCCTTGATTTCACCTAGTGCTCTTCTCTGAAAGAGCTTGTGTCCTTTTAAGAGCCCACACTTCCCACTCATCCATTAAAGACTTATTGACTACCGGGCATCCATAGGGCTGGAGATAAGCAGAAACCTCCACTGATAGGAACCCCCACCCCACCCTCGTGGTATACTTATTACCTCGCAGGCATAGGGAACGGACTCCGAGCATTGGACACATCCGACCATTTCAGAGAACAAGTGTCCGCGTGGACTGGGCCACACACCATACCACCTGGCTCTGGAGCGAGGGATGTGTCGGAGGAAGCCCCCCAAGAACAGGGTGTTCTCGGGTGGAACTGGGGGGCTGAGGTGACTTGAGGATGCAGACCAGTCGGCCACGTTTCAGGAACAGAAGGCAGGTGTGAGTGGCTAGGAGAAAGTGAGAAACCCCAAGGGCTCTCTCGGAGTTGGGCCAGTGCTCCCGGCAGAGCTGTCACCTGCCTACCTCCTAGGGAAGGCGATTCCCCGGGACTGTGTCCTTCCTGTACAGGCCCTGGGTGGCTCCCTGGGTGCATCGTCAGCTGCTAACCTAAAGCAGCCCCACAGAAGAGAGGCCCGGCAACTTATTACTCTAAGGATGGTTGTTGGGTGCCGTCAAGTTGGTTCCGACCCACAGCGACCCTCTGTACAAAACAAAACACTGCCCAGTCCTGTGCCGTCCTCACGATGGCTCCCACGTCTGTCCAGTTGTCCCAACTGCCTTCCTCTGTGTGGCTGCTACTCCACTTTACGAAGCAGGGTGTCTTTCTCTCAGTCGTCTCCCGAGATGATGTCTCTCCATCGTTGCTTCTCAGGAGCACCCTGGCCATACTTCTTCCAAGGCAGGTTTGCTTGTTCTCTCGGCGTCCCTGGTAATTCTCAGTGTTCTTCGCCAGCTCCGTAGCCCACATGCATCGGTTCTCCGATCTTTCTCATTCAGGGTCCGACTTTCACTTGCGCCGGAGGCGTTCGAAAGCACATGGCTTGGGGCAGGCCCACCTTAGCCCTCAGAGGGACGTCCTCGCTCGCTCGTCCACACTTAAAGAGGTCTTGTGCAGCAGACTTTTCTCCTGCTGCTGGATCCTGGCCTGGGAAGATGGCACTTAGG
>NW_022111312.1:13354992-13358641 GCF_000313985.2 Echinops telfairi
TGCCAGCTCTTCCCTGTGGCCCCTCTACCTGGGGTCACCACAGGGTGCTGCAGTGTCTGTGTGAAGCACAGGAGGCCCTGAGGGCTGAGAAGGGGGTCGAGGTCGCATGGTGTGTCTGTCCCCTGGCTCCATCTCTGTCTGCTGTGGACATCCGTCTGGCTGCCTGTGCCTCTCATAAGTCTCCTGTCTGAGACCTTGGTGGCAGGCGGCTCAGGGCCTCACAGCCCACTCTACCCCTCAAGACCTGTGGGACGAGGCTGGCCCGAGGGCTTTACCCCTGGGGCTGGAGTGTCTGCGCCAGAATAAGCTTGTGTTAGACTAGGATGGCACTGTACTCTGACCTGTGGGCAAGTGTGTGCCCAGCTTGATTCTAACTTCCTGCATGGGGGAGGTGCAGAGGGGACCAGGGCCTCCCCAGGGTGGGGGGCAGAACCTCCCCAGGATGTGGGCAAGAGGGGCGGGGCCTCCTCAGAAAAGGGGGTGGGGAAGGGGAGGGGCCTCTCCCACAGGGAAGGAGTCCTGAGTGCTGAGCTTTGTTCCCTGTGGGTTTGAACAAATCCGGGATCCAGAACCGGCGTCCGATTTGGTGTTGGGCCAGTCCTCCCTGAGCCCAGGGTAGTGGGGGGGGTCCTGTCTCCAGAGGAAGGGGGTGTTGGTGTGAATGCCCAGCCTGGCCCCTGGGGAGTCTCTGGAGCCCTTCCCTTCCTGCTGGCCAGTTGCTCCCCACCCGGTGCCTCAGGGAGTGCTTGTGAGGATGGAATCTGTCTGAGGCCAGGCGAGTGCTCAGTGGCAGTGACCTTGGGCAGGGGATACCGTCTTTAGACCTGCTGCTGTCCTCCTCTTTCTCCTACCAGTGGGTGGGCAGCTCCAAGTGCTTCCACCCCCAAGCAGACCTACCCCAGGATCTTCCCAACACGGAGCTCCCACCGTTCCATCCAGTAGGGAGGGGGCCCACGTGCAGGTCAGCCTACTGGTGGAATAAGGGCCAGCGGCAGAGTCTGGGGTGCTGTGGCCCCGGGGGGCTGTACTTGTACACTACCAGTATAGCTAGTGTTCCTGCACAGTGGGCATCCTGGGGCACCTGGGCTGCGCCCGCGTGAGCGCCCAGCCGAGCGCCTGCAAACACTGGCCGAAGATGCTGCTACTTATTAGTGGTCTGTCATGCGGTGTGGCGTGACTCTGCATGTGATGGAGTAGAACTGCCCCATCAGACTCCCTGGCCAGAGCTTTGTGGAAGCACATGGGTAGGCCCTTCCTCCGCAGCACAGCTGGGTCACCACAAGACCCACTTTAAAACTTGGAAGCAGGGTTTCAAGCAAATCACCTGAGCACAGCACACGCTCCTGGAAAAAGTGGGAACATGCTGGCAGTCCCCAGACAGCGAAATGGACCGCTACTCGTCTGTAAAGGGACATACAATGCCAGACAGACAGGAGAAAGCAGCCGACCCTTGTGAGAGAGGGAGCTGCTCTCTGTGGGAATGGACTGGGCTATCTAGGTTGGGCACACCCCCCAGGCGTGGGGGGCTGGGGGTGGGGGTGGGGTAGAGGCGGCTGTCACCTGGAACCCAGCTGTGGTTTCCCCCCCCACCCCCAGGACTTGGCTGGGGCATCTGGCAGGAAGAGGGGGCCCTGTGTGGCGGCCACAGACACGCACTGTGCGAGCACTGAGCCTCCTTGTGCAGCCTCGCCGGGGGCCCCGCCCACGCACAAGGGGGCTGTGTTCCCCGCTGAACGAGCCCTTCTTTTGCTCTGGGCGGGGCCCCTGCCTCCATAGGTGCCAGCGCCCTGGGAACCCCAGGTGCCGGTGGCGCGGACGGGGCATCATCCTCTCCTGGCACAGCCACCACCAGCACCCCCCATGGGAGCCTGCAGGTCCATACAGTAGTGATGGCAGGTGCCCAGGTAGGTGACCCGACGGGACAGGGGTGTGGGCGCAGGCCTTCTGAGCCCCAGCACGTGTCCGAACGCTGGGTGCACAGCCCTGGCACACGAACTGGGACTTGCAGGGCCCCAGGCTCACAGGCGCCCCCACCGTTTGTTTAGGGGCTCTCTGTTGCTGCTCATGGCAGGGAGGGGGCAGCGCGCAGGCAACCGGGCTGGGGTCGTGGGAGGGTAGTGAGGAAGGAAGCTCTGTATGGGTGGGGCTGCCCCTCCCCTCCCCTGAAATCTTTCTGACTAGGTGGCATTTGTCAAGAGAGCCAGCTCCGGTGTCCTGCAGCTGGTTCCCAGGGCCTCCACTCTGCCCATGGCACCATTGACGCGGGGTGGGGAGAGGGGATACTGCCGAGATGGGGACATGGAAAAATGGAATTAAGATAGTAGACTTTTCCCATCAATTTTGTGAAGCCCCCCTCCGGCAACAGTTACTACGTTTGTATTCTGTGACACTGGTTTTTCATGTTGTGACATCATTGCTCTCCTCCAAAACAAGGAGCCCTGATGCCATAGTGACTACGCATTGGGCTGCCAACCACAGGTTCAGCAGTTCAAAACCACCAGCTGCTCCTTGGGAGAAAGATGAGGCTTTCTACTCCTGTAGTTACAATCCTAGAAACCCAGTTCTGTGGAAGAATTTCTCCATGATCCTCTTGAAGCCGTCCTTGTATTTTGCTCAGTGAGGTACTTTCAAGGGCCCTTGTGTGTACGGTGGAGTGTATGTAACTCCCCTCCACTGGATGGAGAGCCCACATCGTGTTGCTCCATCATCTGTGGCTGGAGACGGTGGGTTGCTTCCACCTTTGGCGCTTATGGAAAGTGCCGCAGTGAACACGGGAGTTCTTGTTCCCACCTCCACTTGTTGGGGTTACACACCTGGGATTGGCCCAGCTGGTGCTCTGTGTCCAGTGAGCGACCACCGGAAAACACCCTGCGTTTTCCACAGGGGCTGCTCACCCCCTCTTAACGTGGCACCAGCAGCAGAAGCCACGTTCTTCCTCACGTAATCCAGCTCTCTGACGCTCTGCTCCACACACGCATTGAGTAAGCATGGTGGGAGGGTCAAACCCTGACGCACACCTTTCCCCTGGTTCTGTTCACGTCACTGCCTCCAGACCCTGGTGCAAGTCCCAGAGGGAGCACGGGGGAGTACTCTGGAGTTCCCTTTCTTCTCAGGGATAGCCACAGTGTGTTTTGACCCACAGTCGAATGCCTTGGCACGGTCAGTAAAGCACAGGCAGACACCTTCTGGTGTGCTCTGCTCTGAGCCACGCTCCGTCTGACATCAGCAGCGAGGTCTTGCTCTGTCATGCACAGTCCTTATGACACCTGACTCCGCCACCACAAGAAGGCACTGGAGGAATCTTCCAGTTGCTCCACAGTCTCAACAACACTTGCTGCTTCTCTGTTTTGGTTAAATTAGTGCCACTCTAATAATGGTGAGATGGCATCTCATTGTGGTTTTGATTTTCATCTCCATAATGGCTCGTGTATGTGGAAAGCCGGACAATGAATCAGGAACACTGCAGAATGGACACATTTGAAGGATGGTATTGGGGAAGGATATGGGAAATACTGTAGACTTCCAGAAGAACACATACATCTTTCTTGGAAGATGTACAGCCAGAATGCTCTCCCTCTTTTAAAAAAAATTTTTTTAATCATTTTGTTAGGGGCTCATACAACTCTTATCACAATCCATACATACATCA
>NW_022111312.1:13359099-13364792 GCF_000313985.2 Echinops telfairi
GTTGCTACCCTGCAACCTGACTGGCCCCTCTCCTCCCTGCGATCCTTCTGTAAGGGGGTGTCCAATTGCCTACAGATGGGCTTTGGGTCTCCACTCCACACACACCCTCATTCACAATGATATGATTTTTTTGTTCTTTGATGCCTGATACCTGATCCCTTCGGCACCTCGTGATCACACAGGTGTGCCTTTGTTGTGGCCTTTGTTGCTTCTGAGCTAGATGGCCGCTTGTTTGCCTTCAAGCTTTTAAGACCCCAGATGTTATATCTTTCGATCGCTGGGCACCATCAGCTTTCTTCACATTTGCCCATGCACCAGCTTTGTCTTCAGCGATTGTGTCGGGAAGATGAGCATCATGAAATGCCAGTTTAATAGAACAAAGTACAGAATGCCCCTTAAAAGCAAGAATAGCCAGGCATTGTCTCACATGCTTTCAACATGTCAGGAGAGACCAGTCCCCGGAGAAGGTCATCCTGATCGGAAGACCCTCCACAAGGTGGATGGACACCATGGCTGCAGCAGTGGGGCCGCACGGGTCCCGGCAGTGTTTCTTTTGTCCACGGGGTCGCTGTGAGTCAGAACCGACGGGCTGGCACTTAACAAGAACAAATGGCTGATGAAGGGGCCCTGGTGACACAGTGGTTACCTGTTGGGTGATGAACCACATGATCAGTTGCTCACAACCACCCCACCCCACCCCCACACACACACCAGCCCCTTTGCTGGATAAAGATGAGGCTATCTGCTCCCCAAACCCTACTTGATCAGAGGTGCTTCCTAAAGTTCTCCTGGCTGATTGTTCAGAAAATCGCCAGGCCTTTCTTCCGAGGTACCTTTGGGTAGACCCCTCTCAGCAGTTGGGAGCCGAGTGCCGTCACCATCACCCTGCCCAGGGACTCCCGGGAGGAGGCGCTCCTGGTTGGGGTGTGGGCTGTGTGGCTGGCTTGTTCAGCAGTCACCATCAGGAGGGACACTCAGAAGGCCCCCCACCATGCCACTCTTCTCTTCCCACCCTGGGGGGGGGGGCAGTCACCCACAGGCCCTGGTGTCAGGTGACTCTGGCCTTGCTGCTTCCTGTTGCACAGATGAGCCCTGACTTCCCCGAGCCTCAAAGTCCGCACCAGGGGGCGGGGTGGGGTGGGGTGGTGGCAGCAGGCAGACCCAGGACAGAGTTAAGCCTGAGAGGCTGTGCTGTCTGTGGGGAGGGTAGGTGTGAGACCAGCCAAAAGTCTCAGGGCTAGCCCATGGGGGCCCTTGGAAACAGGAGGCTGCAGCTGCCCACCCAGGTTCTCTTGACCCCCAGAGTGGCAGACTTGCCTTGCGCAGCAGTGGAGGGAGGGGGAGACTCTGAGGAGGGTCTGGGATGTAGCGCTGGCTGGCAGCCTGGAAGGCAGGCGAGAGGCTGTGCGTCTCAACGCGCCCAGTGATAGTGGCGCTGTGTAGAAGGAGGTGATCCGAGGCCACAGCAGGGGAGAGCTGGGCCACAGGAGGGCATCTTCCAGAACCACCCATTTCCCCGGAACAAGCTCTCGGGCACTTTGGGGCCAGGGGTCGGTCCTGGCAGTTTCAGCTTCAGGTGGTGAGAAGGTCCGTCTGAGGCCTGGCCCCATGCTGGTGCAGCCCTGCCTCCGCAGGGCTTATCGGTTCACCAGCCCTTCTTCCTGGTGCCTCCAGAACCACCAGCCTCCTCTCCCTGCACATCCACCTTGCTGCTGGGGGCACCCTGTCTGCCTGTGGATCCTTTTTCCTCTGGGGAGGGGTTGTCTGTGTGTGTCCCTGAGTTGGGTCTCTGACCTCCATACCCTTTGCCTCCTCACAGGCCATCAGCATCAGCAAAGCCATCAATACCCAGGAGGCACCGGTGAAGGAGAAACATGCCCGGCGTATCCTTCCTGCTGTCCCCCAGAGTGGGGGCTGCTGCGTCATGTTTGGGAGCCCCTGCCCTGGTCTGTGGCAGGCCAGAGAGCACAGCTTGTCCGTGGGGCTGAGCGCTGCCTCTCAGGAAGTGAGGGTTGTCTTAGAACCCACTGCCACTGAGTCAATCCCTACTCATCGGGCTGCCCTAGCACAGAGCAGAACCGCCCCCGCGAGGCGAAGGCTGGAGCAGCTGGCCACGGCTGTCTGCCTCGGTGTGGCGGGTGGGTTTGCACGGCTGGCAGGCCAGCGATGTGGGAGGCGGGGAGGTTGTGAGGGACCTCGAGGCTGGTGAGCGTACGGTACGCGCTGGCACATACTCACCCTCTCCAGTCCACGGCCCTTGACGCAGCAGGCATCATCCTGGGCACGCACCATGAGAAGGGCGCCTTCACCTTCTGGTCCTACGCCATTGGCCTGCCGCTCCCCAGCAGCTCCATCCTCAGCTGGAAGCTCTGCCACGTGCTGCACAAGATCCTACGGGACGGACACCCCAATGTGAGTGGGACCCCAACCTGAGGGACACCCCCGGCAGAGCATCCACCCAAGGAATGGGGACACGCTGGCCCCTGCGCCCCTCCCGTCGGCACCCGTGGTCAGGGTTCATGACCCTGCCCCTCTCCTCCCGTGCTGCAGGTTCTGCATGACTGCCAGAGGTACCGCAGCAACATCCGGGAGATCGGGGATCTGTGGGTAGGTGCTGGCTCTGGGCCGCTGGCATCTCCCCCTCAGGGCACTCTAGGGATAGCGGGACAGACGAGGGACATGAATCGCCTCGGGGCGGGGGTCAGCCTGAACCCTGCTGCCACTGGGAACCCCCTCCTGAGTGGACATGACGTTCCAACGGCTTCTAGCTGGCACTGATGTTTTCCAGTTGCAGGGAGCCGGAGTCTAGCCCCCTGCAGGACTTCAGGGACCTACGGGAGGGAGGAGGGCCTGCGGGTGGGGCTCAGGGTGGCCAGCAGACTGGGGTGCAGGGAGGGGTAGGGCATGAGGAGGGCAGCATGGCAGGGCCGTGTGCTGCTGCAGTGGATGTGTGTGTGGAGATGGCCCACAGCCCAGCTGCCCTGCTGGGACACAGCTGTCACCTCCTGGAGCAGAGGGACAAGGAGGGAAGTCGTGCTAGGCTCCGAGGCCTCCCCAGGGCCTGGGCCTGATGTGGCTGGACGAGGACCCAGACTGAGGGCCAGGCCATGGCTAGACTCTGCCTACCAGCCTGGAGGGGGCTTGAGCCCACCCGGGCCTGAGTCACCGAGGAGGAGCAGCTGTCTGTGCCACAGCAGGCCAGCAGGGGCCAGCGTTGACTGGGCGGCACTGGGCTGGGCCTTTTGGGTTTGTGGGGCAGTTAGCCAAGGCGTTTACAAGAGCCAGGACTTAAAAGTCTCGTTGATGGATATGCTAAGTGCCCTGGTAGGGGCAGGGGGACAGATAAGAACACGTGGGTACAGTGAGCAGACGTAGAAGTTCTGAGCAAAAGGTCCCCCAGGTGGGAGGGGACCCCGTGAGAAGGAGGAGACGGAGGCCTCAGGGGAGGGGGGTGCAGGCCGTGGGGGAAGGAAGGAGTGGAGCATGGCTCTCCCCGGGCTGTCCCCCACAGGGACATCTCCACGACCGGTACGGGCAGCTAGTGACCATCTACACAAAGCTTCTGCTGACCAAGATCTCCTTCCACCTCAAGGTAGCCCCTGCGGGCCCCGGAGACCCTGCTCTTCTTGCTCTGGCCGCTGCTGGGAGGTGTCGAGACACAGCGGGGTGGGATCAGCTCTGACACCTGCCTCCCCCCTCGCCCAGGGAGTGGCAGGACCCTCAAAAGCAGCTGCCTCGCAGACCTCTGTCCCCACCCTGCCAGGCCTCCTTCCTGTGCTCCAGCCCTCCTTGGCACACACTGCTACCACTGTTCCTCGGGGTGGCAGACGGCTGAGCGGGCATCTTCTCTTCGTAGCACCCCCAGTTTCCTGCGGGTCTGGAAGTGTCGGACGAGGTCCTGGAGAAGGCAGCAGGGTCCGACGTCAACAACATGTGAGTTGTGGGGGTGGGGCGGGGGCTGAGCCCCCGAGTTCCAGGCTGTCGGGGTGCACTCAGCCGCCTCCCTCCTCCTCGCGCAGCTTCCAGCTCACTGTGGAGCTCTTCGACTACATGGACTGTGAGCTGAAGCTCTCTGAGGCAGGTGAGCCACTCTGCCGGCTCCCTCGAGACCCAGCCCCACCGCCCAGAGTGGGGCGTCCTTCCACCTCCCAACAGCCTGACCCTGGCAGTGCATCCACAGGGAGGTTGGGGCCTCCCTGCCGTCTTCGGCCACACAAACCTTGAGTCATGCCGACCTTCCTGCCGGAAGCTGGACCCGACAAACCGTTGGACAGGAAGCCTCCAGCAACACACCCCCCCACACACACTGTCTAGAGAGGTGCCTGTTTGCACGGGCACAGCTGTAGAACAGCGTGTGGGTGACTCAGCGTTCCCAGGAGAGGCCAGGGCCTTTTTAAGGAAAGTCTCTAGGCGTTGCAGTGGAGATGGGGCCTGAACTGGGTGGGGGGCAGCGGAGGGCCTCCCTCCTCACTGTCCCGCCCCAGCCCCTGCCCCTCAGAAGTGTTCCAGTCGTCCCACTGTAGGGAGTGGGGTGGTCGGAGGGAGTGGAGCACCCCCTGTTGGAACTCTGGGTGCAGTTCCCCTATCCCCCAACGCACCCCAGGGCAGCTCACCACTGCTGCCAGCCTCCCAGCCCGAAAAGAGGCGAGTGTCCCCATCCCCTCCCACTCCCCTGAGCGGCTCGAAGACCCAGGACATGGCATGTCCCCGAGGAGCTTCTAGGCTCCTGATGGGAAGTCCACAGCTGGGGTCTCTACCCACCCCAACCCCCCAACACAACCTCCTCCTGGCCAGCAGGGGCCTGGGTTGATGGCAGCATGGGGGGCCAAGGAGCCACTGCCTCCCAGGCCCCCAGAGCACGCTCACCTCCTCTCACCACCTCTCCTGGCAGTCTTCCGGCAGCTGAACACGGCCATTGCTGTGTCCCAGATGTCCTCAGGCCAGTGCCGCCTGGCCCCGCTCATCCAGGTCATCCAGGACTGCAGCCACCTCTACCACTACACGGTCAAGCTCATGTTCAAACTGCACTCCTGTGAGTCCACCGCCTGCCCCGCTCAGCCATGGCCAGCAGCGCCTGCCTGTGTTCAGAAATAAGTCCTGAGGCCGTGGGGATGTGCTAAACACTTTGTTTAGGCGCAGTGGCCGCCCCTGGAGGGGCTTTGAAAGGACGGGAGCTCCTTTGGGGCTGGTGTCAGGTGGGGCAGGCAGGCCTGTCATGGGCCATCCAGTGGCTGACAGACCCTGCTCATCCCCAGGTCTCCCTGCTGACACTCTGCAGGGCCACCGGGACCGGTTCCACGAGCAGTTCCACAGGTGGGGTGGCAGGCGGGCGGGCAGGCTTTGGGCACTGCGGGGATGCCCCCACCATGGCCAGCATCCCCTTGGTGACACCCTGCCCCCACTCCCCACAGCCTCAGGAACTTCTTCCGCCGCGCCTCTGACATGATTTACTTCAAGCGCCTCATCCAGATCCCCCGGCTGCCCGAGGTACGGGTCCCCTGCACCTGGCTGTCCCCCCTGCCGCCTGAGCAGCGTTGGGCCCGTGCTGAGCAGCTCCTGCCCTGCAGGGACCCCCCAACTTTCTGCGGGCCTCCGCGCTAGCTGAGCACATCAAGCCTGTGGTGGTGATCCCCGAGGAGGCCCCCGAGGACGAGGAGCCTGAGAACCTCATTGAGATCAGCACCGCCCCCCCC
>NW_022111312.1:13364892-13388889 GCF_000313985.2 Echinops telfairi
CCCCCCCGCCAAGGAGCCCGTGGTGAGCAGACGCCAGCCATAGCCAATTGGGGGAACGGGATGCTCCAGGGACCGAGGCGCATGGGCAGGCAGGTGGACATGGCTTTGCTTTGGTAGGTGACAGCCAACCTCTTTGATCAGACGTTTGGACCCCCCAATGGCTCAGTGAAGGATGACAGGTAGGGTCTGGCAGCTGAGGGGTGGGGCTCCATGGAGGGTGGCGGGAGAGCTGGGGGGCGGACGGCCCTTCCCAGGAGGTGTACCTCTGGAGAGCCTTGGCTGTGGACCCCAGGGCTGGCGCCTGGGGAATGTGAAGGTGCTCAGCCGGGTGTCCTCTGCCCCCAGGGACCTGCAGACAGAGAGCTTGAAACGTGAGGTGGAGGTGCTCCGAGCCGAGCTGGAGAAGATGAAGCTGGAGGTGAGGGGTGAGGGGCCGGCTGGGGCTGGGCGTCTGAGGCGGGGCTCTGCAGGGCCCCCACCCCACCCCCATCCCTCTGACCAGGCCCAGCGGTACATCGCCCAGCTGAAGGGCCAGGTGAACGCGCTGGAGGCGGAGCTGGAGGAGCAGCGGAAGCAGAAGCAGAAGGCGCTGGTGGACAATGAGCAGCTGCGGGAGGAGCTGGCCCAGCTGAGGGCCGCCCAGCGGGAGGGCGAGCGCAGCCAGGGGCTGCTAGAGGAGGCCGAGAGTGAGCACCCAGTGAGGACGGGTGGGGGGAGGTCTGGGGGTTCCACTGCTTCTGCCCCTCGTCACGGCCTCCCTGACCCCACAGAGAAGGCCAGCGCCACGGAGGTGCGCTACAGCAAGCTGAAGGAGAAGCACAGCGAGCTTGTCAACACGCACGCCGAGCTGCTCAGAAAGGTGCCAGCTGCCTGCGCCCCCAGCGTCCCTCGGCCGGGGCAGGGGCTCTGGAGCAGAGCCGGGGCAGCTGAGCCGAGGAGCCAGCTGCAAGAGGTGAGCCTGCCTTCCTGTGCCCAGAATGCAGACACAGCCAAGCAGCTGACAGTGACCCAGCAGAGCCAGGAAGAGGTGGCGCGGGTGAAGGAGCAGCTGGCCTTCCAGATGGAGCAGGCGAGACGGGAGTCGGAGATGAAGGTGTGTCGGGCACCCCCAGCCCACCTGGTGCCCCAGCCCCCACTGCCCGCTGACACGATGTCCCTTTGCAGCTGGAGGAACAGAGCGACCAGCTGGACAAGCTGACGAGGGAGTTGGAGGCCCGGGCCGGGGAGTTGGGCCGCGCACAGGAGGCCCTGAGCCGCCAGGAGCAGGTGTGGGTGGGGCAGGTTCCCATCCCGCCTGCTCTGTGTGGGAGGCAGGGGGGACGGGCAACCCAGCCTGGGGCTCGGGTTCTCACATGGGGCCCTAGGCGCTCACTGTCCCTGGGGGTTGGGGGGGTGCCCTGGGGGTCCCACGCACACCTGTTGTCCGCAGAGCGGGTCAGAGCTGAGTGCGCAGCTGGCCACACTGAGCGCAGAGAAGGACGCGCTGAGCCATGCTGTGCGGCAGCGGGAAGCAGACCTGCTGGCCGTCCAGGACCTGGTGCGACAGAAGGAGGTGGCCCTGAGCCAGGAGCAGCAGCGAGGCTCGCGGGAGAGGGGCGAGCTGCAGGGGCAGCTGGCGGAGCAGGTAGGTGGGGATGCTCAGTGTCTCTGGGGATGCCTAGCACAGAGCGGCCACGACCTGCCTGCCGGCACTGTCGGCTTCCCCTCCGCAGGCTGTGGAGCTGCCTCCCCGTGTGGCAGGTGCCAGGGCTTTGTCCTGCTGAACGGCTGGATCACACTGCTCCTCCTCTGCTGGAGCACGCTGGCTCTCCCCCTCGTTAGCCAGAGGGGCAGGGCTCCAGCACACCCTCAGCTTCAAGTATTTGAGTCAATTTTCAACTTGGAGACACGGGCTCAAAGGATTGAGAGAGAAATGCAATGGAAAGAGTGGGATTTCCCGTACTTCTGGAAGCCTCTGTGCCCTCGGGATGGAATGGCTTTGAGGACACAGCTGTGAGGAACGGCCAGGGTTTTTTCCCACAGGGGCTGCACCATCTCTGCCTCTAAACGGGCAGTCGGTGACCCTGGGTACAGTCAGCACGTTGCACAAACCAGCATGCCATGTCTCTAGATTCTCCCAGTGCCCCCAAAGCAGCGACTTCCCCTTTCTCCACTCCCTGCTTTCTAGACATTAGTGTTTTTTTATGTGAAACCACCCAGCACGGGTCTCCTTGGCAGCTGCTGGCTTTTCTTGGGGTGGGGTCTAGCCCCCTTTCTGGCCTTTGGGAATAATGCCGCTGTGGACATTCCAGCATGTGCTGTACTGATGTGTGGGTTTTCCTTCTTCCTGGCAGAGGGGAATTGGGTTGGGCTCACCGGACGGACGCAGGGGTCTGGTCCCGTGCTCGGCACCCTGGGTTTGAGAGGGAATCTCCTCTGCTGAGCTGTCCTCTCACCGGCAGGAGTCTCGGGAGCAGGGCCTACAGCAGCAGCTCCTGGACCAGCAGTTTGCGGTTCTCCGGGGCGCCGCAGTTGCGGCCGAGGCCACCCTGCAGGACGCCGTGGGCAAACTGGATGACCCCCTGCACCTGCGCTGCACTAGCTCCCCAGGTAGGGCCAGCATCCCCTGGGCAGGACCCCTCGCTGGCCCCCAGGGTCCTCCCTTACAGCCCACTTGTGTCTGCAGACTACCTGGTGGGCCGGGCGCAAGCTGCCCTGGACAGCGTGAGCGCCCTGGAGAGTGGCCACGCCCACTACCTGACCTCCATGTCCGGTGAGTAGTGGACAGGCAGTGTGGTGCTCTCCTGGCCCCAGCAGAGGTTTCCTGAAGTCTGTGTCCTGGCAGCCTAAGCCACTCCACCCTCAGGGGTGCTCTTGCTAATGCACGTTCTCTGCGTGGAGGCCGGCTGGGCAGCTGCTCCTGCGTCTCACAGCTACACAGCTCTGTCTACTGTATGGCAACAGAGCACGGAGGGGGTCCCAGCAAGAGCTTGCAGTTACAACACAGATGTTTATAATTTGGAGACACAATTTAATCTGTTACACCAGGTAACAGACATCTGGCCAAGTGCCTCACATGCTCCAACTAGTCTCTTTGGGCAAAGGGGCAGGGGGAGGTTTCTGCTGAGCAGCCTCTGATTGTACTTAAAGTGTAAGGGCCTAGTGACCAGCAGGACTGGGCTGTCTGCCAGCTCACTGAACACTATCCCCACCCGACCCCCACCCCTGCCTGTCCTCCCAGATGCCTCAGCCCTGGTGGCAGCCCTGACCCATTTCTCCCACCTGGCCGCGGACGCCATCATCAATGGCAGTGCCACCTCACACCTGGCCCCCACCGACCATGCTGACCGTGAGTATTGTCTCCACACGGGAGGAGGGTGACGGCCACAGCCTTGGGCGCTCATAGCCGGCCCACCCCTCAGGCTTGATGGACACCTGCAGAGAGTGTGGGGCCCAAGGCCTAGAGTTCCTGGGGCAGCTGCAGGACCGGCAAGCGCTGCCTCAGGCCCAGCCCAGCCTGCTCCGGCTGCCCCTGCAGAACCTCCTCCAGCTGGGCCAGGTGAGCGGGTGAGGGAAGGGCCCGGGTGAGGTGGGTGGTGGGCGGCCTGGGTACTGAGCCGCCTGCCCCCAGGAGCTGAGGCCCCAGAGCCTGGACGTGCGTCAGGAAGAACTTGGGGCCATGGTGGACAAGGAGATGGCGGCCACATCGGCTGCCATTGAAGACGCCGTCCGGAGGATTGAGGTGAGGATGCCCAGAGGTGGGAGGCCTGGCCGGGCACAGCACAGCACTGCTGGTGCCCGCTCACAGCACCGCCCTGGCCCTAGGACATGATGAACCAGGCCCGGCATGCAAGCTCAGGGCTGAAGCTGGAGGTCAACGAGAGGTGAGGCCCACTCCCCCAGTGGCTGCTTGGTCTCCAAACCAGAGCACTGGCTGAGCTCCAGGTACCCTCCTTGGGTGAGTGGGGACAGCCCCTCCTCTGCCCTCTCCTCACCTCCTCCTGCTCTTTCCCAGGATCCTCAAGTCTTGCACAGACCTGATGAAGGTGAGTGATAGGATGGGGGCCCGGGCCTGATGGGCTGTCCCAGACGTCTGGCCTCTGGGTGACGCGCATCCTGGTCCCTGTAGGCCATCCGGCTCCTGGTGACGACGTCCACCAGTCTGCAGAGAGAGATTGTGGAGAGCGGCAGGGTGAGTGGTGGTGCCCCTCCAGTTCTGCCACAAAGCCATCCCCAGTCTTGGCGGATCCCTCCGCCATGACCCCCTGTACAGGGGATTTCTACCTGGGGAGCCTGAGCTGGCCGGCCTGTCCTCCCATTGCCACTAGGGGGCAGCCACACAGCAGGAGTTTTACGCCAAGAACTCACGCTGGACCGAGGGCCTCATCTCTGCTTCCAAGGCCGTGGGCTGGGGGGCCACGCAGCTGGTGTGAGTGTGCAGGGAAGGAGGGGCCGGGGGCTGGGGCGTGCAGTAGAGCCCCTGGCCTCTGACCGCCCTGTTGCCCCGCAGGGAGTCGGCCGACAAGGTGGTGCTCCACACGGGCAAGTACGAGCTGCTCATCGCCTGCTCCCACGAGATCGCGGCCAGCACCGCCCAGCTGGTGGCTGCCTCCAAGGTGTGCAGGCCGGGAGGTCCCAGAGGGGGTGGGCAGGGCGAGCAGGCCCCTGAGCAGCCCTTCTCGCTTTCTCCAGGTGAAGGCTGACAAGCACAGCCGCCACTTGGGCCACCTGCAGGAGTGCTCCCGCACAGTCAATGAGATGGCCGCCAACGTGGTGGCCTCCAGCAAGTCGGGCCAGGAGCAAATCGAAGAGCGCGGTGAGTGGCCGGGCCGGGGCTGCCTGTGCTGTCAGGCCCAGCCCCAGTGAGTGACCTGTCCGCCCTCCTCCTGCCCACAGAGACCATGGACTTCTCAGGCCTGTCGCTCATCAAACTGAAGAAGCAGGAGCTGGAGTCCCAGGTGGGCGGTGGGCGGCCGGCGGGCAGAGCGAGGGGCAGCCTGGGTGGCGTGGGGTCCGGCTGTGTGTGCTGACGGGCGGCGCCGTGTGCTGGGCCTGCAGGTGCGCGTGCTGGAGCTGGAGAAGACCCTGGAGGTGGAGCGGGTGCGGCTCGGGGAGCTGCGCAAGCAGCACTACGCCCTGGCGGGCGGCGGGGGGACACCAGGCGAGGAACCGCTCTGCCAGCCCGGCCCTGCCCCGCGCCCCGTGGCCCGCAGAAAACCACCCCTAGCGCAGAAGCCCAGCGTCGCCCCCTGACAGGACGCCCAGGTAACCCCTGGCCAGGCTGGGTGCGTGCTGCCTGGGAGGGCGGGCAGGGGCCAGCCCACTGAGCTTCCTCTGTGCTCCCGACAGCCGGACAGAAAGGACGGCGTCCACCCGGCTGAGCTGAACTAGGCGCCGGCCCGGGACGGCCCCTGCGGGGCCACAGCAGGAGTTTCTGCGGGCAGCGGGCGCCTCTGCAGACAACACACGGGCAGTTCCCGCGCACAGCGTGGCTCTGCTGCTTTGTGAGCTCCCAGTGCCCCTCCACGCAGGGGGAGAGTGCGGGGCATCGGGCGCTGCGGCTGTTCGCTATGCGGGGGTGTGTGAGGGGTTAACGAAGTTTATGGAAAATTCTAGTCTTTTCATTCCATTTTTCCGTGCCATTTTTTGAAACTCACTTGGAATGAAGTTGACGGTGTGAATTCCATCACTGTGCGTGAGAAAGTGACAAACGAGGTAGTGTGTGCGAGGGAAGGGTTCTCCATGTCTGAGGGAGGGTCGTTGTGCAAGGTGATTGTGTACATGAGGAAGAGCAAAGGTGCACTGAAGAATGTGTGCGAGTGTGTGTGTCAGGCAGACTAGAGGAGAGGGAGTCAGAGGCAGCAGGAAGTGGTGGCGGCCAGTGTGTATGTGAGAGACTGCGAGACAGGCTGTGGATTGGAGACACTCGGAGAACATGAGGCAGTGTCTGTGCCAGGTAGCGTGTGAATGGGAGGAGCGAACAGAAGACAGTGCACATGTGAGTGGGTGTGGGGGGCAGAGAGATGAGAAGGCGTGTGTGCAGGCAGGTGTGAGACAGTATGTGAGGACGTGGGGCTGGCGGAGTGGCCGTGTGAAGGGTAGTGTGTAGGTGAGGGAGACTGGAGAGTCTGTGCAGGACGATACAGAGGACGTGAGGGGGCAGTGTCGGAGGGAGAGTACGAATGAAAGGCAGTCTGTGTGGTATGTGTGCAAGGTGATGCACAGGAATGAGAATGTGTGAGGTGAACAGTGTGTGTGACAGACACTTGTGTGTTTACAAGACCCTGTGCACGCAGGAGAGCGTGTGAGGGGTGTGTAATGTGAGGGGCAGAGGAGGATGGGTGTGGCTGTGCAAGCACTGTAAGGCAGACAGTGTCCGTGTGTAAGGTGATGGATATAGATGCTATCTATATGGAGGGTGAGACAAGAGGTGTGTGATCAATTTTGGAATTTGAGATGAGACAGTCTGTGTGAGACTGTACGTGAGTGACATCACAGGCATGTGAGTGACTGCGAGACAAGGCAGATCACGTATGCAACTGGAGGGGTGGATGAGGCAGAGGCAGACTGAGTGGTGGAGTGTCCGTGAGAGAGGGAGGCAGACGTGGCGTGATGGAGGGTATGGAAGCGTGCGAGGCAGAGAGTGTGTCTCAGGAGAACATGAGGCAGTGCGTATGATGGATGATTTATGCGCATTGTAACGTATACTATGAATGACGTGTTGTGTATGTGCACAAGGAGACATGTGTTTGACGGGATATGGGACCATGTGAGTGAAGCAGTGTTGAAGGAGAGGAGGAGGAGATGGTGTGTCTGCGACATAATGCATATGAGTGACACAGTGGGAATGTCAGAATATGGGAGTGAATGTGCAAGCCAGAGACAGTGTAACTGAGAGTGTGACACTGCACAACATACGGTGTGAGGCAGGGACAGTCCAAGTGAGTGGACACACATCTCGTGAGGCTGGGCCTGCAGGGAAGGGACCATGGATGTAAGTGGCGTGGGGTCTCCCTGTTAGAGGGTGGTTAGGCAGCATTTGAGCAAACAGACCCTGTGTAAGGGAGGTTGAGATGCTGTGTCTGCATGACGCACTGGGGTAAAAGTGTGGGAGGCAGATACAGTGTGTCTGAGGAGGAGATGGCATGAACGGATGGAACGGCGTCAGCCCTGGGTGGCCTAGTGGGAATGAGAGTCGGTGTGTGTGTACCGGGAAGATCGGAGATGGGGACTGCACAAGGGAGTGGTCGTGGGGCAGACAGGACTGAACAGTGTCCTTGAGAGCCTTGGCCAGATGATCTTCTGTGTAAGTGACCGGGAACGTAAGAGACAGTGCCCGAGGCGGTGAGAGACTCCGTCTCGGAGAGAGAGCAGGAGAAGCGGTGAGACTGAGCCGTGGATCTACGTGAGACAGGATCTGAAGGAGAGTGGGAGACGAGCATACAGGACGGCCAGAGATTGAAACCTCCAGCTAGCTACTCCACGGGAGGAAGATGGGGCTTCTCTGAAAGCCCACTGGTGCAGTCCTACAGGGTCCCTGAGAGAGTGTCTGTCAGACTGGGTATACGTGCGAGAGACCATGTGAGCTGGTGTGAGAGTGGGGGAGACCGGGAGAGCCAGGGGGCAGATGTGACAGAGACGGCCACACTAACCTGGGGAGCGGTTGGCAGTGGGGTCTCCGCATCAGCCAGCCTGTGGCAACATTCCTTCTCACTCCTGGCGAGAGTGCCTCCGTGGCCCATCTGGCAGAGCTCTTACTGGGCCCTCGGGGAGGCAGAAGCCTCCTCCCTCCTGAGCTGCAGCCTCACCGCAGCTCCTCGGCACAAGGCAGTCCCTTTTGGTGGCACACCAAGCCCTTCACTCCTCCCCTCCAGGCCCTGGCCAGGACTCAGCGGCAGGGCCACAGATAGCTGCTCTATGTAACAGCAAATTTGAGCCACAGAAAAACTGGCTAGTGCCGCTTCTGGTTTTGCCGTAAGCACCCATTGTGGCCTCTCTGGGCCATTTATGGACCAAGGTCGTGAGGCTGCTGCCCATGTAAGTTTACACGACAGTGAGGGCTCCTTCCAGCAGCAGCTTAGGGCTTTGCTCCATCATCCCAGCTCTCCTGCTGAGGTCCCCTTTGCCCACCCTGGGTTCCATGCTCCCCCCTCCCACATGACCAGGCCTCTAGAGAAGGGAGGGGTAGGCCCGAGTGACTATAGTCAGGAATTTCAGGTTATATTTCTCCTGATGGGTCTGAATTTGACCTGGCCACACACAGCATTCCTGCTTCTGAACCCAGACCCCACTTGCCATTCCAACTCGTGGGACCCTACGACATGTGGGAGTAGAACATGCCCCATAGGTTCTCAGTGGCAAGTCGCTTGGCCTTTCTGACATGGAGCTGCTGGGTGGACAGGAACCCCAGCCTTAGGGGTGGCATCAGCCATGGCTGGGAGCTCCTTATGTAAGGCTCCTCATGTAAGGGGACTTCAAAAAGCCGGTGGAAAATTGCGTTCTCTTTCCATTCCACTTTATATCCCCACCCCTCACACTTCTTAGACAACTGAACAGGCAAGATGACAGCGAGATCCAGCCTAGGTTTCTACCTGAGAAAGGAATCTGTGCTCCGCCCTGTGCGCAAGAAGCTGCAGGCACAGCCAACTGGTTGGCGAGGCTCACACGATGAGGGTGTGGGCCAAAGTGGAGTTCCCACTGAGGGTGGGGGGCAGTTGGGTTTTGGAGGCCAAGTCAGGGCCATTTAAGCCAGGTTAAGAGGTTGACTGGAAGGGTAAGCTAAGCACAAGGAAAATATGTAAAACATAAACAAGGAGAAAGGAATACAAATAACAGACCAAGCCACAAAACAAACTGGCAAAATTAGAGAAATCAAGGATAAAGGAGGTCTGTGGCACCCCACTAATTGGTCCTTACAGTGACAATGAACAGAGTAAACCATCCAATCAAAAGGCAGGGAGAATGCATTCAGCAGCATGATCTAACGAGGACAGACTCAGGTGGAAAAGGGAACGGGTGGGGAGCAAACATTCCTGCAGTGGTAACTCTCAGAACTATAGTGTTGATTTTAATATAAAGCCAAAGAGCTAGAACAATTATAAATGTTTATGCACCTGAAATCAGAGCTCAAAAAATACATAAAGCAAACACTGATAAACTGAAGAGAGAACTCACTCACTGCCATCGCACTGAAAGCCACCCTCTATGGGGCCTCCGAGACGAAATCTTTACAGGAGCACACAGGCCTCATCTTGTATCCACAGAACAGCTGGTGGGTTTGAACTGCCCTTGCAGGCAGCGATTCAGTGCTTATCCCTCAGAGCCACCAGGCTCCCTGACTCCAATCATAGGCGATGGCTTCAGCACACCATCCATAGTGGATAGAAGTTCTGTAAGGGTCACTGGGGACAGAAAGCTCCTGAATGACCCTGAACTTGACAGAACAGCAGCACCCATACTGACTTCCCCAAGGCTCCGCCATGGGCCATCTCACAGAACAAGCCTCAATACATGGAAAAAGACAAGTCATACAGGGTATTCTTTCCAACCACAATGGATTACAAATATAAATTACGAAACTAGAAAATACATAAATGCCTGGAAATCAAGACACTATTATAACTGAACTGATGGGAGGGGTCGTCCAACTACAGGGTAGAAGGCCAACACACACAGTCCCTGTGCCCCAGTGTTGACCAAAGTGGGCAACAGTGCGCCCTGGGAATCCCTCTGGCATGGTTCAAGGGCGGGGTGTAGCTGCCAAAGCAGATACCTACACTTTAGAGTGGACGAGAGGTTATAGGACAAAAGCTGTTAACTGCCAGGGCAAGTGCTAATTTTAATTTTTTCATGAAAGGGGATAGAAGACCAAATAAATTTGGGAACTTGGGCCCTCTACTAACAAGGAGAGCCCCAAAAGGGAACTACAGCAATGCCATTGACAGCCCCTCCCATGAGTAAATCAACCCAGGGGCATAATAAAAGACTGATGCCAGGAAAACTACAGACCACAATAGCAGGAAACCTGTGGAAGACATAACATTTATGCTAGTACTGCCCACACACCATAAGCAAGACACTGAAAAACCCAAACCCAGTGCATCAAGTTGATTCTGACTCTGTATAGGGTTTCACCTCCCAGGGAGCAGCTGGTGGCCTTGACCGGCTGACCTGCAGGTAGTAGTGCAATGCTTGCCCGGCAGTACCACCAGGACGCCTCTGGAGAAAAGGCAATTCCTGCAGAAGCCCAATGACATGCTTTAATGCTGTGTAATAGAAAAGGTCATCGGTGTCATCGAAGGAAAGACCCTGAATTTGTTCCAACCACAATGGATTACAAATATAAATCAGAAAATATATACAAATGCCTAGAAATAAAAACACTATTAAACAAGGAAGCCGACTTACCATGCCCACACAAGGAAACCAAGAAAGTTTGGTGCCATGTTGGCACCAAGCCGGAGGAAGATGTCCCTGCACAGAGGACTGTAGGACTGCCAACAACTCAAGATAGGTCCCCTAATGAGCGTACAGCAACAGAGGACAATAATGAGGGGACACAGCGGGGAGATATGTGGCCTGAATCCCCTGCAGCTGGACAATCCAAGAAGGGAGCAATCGGATCAGCAATTGGAGCAAAGCCTCTAAAGAGCCCCAAAATAGCCTTCAGGCTAGGAGGGGCAGCCCCGGACTCCCCCACGACCAGAGGGGAGAGACCCACAAAGGTCAGCGGACAGACCTAGAACTAGATGGGGTTTTTTGCTATTTTTTTCAACCTTTTGTTTTCTTGTTTGGACTAGGACATTGCTGGTTTGCCTACTTATATAAGACAGACAAGGGAAGCAAGCTCGGGGAGAAAGCAACAGGGTCAACGGCCCCAGAGGGTCTTGTGGGGAGAAGGGGGCAGGGGGAAGGGTGTGGTGAGCAAACAATGCCACAGACAGGGAAACAAGTAGGGAATTAAAACCAACATCTAAGATGTAGAGATCCTGTGGGTATTAGAGCAACACCAATCTAGCTGACAGCAAGTACTAAGAGGTGGAAGAAGGGGAACGTGATGGTGGGGCAGGAGGAGGCAAAAGGAAACAGTAAAGTTCTAGTAAGTAAAGCTATAGATAGGTTTTAACAGAGGTGTGTACTTATGTAAATACAGTAATCCATAAAAACAGAGGTATTGGCCTATGTACATATAAGGCAAGACACAGGCTGCGCACAGGCCTTGGGCCTCCAATCATACCCTCTCTCAATACAAGAACACTTTGTTCTAACAAAATGGCATTTTGTGATGCTCACCCCACCCCACACACACACACACACACAAACATGATCGCTGAAGACAAAATGTGTGCATAAGCAAATGTGAAGACGATGGTGCCCGGCTATTAAAAGATAGTGTCTGGAGTCTCAAAGGCATGAAGTTAAACAAGCACCATCCAACAGTGAAGCAACAAGTCCACATGAAGAAGCACACCAGCTGGTGCAATCAGAGGTATCAGTACTGGGTAACAGGCATTAGAAGATTCATAACAACAAACAAAAACACGGCGAGAATGGGAGAAGGGGGTTGGAACAGAGACACAAAGACCATCTGCAGACAATGGAACATCCTCCCACAGAGGGGACTCAGGGAAGGGATGAGTCAATCAGTGCAGTACAGCACTGATGGATCACACAATATGCCTTTGATCACTTGAGGCCTCCTCACCCCCACTGTCATGACCCCAGTGCTGCTTCCCACTCTGGACTGGACAGAGCATGTACATAGATAGGTATAGGCAAGCTCAGGACACACAGAACCCAGAAACAGAAATGGGAATAGTGATACCAAAAGGAGAAGGGGGAGAGAGGTGGGGAGGAAAGGGTACTGATAGCAATGAATGGCACGTAACCACACACACCCCTCCAGGGAGAACAGAAACCAGAGGGGAAGGGAGACAGCAGTCCGTGTGAGATATGAAAACAATAATCAAAAATCTATCAAGAGACCACAAAGCAGGGTTGGGGGAAGGAGCTGATCCTAAGTGCTCAATAGAGAGTAAATGTCAGTGTCTGGGGTCTTAAAGGCTTGAAGATAAACAAGCGGCCATCTAGCTCAGAAGTAACAAAGCCCACATGGAAGCAGCACACCAGCTAGGATCAGGCATCATCAGAACAAAAAATCATCATTGTGAATGAGGGGAAGTGCGGGGTGGCGACCCAAAGCCCATCTGTAGGCAACTGTACATGCTCTTACGGAAGGGTCGCGGGGGAGAGAAGCTAGTCGGTGCAGTGTAGCAATGATGAAACAAACAACTTTAGTTCCTAAATGCTCCTACCCCCCACCCCCCCCACACACACACAATCATGATCCCAATTTTACCTTACAAATGTGGCAAGACCAGAGAATGTACACTGGTACAGATAGGACCTGGAGACGGAATCCAGGGCAGATGATCCCCTTCAGGATCAGTGGTGAGAGTGGAGATACTGGGAGGGTGGGGTGGAAAGGGGGAACCAATTACAGGGATCTACATATAACCTCCTCCCTGGGGGATGGACAACAGAAAAGTGGGTAAAGGGAGATGTCGGACAGTGCAAGATATGACAAGATACAAATTATCAAGGGTTCATGAGGGAGGGGGGACCAGGGAGGAAGGAAGGGGAAAAAATGAGCTGATACCAGGAGCTTAAGTGGAGAGCAAATGTTTTGAGAATGATGAGGTCAATGAATGTACAAATGTGCTTTACACAATTGATGTATGTATGGATTGTGATAAGAGTTGTATGAGCCCCCAATAAAATGATTTTTTTTAAAAGGTAAATGTCTAGAACGATGAAAATGAAAAGAACGATGGCAATATATGTACTAATAAGTTGGATACAATCGATGTACAGATTGTAACGAATTATAAGAGCCCCAAATAAAATGATCTTTAAAAAAAATTTTCCAAGAGGACAAAAAATAAAAACAAGGAAGACACAAGAAAAACGAGTTGGATGAAAATGGAGAAGATAAAAAGCATTATTGAACAAAACAGGCCTCACAATTTACCATCTCAGAATTTACCATCCAGCCTCATACCACACACTAATAACTACAATTCAAAACGGGTCACGTACTTAAATACCTAAAATCATAGGAAAAATACTCGTGCCCCCAATTCATGGCATAAGTACACTAGCGAACAAAATATTGTACAAACAGAAGATACGGTCAATAAGTAGCGCCTGCTAAGTTAAATACTTATGCTCATCCAGGCAGAGACCTGGTATCACAGTGGGTTACTAGACATTAACAAAGGTTGGCAGTTCAAACCACCAGCTGCTCCACAGGAGAAGATGCTGCTGCCTGGGTCCCTGAAGATTTGGTCTCCAAAAGCTAAGAAGTCAGAACATTGAAAAGGAAAGCGATGATCTCTTCAACAAATGGTGCCGGCAAAGTTGGATTTCCCCTGTACACTGAGACAGGGCCCATGCCTCACCTTATGTACAAAAACAAGCTTGAGGATGGGTCAAAGGTCTGAATGTCAGTCCCAGAGCTATAAAGATCATCAGTGAGGAATCGGGGACAACCGTAAGGGCCCGTGGCAGGGCCTGTGCACTCTATCATATAGGATGGCGGGAACAGCCTTGGTAGGCGAAAGTATGGATGACGGGCCTGCTAAAAGTAAGGAGAACCAACAGACTTGGGGGAGGGGATTTATAACAGATAAGGAACTAATCTAAAATCTGCATCAAAGTGACACCTCAAAGCAAAACAAAAGCCCAATTAAAAGGCACGAACAACAGAGTTCACCAAAGATGACATCCGACATAAGGTGCTCGTGATCGCCAGCCATTCGAGACGTCAATCAGAATCACGGGACGGACAGCAGAAACGTCGGTGAAATGAGACAGTAGTTGGTGTAAGACATGGGGGGGGAAAGTTATAAATTATCAACGGGGCATGAGGAAGGGAGGGGGGGAAAATGAGCTGATGCCGGGGTTCAAGTAGAAGATGCTTTGCAAAAGATGATGACAACATGTAAAGATGTGTTTTAAAGAAAGGTTGGGAAAAAAAGTTTGATAAAATGGATATATGAATGAAGTGTGATAAGAGCTGTAAGAGCCCCAATAAAATTTAAATTAAAACAAACGAAACGGTGGTGATACCACCTCACATCAGCATTGACAGCAAAGTTCACAGAACCCAAAATGACAATGACACTTGCGAGAGTCCTCAGAGAACGGAAGCCTGAACACACTGCCGCTGGGACTGCAAATACGGACGTACGGGGAAAGTCACTGTTAGCGAGCTGAGGCTGATTCATAGCAATTCCCGTTCACAGTGACCATGTAGGACCCAGGAGAACTGCACCTTTGCGTTTCCGAGACTGTAACTCAACAGGAGTAGAAAGCTTGGCTTTCTCCCCAGGAGCAGCTGGTGGTTTCAAACTACTGACCTTGCAGTTAGTTAGCAGTCCAAAGCATGACCAGTATGGTGCCACCACAAACAAGTCATTCACTGCTGTCAAGTCGCCCGACTCATGGTGACCCTACAAGGCCGGGATAGAACTGCCTTTGTGGGCATCGGAGACTACAAGAGTAGAAAGCCTTGATTTTTCTCCCTCAGAGTGTCTGGTGGTTTTGAACTGCTGACCTCACTGATAGCAGCCTGACGCGTATTCACTAAGACACCGGGGACCCTTCCCTCACACAACTAGGAATAGGAACTTCATAAGCTCCAGCAGTTCCTCTACTTGGTATATATCCTAAAGAAGTAAGAACATGAGCAGACATATGCATACATGTTCAGTACAGCATTGCTCACAAAACAAAACGGAAACCTGGATCCCCGTCAGAATGGATAAATACACACAATAGAATACTGTGCGTCACTGACAACTGCTGAAATCACCGAGCATCTCGTGCCGTGGACAAACCGGAGATCATTATGCCAAGTGAAGCTAACCAGTCACAAAAGGACCAACAACGTCCTGGACCACCACGAGCAGGATAAAAACCAAGCCAAGGACTTGCACACCAACGGGAACAGATGTCCAAGGGGAGGAGGAAAAGAAGCAAGACACTGACTACAGCAGTGGTTCTCAACCTGTGGGTCTCGACCCCTTTGGTGGTTGAAAGGCCGTTCACAGGGGTCACCTCATTCATCACATTAGCAAAGTTACAATGATGAAGTAGCAATGAAAATAATTTTATTGGCTGGGGAGTCACCACCACATGAGGAACCATGACAGGGTTGAGGCAGTAGGAAGGTTGAGAACCGCTGGACTAGAGGGATGAAAGGAGGAAGAAGAGAAATCCAGGTGGTGGTGTGGGAGTCGTGGAACAGTGGTTTAAATTGCTGAATGCAATTTATGGTCTGAAATGTAAACCTCCCCAACAATGACAGAACCATGAAGCAAGGCATGACAAGGATGGACCTGGAGAAATCCGTTCATCATGGAAGGGCAAATATTACGAGACCACTGCTATAAGGGGAGGTTTGAAAAAACAAGACAAAGACATCAAATAGAACAGACTTTGGAGACTACCCAGGTGGGGAGGTCAAAGGAAGGACAATAAAGCAATCAGCTAGCCTGAGGATGGGTGTTACCTTGGGTGAAATGGAAGATTTCCACAAGGGAAAGAAGTGAAATCAAGGAGTGGGTGGGAGGTCAACTATTGGGGGCAGGGGTGGGTGGGGTGGAGTTGATTAAGCCATTGAATGGGAAGTTGGTGATCTGAAATGTCAACTTCCATGTCATTTATACCTCAAAATTTGAAACAAAACAAAACACTAAGGAGAGGTTCTACTCAATCCTACAGAACTGCCCACATCAATTCAATGACCTAGCCAACTACACAAGCGGGCAGAAAATCACCTTCAGTAGCATCAGCTGGCAGACAGGTGTGGCTGATGAAGGTTTGGAAAAACAGTTCTTTCAAGCTTACAATGGCCACGTAGAACCCAGACCATACTCATGGTTACGGGGCTTACTAAGGGAGTTAACAGGTTACAAATGGTCAGGATGGGAGGACAGGCAGGACAGCCTCTCTGGTCTGCAGCCACACAGCCCCTTGGCCTCTGCCCTACTCCTGCTATGTCACAAAGCTCTCTCAGGACTACTAATAAATGCACAAAGGGCACACCACTCCGCAGTGAGCCTCAACCGACTCTGGGTCAGCACACTGTGCCTGGAAGCAGCCCCTCCTGGCCACAGGCACTTGGCTTACCTTGCTCTGTGGGCGGGAAAGTCTGCTCAGGCACTCCCTGGGCCCTGGAAAGTGGTCTCCTGGAGTTGCGAGGCTCAGGACAAAGGGACCTGCAGGGCTCAAATTATGCGCTCCACGCTGGGCCCGCCTCTCACTGGCAGTGAGCGGCCCTCCTCCTGCTCCTGATGGCTGATTTTATACTCACCAGGATGGCCACCAGTTAACTCTTAACAATCACTCACAGCTAACTCAAAATTATCAGCATCTACTCCCCACCTGGTCTTACCCTGACTGCCAGGAAAAAGGCATTCTGCGGGAGTCACCAGACTGGCCAAAGGAGCCACATTCAATGGGAGCTTGTCAAATTGTAAAATGAGAGCCTACGGACAGGTGGGCAGGGAAAGAAAGGCGGGGGTGATTGGCAATGAATCTCTAAAATGTGTAGCAAGCCTCAACATCTAAACACAAAGGCAATCCAGTTTACAAATGGGCAGAGGACACACACAAACACACTTCATTAGATACTCAGGTGGTCAGCAAACAAGTGAAACAAATGAAAACTCAAAACTCCCCGCCATGGAGTTAGTCTCACAGATGCAAATGCAAGTCAATGCGACACAGGACGAGTTCTCATCTCACAGCATTAACAACTCAAAAACCTCTCAGGAAAACAAACGCGGGGAGGGTGCGGAGAAGCTAGAATGCTCATACTCTGGAACAACCAGTGTGAAACGTGGTATGGTGCTTCTTGAAAAAGGAAAATATAGCTTACCACATGATGTAGCAAAATCCCACTGTTGGGTGTACAGCCTAGAAAAGAGCCATGCCGTGAACAGATATGTGCACACGCATGTTCACTGGAGCACCATTCACAATAGCAACAATAGAGACACCTCAATGCGCACAAGTGGAAGAATGGGTAAGCAAACAATGGTGCTGTGTTAGACAGGGTTCTCTAGAGAAACAAAACCAGGACACTAATAATTTTGTATATATTTATATAGATAACATAAGAAATAAACAGTTAACTAATCTATAAAGCAGTACAAATGGCTCAGTGCAACTCACTTCCGTGAGACAGCTAGTACACTGGCAGTCCTTCAAGTCTTGAGGGCCGCAGGGTAGCCCTCTGTGGAGCAATTCAGGCTATCTGGCCACAGGCTGCAAACAGCAAGCAGGTCACCAACAGCCAGATGACAGGGTCCGACAGTCCCCAGCTCAAGAGATGTAAATTCCAATGGTGTGGCGAAGCAGGTCTTGAAGGAATCTCAAGTTATAGCGACACAGTACACGGGTACGCGTTCCACAGATAGTGTAGCTTGCAAATGGAGGCACAGAACAAACAAGGCAGCCACACACTCGTCCGATGAGACAGGCGAGGCTCGCTGAGCTATTTCTCTCTCTGCCCTTCAACCAATCTCACGTGTTCATTGGCCATGTTGGCACAACAAACCTACCTACCACAGGTGTACACACACAATGGAATACTCTGCAGCATTAAAGAAGATATACATCTGCAAAACACCTCAGCACGGATGAACCTGGAAGACTTTATGCTGAACACTGAAGGACAAGCATTTTATGAGACCACTATATAAAAAGTCAAAAGGTTTTCACATTAAAATATTCTGATGATGCCCCAAGTGGGAGGTTGGGAGGGTAAATTACGAACTAGAGGGTAGAGATGTTAACCTGGGTCAAGGAGAAGGCAGTACAAAGCAAAAGGTGAGAAAACAACAACAAAGGTGAAGAGGGCACTGGAGAAATGTGAGGGAACAGAAGAGAACACGAAGACCCGAACCTGCAACCCTCCCGAGTTGGTGCCGGAGGAGAATGGGACCATGCCTACAAACGTGGGTTTGACACGGGGGGCGCTTTATCTGTGTATTCATTTATGTTGCACATCTGCCCTTAGAGACTGCCTCGCCCACCGGCCTGGTGGTCCACAGCATCGCCCTGCATCCAGGGACTCACTTCACAGCCGATGAGCTGTGGACATGGGCGCACGTGCAGGGAACCCACCAGTCCCTTGCTCCCACTGTCCTGCAGCAGCTGGCTTGATAGGATGGAATCGTCTAAAAGTACATTTCTAAATAAGGGTTTGCGGTGGGGCTTGGGATAGAGGCGCTGATATCAAGGAGTTCAAGAAGAAAATGTTTTGAAATGGATTGTGGTAGCAATCATACGATCCTGCTTGATGTGATTGAACTACAGAATAGTATCTGCAAGAGTCCCCAATAACTGATAAAATATATATATATATAAACTAAAACAGATAATTCTGGCACCAGCTAGGTGTGACAATACCGCATAGCCCTGAGGCATGTTCTCCAGGAGGCTGTGTATGCTCTCAACGTGTCCAATACATGGTGCTGTGTCGCCCACAGCCAGGGTTCACGAGTCCAAGAACCAAACAGCGCAAGTGAGAGTGACATTACTCCTATCAGCACCTGTTCCCCGCACCCAACCTGGCTTGGCAGGGCTTACTTTGCACCTTGATGCACCTGTCAGGAGGTCCCTAAATAAAAACATTAATGCTGTAAGGCAGATGAGGTAGAAAGGCCAAGGCTTTGACTGAAATATCAGCCAGCCAACGAGAAACCTATAGGGGGAGCAGAGTCACCATGAGTTGGGGGCCAACTTGATGGTAACAATCACACTGACCTCTGCTACCAGCCTTTCCTGCCCCGAAAAGGGTTTGCACATGCTCCTACCCTGTCCTCGGTGTTGTGGTCACAGACATAGACATCATCCGGTGCCCTGACATTACACCCCACACAGACCCTGCCAGCTCTGCCTTCAAAACAGACCCCATTCTGCTGGGGCCACTGACAAGTGTTGGAAATACAGTGAACCCTCGCCACTTTGCGCTTCGACTTCCGCGGCTTCACTCTATCGCGGTTTTTGTGTAACAGTGCATGCTCTGTCATTACTGCCACTGATTGGCTCATACTGTACACGCTTGATGCCATAAATAATATAATAAATAAGAAATGATAATTGTAACATCCAAAATGTTTTACGTTATTTTCCCTTTTTCGTTTAATAAATTGGGTAATACGAGTGTAATGGTGACTAAAGGGTGTTTTTTCATGTCCTCTATGCTCTAACTACGAAAATATTTGATTAACAAATAAGGAATCCTACTTCGCGGAATTTCATTTATCACGGTAGGGTCTAGAACCGATTAACCGCGATAAACGAGGGTTCACTGTACATGGTGACGACCGCACAATTTAGTGACTACAAGGGGCTTCCAAAAGCCTGAAGAACCCCCTTGTTTTTCAGTCCTTTCCCCCATGTACTTTTGGCAGCCGCCTCGTATAATTACCATCACTGGGTGACATACATAAAAAATGGTTAAAACTGCAACTTTCACATTATATGTGCATTTTACAATAAATAATTTAAAAACCACTTGCACACACAGGAATCAAAGCTGTTGGGATTCTACCATTTATTTAAAAGAACCACCGAACATCACAAGTGGCTTCCACTGGTTGGCCAGCACATGGTGGTGGCTCCACTGTCCTCCATACGCTTGGGACCTGCTGTCTTCTGCCATTCCCAATGTCCCCAGACAAGTCTCCGGTACTGCTGCTGGTGCCGGGCAGAGACTGAGATGTGCCCTGCAGCCACCTCCAGTGCTTTTCCTGGACTTGGCTGTGGAGGGGAGGCCAGCCTGGGGTCCTTCACAAAGCCAACTACCTTGTGTGTGTTTTGGCACCGGTTCCACTGCTAGGCTGGCATCTGGGCAAGCAGAGGTATCCAAGGAGTGAGTGGCACTGATGAGGGTAGAGGCTGGGTTGGCTGAGCCCACCCGATTGGCATGGCAGTGACTCATCCAACAGAGGTTTGTTTGAAGAAGAGACACATGAAAACAGCAGAGCTCAAGTTCCAGGGGCAGACAGAGGGCCCCGCCCCCTGCCCAAGTCTGTCACTCTGGACAGTGCCAACCAGACGGAGTTCACTCAGAGGCTGCCTGCTGGGTGGCAGGAGAAGGTAGGCAGAGATCCCACCACTAAGTATCCAGGTGTGGGACCCCCTGAGGAGGAAGTCTGTAGTCTGGGCATCCTCCCATCCAAGAAGCTTCTCAGAGGCCTCCCCTGCCCGCCCCCAGACCACTATCCAGGGCCAGGAATGCTGGCTAAGAGGCCAAGGCTGGTTCAAGGGGGCAAGGCAGGCCTCCAAAACCGCCCAAGAAGCACAGACCAGCGCACCTTCCCTGAAAGCACCCCCCCACAAGGCACCTGGCAGAGGGGCCACTGCTCCCAGGCCCAAGCGGCGCTAAGGCACAGCACAGCCCACCCCCTGCCCCCTCTGGCTGCACCTGTCTGTGCAGAGCAAGATCTGCACGGTTTATAAAGTTTCCCTGAATGGTGTGAATGTCAAAAAAAGTTGGTTTGTCCAACAATACAAAAGAGGACAGTGACCCACGCAGTAAAAATATTTGGGGAGTGTGTGTGGCTAGGAGCAAACAGGGCACCCATCTGTCCTGAGTCCAGCTCGATCGCTTCTTGCCAGCTCTGGCTCAGCATGAACTGCCAGGGCCCTGAGGCCTCAGAAAGTGACTGGATTGGGGGTAAAGGTAGGAGTAGCTGAGGGGCCCCTGCCATGCCAGAGACACTCCCAGGATAGCCCTCCAGGAAGCAACCAGGAAAGGAGCCGAAGGAAGGGCAGCGCCCGCCCGCCCACCCCCAGCTGCACAGGCACCAGTCTACTGGAGAGGGCACGGGGGAGCCAGGCTCCGTCACAGCGGTGTCTAGACGGCTCTGCACCCGGACCCACCCAACTGACGCCAGGCCGCATAGCCGTGAACAGAACCACTGCCCACAGACCCACCACTCCACACCAGATGTGCAGCCGGGCCTCGGGTGGGCTGGCGCTCACTGCAGGATGAAACCCGGCCGGGGTGGGGGTCGCTGTGGGAGGGCTGGGGGGTAGGGCGACACGTACTGCGGTGAGAAGCCCTGCTGGGTGGGGAGGCCCACCCGGGGAGGCAGCGGGGGGCACTGCAACCCAGGATATGGAAGGGCCTGTCCTGAGCCCGCGGCTGCTGTGAACGGGGTGGCCAAACGTCCTGCCAGCACTGGTGGCGGTGGAGGGGGCAGGCGGCGGGCAGCCACGGCAGGCGGTCCACTGGTGTCGAGCATGGGGCAGGACAGGGGGGTGGCAGGCGCAGGCAGCCGGGGGGGTGGCAGAGGGGCGGAGGCTGGCGGGAGTCTCTGCCCCTTTAGCACCAGCTCCTGGAACTTCTCGATCTTCACTCTGCGCATGTGCGCCAGTTTCCGTCGGCTCTGATAGACATCAATGAAGGAGTCCAGGGGCACCTCTCCATCCAGAAACTTCTCTGCCATGTTCTGAAAGACAGCAAGGTCAGGCAGGCAGGGACAGGCGGGTGGGGAGATGGGGGCAGGTTCATCATCTGGAGGCTCAGCCACATCAGATGGCATTGTGCCCACCCTGGGGACTCAAAGCTCAGGTACTGGCCTTACCTCTGTGTCTTCCTCAATCTTGGCCCCTTCGGCTTGAAGAAGTGCCAGGAGGGTCTCTAAGGAAGCGCTGTTGGACTGTCGGTCTGCAAGAGGCAGGCAGCGTCAGGGGAGGGGACACCTGGACACAGCCTCCCCACCAGAGTTCTAGCCGGCTGGTCACCAGCAGGCTACCCAGAGAACCACAGGGCAAGGCATCCCAGAAGTGTCCTGACAATGCCCCGTGGCACTCTGTGTGTTCTGCCCTGACTCTCCTGTTCCTGGAAGGCCCACCGGGGAAAGTTACCTAGTCTGGTCTTCTTTATCTGATAGGCGTCAAAGAGCAGCTGCAGCTCCTGGTATTTCTGGGACAGGCTGGCTCTCAGTGAGTCCAGCTGGGGCTGGTACAGCAGGTTCCCTTCGGCCAGGCTCCGGTTGCTGGTGAGTGTCATCTCCTTGCTGAGCTGCAGGTTCTGCGTCTGTGAGGGCACACATGGTGATAGCCAACAATGGGTCAGTTCCTCGCCAGTGCAGAGGTCCCTGCTCCCCTTCCTCAGAGCCCAGCCACGCACGGGGCCGGAATCCCAGGACTCCCAGCTAGCACCAGGTGCAAGGCAGCCGCTCCCGGGGCAACTCTGGCCCAAAAGGTCCTGGTTCCCGCAGATCCCTCTTCCTGGGGAGTGGACTCTCCACTGCTGCCACGGTCCTCCCAAAAGCAAACAGCAAGGGGATTCAAGGCTGGACAGGCTGAGGAACTTACTCTGAGGAAGTCACAGAACCACTCAGATTGGGGGGGCGCCGGAGGGGGGAGGGACGACGGACCCCAGGTGTCACGATGCCAGGCTTAGAGATTGTGATCGGTTTTTTGGGGGCCGACATGGCTCCCTTAGGACCATGTGGGCCGAGTTTAGCCTGTCAGGTTGTTGTTTGGTTATATTGGAGGCTGGCCTCTTTCTCTCTCTCCCTGGTGACTGGACCAGCACGCTGCCCCAGTTAGCTGCTCTGCCTCAACCGTGTGCTGTGCTCCATCTGGCCAAGGCACCATGTCGCTGTGCTGCTCCACACTGAGACGCCACCCCACCCTGCCGTGTCTGCTGCCTGGGGGCCAACACCACACCTCCAACCCACCGCTCTGAATGGCTGCATCGTGAGACCAGCTTGGCCACGTTGCCGTCCTGCCCTCCACTGCACCCTGACCCTCTCTTCAGCTTCCCACTGTCAGCTTATTTGCCCTTGAGCCAGTGGCCAGATAATGTAGAACGACCTTCAGTCTGTTCATTGTCCCACGAAAGTGAGCTGGGCCAAGCTCTCTGTACTGCCGTGTGCACTAACTTGCTCTTGTATTCCTCTTCACTATATAAACCTCCCCTTTTCCGTGTAATCATAGGTGTCCTGGTTGTGTTTCTCTACAGAGCCTTGGCTAACGAGAAAGCCCACAGGCTCTGGGATTGACTCTGCTCAGACAGCCTCCTCCTCTCTTCTTCCCATGCTACGAGTTGGCTGGCTTCTGGCTAGTGGTCTGACACAAACCTGAGCCCAACCCCCCCCCCCCCCCCCCCCGCGGGGCATGGATGCCAATTCAGTGACCCCACAGAGCAGAGCAGAGCTGCCCCAGAGAGTTTCCAAGACTGTCAATTTCACAGACACAGACTATGGCCCCAAGGCACCGCAGGTGGGCTCGAACTGCTGGCTTTTAGGTTGGTAGCCGAGTCCTTTATCCAGGGTGCTATCAGGGTCCCAGCTGACACAAACCACTCCCAGGGAGTTCATTCTGATGCCAAGGGACCCTGCACAGGGTTTCAGAGCCTGTCCTCATGACAGCAGCAGACAGCCTCCTCTTTCTCCCCAGGAACCAGGGGTGGTGGGTCTGAGCTGCTGCCCTTGGGGTCTGATGGGTTTCTGATGGGTCATCCTGAAGATGGTGCCCACTCCCCTGACCTCAGTAAGTGCTGGGGGCTAGGGGCAGGTGAAGGGCAGAGGTTACAGAAAACCACAGGTGTATCCCCGCCCTGCTGAATCTCCATTATACAGCCTAGATGTGGGGTTTCCACTGCTCCTCGCCTGGTCTTCATGGAAGCTTCAGTAACTCCAGCCCAGTCCACTCTGCTCTCCTCCCACCTCTGCCCAGTTAGGTGCAACTTCCTTGCACTGCATGGAACGGACTCCTGACACTCACACTAGTCCATTCTCAGGTGACCTGCTGGAGCAGGAAAACAAGGAGCAGGCCCTGGGCTCTGCTCATGAAAACCCAGCCTCTCTCCTGGGTTCTAGGACCCCTGAGGCTCAGCTCAAAGAACCAAGGTCAGGATGAAGTGGACACTCGCAGAGCTGGGAGCTAAGTGTCCTGTCTGCTCTTCCTGTGGCTTGGGGGGGG
>NW_022111312.1:13388989-13390727 GCF_000313985.2 Echinops telfairi
AGTGAAGCTGAACTCTGGCTTCCAAGAGGGCAGTCCTCCTTGCACCTGCTTCACACAGCACCCTGCAAGCCCAAGGGTGAGAAGTTGCACACACTGCTCCCCCCACAGCCCGGGACACTGCCCTGTCATTCTGACTCCCAGTGGCCCTCCAGGACTGAGGAGGAAGTCCCATGGGCTCCAGAGGTTGTGGCTTTAATGGGAGCCGCAGGATGGAGGGCACTCTCCCACTGCCAGGCTGGGTAGGCTGGGTGATGGCCCGAGGATGGCCACATCACTTCCCAGCACTCTGGGTGACTCCACGGTTGGTGCCCAGTAAGAAGCTGAACTAAAAGAAGGAAACTGGCTGCTTGTCACTGCTCGCTGAGGGGAGGGGAAGGCAATGCTCAGGCCCCTGGGCCCAGCGTCAGCTGGACCTCAGTGCAGTCTTCCTTCCAGAGGCATCTTACTGAGAGCTGCCAGGTTCTGCAGGGGGCACAGTAGCATCCCTTAGGGCCCTCAGATAGGCTGAGTGAGAGTGGTACAACCGTCTGAGGAGGGCATTCTTGTCTGGTGCCAGGCTCACTTTCAGTTCTCCCCACACCAGCCTCCCTCAGGCACCTGCCAGGCATAAGACCCCAGCCCCGCCACCTACCCACAGCAGCCTCCGTCTACTCCCACCACAGCCTGACTCACAACCAGTAAACATGAAGTCTGTGTCTTGCCTGGGCCAGAGCCCTGGAGGGCAGGGTACTGCCCTCTTTCGCAGAAAAAGATCCCGGCTGGTGCTGGCCACTCAGTCAGACACCAGACATAAAGACATGCTAGGAGTCACTCAAAGCCACGCCAGGTGGGCATGGTGGGTCACAAAATATGGAGTAATAATATACTAATACACTGTGCTGTTTAGGCACTAAGTGCCCCGAAGCCCACACACAATGGGATCACTGAGGCCGTGTGGCCCTCCCTGGGCCCCGCCCAGCCCAGGGCCAGTGGGGCATTCTGAAGAGGGGCCTGCCCACGTGTCCTGGAGGCAGCACCTGCATCACTGACAGGCACACGCTCCAGTATGTCACCAAGTACTACTCCCTAGCCACCTTCTAGCCATGTCACCTTGCTAGAATTGCTTCGGGTCCCCAGACCGCTAACCTTCAGCCTGGCTGGTCACAGCAGCCCCTCAGAAGCAAAGGCTGTTCAACTACTTCTGTGATGATCTCCCTGTGGTCTGTGTGATCCCAATGCAGGGACCAACCTTACAGGACAGGGTAGAGCTGCCCCGGAGGGCTTCCAAGACTGTCAGTCTTTCTGGAAGCAGATCGCAGGTCTTCTATCCCAAGGTACAGTGGGTGGGATTGAGGCACAATCTACCCGAAAACATTCCTGGAGGTCGGCCACCCCCCAGGTCCCAGGCGACTGAAGTCTAATGCTTGCAGTTTCTAGTACCTCCCCCCCTCCTTCCAGGTGATGGCTGAAATTGAAGCCCAAGTCTCGGTTTCGTGGTGACTTTCATACTCTTTGTTCTAACTGTGGGAAACCACCACCCTTAACCATCAGAAATCATCTCTCAGTGGGAAAGAAGCCTGTATAAACTCAGCAATACGGTTGGTTTCACTTCAGTTTTCCTGCCCTTGATGAAAGAAAACCCAGATGTGTGGCGGCAGCATGTCCGGCAGGTAGATCATTCTCTCTGCCCAGCGTGCAGAGAGAGATTTCCGGAAGGATGTCTGCCTAAAGCCAAAAAGAGCCATCTCTGAAGAGTGTA
>NW_022111312.1:13390850-13397068 GCF_000313985.2 Echinops telfairi
GCTTGATTCATTGTAGCCCTCTCTGAAGAGTGTATTTTCTGCTTGATTCATTGTAGCCCTCTCTGAAGAGTGTATTTTCTGCTTGATTCATTGTAACAGGAAAGCACACCACCACTGTTTCCCATTTCAAGGTCTCTCCTGCATCAGTAGGCAGGTGAAAGTCCCAAGGACTCCTGTCCCTCTTTGACAGCAGAGGTGCCTGGCAGAACAGTGGGCAAGCAAGCACTTGACTGCATGGCGCCCACCAGTTGCTCCCAAGGGGAGAGATGAGGTCGTCTGCTTCCCCCAGCGGGCAGCCTTGGAGGCTGCGGCTCAGGCATCCATTGGACAACAAAAACAGACACCCTACGGCATCAAACTGTCCCAGGCAGAGAGATCCCTTTGTTTCACCTGAAGCATCTGAAGATCTGCCCACTGCTCAGAAGCCATGGTCTCCCTCAAGCGCACACCTGGAGGGTGTGGTCCCAGGGGTGAAAAGCGACAGGGCCAGGGTGGGTCAGAGCTCAGATTTCCAGTGGAAGCGTCTACCGTGGGTGGCTCTGCTTCAAGCTGCCAGAGCCTGGCCCCTCCTTCTGTAATTACACTCCTGCCTTCCAAGGCAGAGAAGTTTGTCAACATTTCCGAGTCTTCACTTTTTGGGAAAATACTCATAGGGTCTTCTGCTCCCTCATGACACTAGAATATAATTCTTCCCATAACAAGGGAAATGATAGGATTGAATGATGTTAGCGAATTTAAACTAATGGATGGAAACTCTTCATATACTTGGAAGCCCAGTAAGTGCCCGCAATCCAATCTGTCCTCAGAATCTGGGCCAAGGACTGAGGATAAAAACACCACCTGCCCCTTGCTCCCTACCACCTCCTCCATCCTAAGAGGGCCTAAGACCTACCTATACACAACAATCAGATTGGTGGGTTGTTTTAAGTCTACCCAGAGCTGGGATTAGCTTTCATTTTTATTACTTCACCTGCCAATGCAAGATGTTTTCTTAGATATATTTCTAATTTTTGTTTTAACTCTTGTGGACTGGTGACAGTTTACAGAGCAATGCATACACGTTTTATTTCAAGGCAACCCCCCCCACCCCACGCAGCATACCGGGTGCTATGAAATGTCTGGCACAGCACTGTAAGTCCCAACGAGTGACAAGGTGGGGCCATGCAGAGAGGGGGCATGGGCTCTAACATGGGCATGCCCCCTGGGGGTCAGAGAACTCATGTCAACAGATGAGATCAACAGACGATCCCACTAAAGCCTTCTCCCCGCCCTCTCATTTCTCTCTCCCCTGCCCCTCCCTGGCCTCCTTGTAGTCTTCTCTTTGGGAGTAAAAACCATGTTTTTTTTCTTTGTTTTTCCTTATACTGATCTTTTAAATGCTTGTCTTTGTAAGACTGGCAAGTTTGTTAAGTATCATGTTCTCTAGTTTCTGGGAATGTCCTGCAATATTTAGAGTTGTCGACGAAATAATATTAACAATATATAATTGGTCAAGTATTCACAAGGGTGGAGGGTAGGGAAGGGTGGGGGGAAAAAAGAGGAGCCGATAACAAGTGCTCAAGTAGAAAATGTTTTGGAAACGATAGCAACATAGGTACAAATATGCTTGATACAATTGATGTATGGAATGTTATAAGCACTGTAAGAGGCCCTCATAAAATGATTTAAATAAATAAGAGTCATCATTTTTTACTAATGCGTAATACTCCGTGGTGTGAATGTACCTGAGTTTGTTTACCCATGACGCTATAAGCAGAGTGATGGGTTGTGTCCGTGTTTTTGCTATTACGGAAATTGCTGCAATAAACATAGGTGGACGTAAAAAAATAAGTAAAACAAGCCATTTCAGAAACAAAAATGGGGGCTCTCACCACCATCAAGAAAGAAGACCCGGGAGTGGGAGCACCAGCCCTGGAGCCCAAGGTCCTTGCACCACGAACTTCCTCATTCTGCGGACAGGGAGGGGCAACCCCAAATGAGTGTCAGAGGAGTGGCGGCGGCAGATCCAGGAGCATGACAGACAGAGCAGTAGGCTCTCTGGCACAGTGCAGTTTATTAGGGAAGGTAAGCAAACCAATAAACGAAACTCACTGCTTGAGTCCATGCTGACTCACAGGCTGCAACTGCCCGTGAGCACCTGAGACTATAAATGTTTAGTCTTTCTCCAGAGCAGCAGCTGGCGGCTTTAAACTGTTGGCCTTGCAGTTAGCCCTCCAACAAGTAACCACTGTGCCACCAGGGTTCCTAGGGAAGCAACAGGCACACACACTGTGGCATCAGAAATACTCACATAGTTCTTTTTCTCTCCCTCGGCCTCTGTCCTGCTCAGAAAGAGTACAACACAGTTCTCGGTGCTGCGAAATGCCTAAAGCACACTCTACTCTGCCTTCAGGCAGCCTCACTCAAAAGGGGTTTGCCTCCAGTTCCCCCAATTTATGTGCCTAGAGCTATCCCACTGCGAGTGAACCTCTAACCTCTCGTCCAAAGGCACTATTCCACTTCCTCCCTGTGCTTTCTCCTTCCATTTCTCCTCCTTTCCTGTCCCTGGGTAAAGGCTGCCCTTTGGATCTCAGAGGGTTGTCTATTCTTATTACGGTTCCCTGGTCCGTTGTTTAGGTGGAATCTGAGCCGCCTCTGGGGTGAGTCCAGTTCCAAGCCTGAAGAGAGACAAAGGGGAGCAGTCTCAAGGGTTCCAATCCAGTCTCTAGCCAAACAGTAAACCTGGTGTTTTCCACAATTTTGTGTTTCATTCCATAATTTCCTCCCACTAATTCCGGTTCTTCCAGGGACCCCTGAGAGTAGTTCTGGTGCATTTGTGTGCTTATTTCAACAGAAGGTCAAAGGCTGCAGAGTTTGTTCAAACTTGTTCTAGACACTGGCGTCCCAAATCTGGGCTTTAAAACCCAACCTGGGCTGGGCCCACTGCAACAGAGAAGGGCTTTTTTTAAAAAGCTGCCCAACAGCCTGCTCCACACTGGAATTAACGCTCAGAGACACCTATCCGCTGAGCAGATGAGGCCCTATGGTTCCCCTGTGCTGGGCTGTAGCTCCCCCTCAACACAGCCCACACTCCTCTGGCTTCCCAAGCTGGTTCAGAAGTGCCCCAAAGACAGGCTTTTCCAGAACCTCTGTGCTGGTTCTGGGTGGGGCGGGCAGGGGAGCTTGCCTACTGCAAGGAACAAATTAAACAAGAGACTCATACAAATCACCCATGTGTCAGGAGGGGACACTAACTACCCCGGAGGGTCAGGCTGCTCAATGATGCTGCCCAGAGATACAGCAATGCCCGAATGCCCAGCCCTGAAAATATGGTCTTTGCAGATGTAACGACAGTAGAACCCTGGTTCACAACCGCATCAGTACATAATTGGATTTTGACATGAAATGTCTAGAAAATTTTGGAATGGAGCTCGAACAAAACATCGGAATCGAGCCAACCCACCTGATTTTTATAAACAAAAGCAGTTCGTGTTTCAGTCACTCTGCGTTAGTTGGTGTTGTTAGAACGTGTGTTTGAACCTTTTGCGGCTGTGTTCCAAGCATTTTGCTATAATTTTTTTGTGGCGTTTTGTACTGTTTTTAGATAAAAAACATGAGTCCTAAGAAAGTTTTTGGAAAAGAATCATCATGATAAGGAACTGGTTGACCGGATTATCGATATTGTTGATGATAATTTAGTAAATCCTCTTAGAAAACAGTTAAGGAAACGCCAACAGCAGACTACAGTAGACAGATTTTGGGGGGGACCATCCAGGTCCTAGTGAAAAAGGGCAAAGAAGGGAAAACCTCCTGAAAAGCAGCTACAGCTGACTCGATGGAAAGGGATCCCCTTCCAGACAATGACTCTCTCCATCCCTCCTCTCCACATCCGTGTCCACGGATGAGATCCGTGACCAGATCCTCATCAACCAAGATATGGGTCACACTGTAGTTGTTAAAACGTATTTTAATGTTGTGTTTCATATTTAAATTATATTAGTACTTAACTTTGAACTTCTTTACTTTGAAATTTCTGTGCAATCTATTGTATAAAAAGGCCAGGGTAGGGTGAAAACTTGGCGGTCAAGAACGGATTAATCTGTTTTCAGTTATTTCTTATGGGAAAAACTGATTCAGAACTCAACTGCATCGCATCTCGACGTTCCTTCTAGAACGGATTAGTGTCGAGGTCCGGGGTAGTACTGTAATCAAAGGAATTAAAAGGGAGGCCCCACTCTCTGGACAAGTCCTCCTCCAGTGACAAGTGCCCACAGAGATGACAGATACAGAGGAAGTGGCCACTGCTGGGAAAGTGGAGCCAGGGAGGCCTGAAGCCTGCTGGCTCCCAAGAGTGTGAGAAGGACAACTGGCTGCCCTCAGCCTCCAGGCTGGTGGGATTAACACAGTGCAGGGAACTTCCACCTGCAAGAATCGGCCACACGCCCTTAAAGCCAACTCTCCATGCTAACCACCCAGCTGGCTACTGGCCCTCCTGTTTCAGGATGGATCATGTGGTGAGGATGGGGGATAGAGGAGTGGGAAATTGGGAAGGGGCTTCATTCTACAGGTCCCCTGCGCCCTGCCAATACACCAGGTCCCAAGCTCCTGAGGCGACCTTTACCAAACTTCTCTCCAGTCCCCAAGTGGAGTGCCCCTGTGCCATGACAGAACCCCTACTGACTCCATCAGCAGGGAACACCTGTGTAAGGCAGAAATCTGTCCAAAGAGGAAAACTCAGGGGACAGGAACATGGTGGCTATACCTGCAGCAGTGGAAAACTTGCAAGACCCGGAAAACCAAGGCAGACCTGTCCCCCTCCCCTCTTCCAGCTCTCACAGGTCTCAAACAGTGCTTCCCAAAGTGGGGCCCTAGAATGATGATCCATGGGGGCTGCAAAGCAAAGACCACTTTAAAGGGTTTTAATTGCCAAGGGGGTAATGAGTACCTTTTTTTTTTGAAAAGGGGTATCAGGCCAAAAAAATCTGGGAACCAACAGTCTAACAGTGGTTCTCAACCTGTGGGTCGTGACCCCTTTGGGGGTTGAACAACCCTTTCACAGGGGTCACCTGATTCATCACAGTAGCAAAACTACAGTTATGAAGTAGCAACAAAAATAATTTTATGGCTGGAGGGTCACCACAACATGAGGAACTGTATGAAAGTGTCCCAGCATGAGGAAGGTTGAGAACCACTGGTCTAACAGGAAGTTTGCTCAATGGAATGAAAGGGCATTTGGATGTACACCCATTCTTCTGATAAGAACATTAAGTCCCCTGAGAGCAAAATGATGTCTCCTTCACTTCCCCATGCCAGGATTTTTCCCGTGGCCAACGGCTGTGTATTTACTCATCCTCATCGGCAGGAGTCTCGACTGGCAGGGTCTTGGGACATTGTTACAAACTTTGCCATTCTAAAGATTAGTTACTTTAAAAGTTCATAATAAATTGCTAATATCAGGTTTCTGTGAAAATTCATGTTTATTTACTAGAGACAATGAGAATCTTGACAAAGAAGTTATTCGCACTGTTAGTTTCCCACAGTACTGATTATGGTTTGACAGTAAACACTAAGGGAAAAACAATCTGATTGTCAGACACATTAGACATGTAGCACACGTATGTGAGACATTCAATAGAGCGCATGTGGATAAACATTAGACAACACTGTGGGGACATTACATTTAGCACATGCGGAGAAGCATTAGATATCACCTATGTGGACACACAACCATATGGAGGTGTTACACACACAACTTATTTGTGGAGGCATGTTAGACACAGCATGTGTGGAGAAACATTAGATACACAAAATATTTATGAAGATATATCAGACACAGCTCATATGGAGACAGGGCTGGATGTACACTACATGTGGAAATGTGTTAGACATAAAACTCACGTGTGACTTGTTAGACAGCACATATGTGGAGCCATATCAGCTTGAGCTGGCTTCCGTAATTCCTTTCTCTTTAATAAAGCCCTTTCCCCGTTACTTTCATTTTTCTGATACTTAGAAAGTCTATCAGAATGTGAGTGTAATTATTATTGTGACTGCCTTAAATCCGCTATAATTTATACATATATTTTTAAAAATCACACTTTATCCGGAGGAGAAAACAACGGGACCGACAGTTCTGGGGGACATGGGAGAGGGGGAGGTAAGGGGAAAGGAAGAGGTGTTAACAAACCCAGGGACAAGGGAATAACAAGTGATCCAAATTGGTGGTAAGGTGGGTGTGG
>NW_022111312.1:13398299-13412504 GCF_000313985.2 Echinops telfairi
AATAAAACGATAAAAAAGTCACACTTTAGTAGCTCAGCTATAGCTCAGACCAGCCATTAAGAAGAAATATCTATGAAAGAGTAATAAAAATCATAAGACCCATGGAAACAATGAGCCCAATGGACTAACCAGACCACGGAGACCCCAGTCTCCATGACCCTGACACAAGCACCTGATGCCCAGCTCCTGTGACCAACTGCTCTGAAAGGGCTCACACGAGGTCATACATAGAATGAGAGAATATATGGTGATAAAACTGAAAAAAATCCTAAAGCAGACCCGACTTACTGGTCAGAGAAATCAGTGAAATCCTGGGACTCTGACCCTTAGTCACCATTCACATACTAAGAACTCTCACTGGAAAGTGAACCAGTGACTCACTTTCCAGCCCCAAAATAGACAGGTCTATGAGGAGGGAACAAAGAACTTTAGTGGCCTAGTGGTTGAGCTGCTAACCACGAGGTCTATAGTTCAAAGTCAACAACCGCTCTTTGGGAGAAAGGCAGGGCTTTCTACTACTAAAACTTTCCGCTATCGGAAACTCAAAAGGGCAGCTATACCCTGTTCTATAAGGTCACTATGAGTCAGCATCGACTTGATGACAGTTGAGTTTGTATTTTGAGTTATATGGAAAACCAGCCCTAGAGGCACAGTGGGCTATGCAATTAAGCTGTTAACTAGAAGGTCAGAGGTTCAAACCAACCAGGTACTCTGTGGGAGAGAGAAGATGAAATGAAATTTTCTGTCTCCGTAAAGGCTTACAGTCTTGGAAACCCCAAGGGGCAGTTCTACTCTGTGCTATAGGGTTTCAATGAGTCAGAAGTAACTCGATGGCAGTGAGTGTGGTCTGGATAAGGGCAGTAACAGTAACACTAGGGAGGTACGCAATCCTTGCAATCATCAACTCCTTGAGATAAAAAGGGTAGCATTTACCTACAAGTTCAGAAGGGTTAGGAAAGAAGTAGCCATGGAAACAGGGAAGAAGTGGGATAAGTGAGTACATTGAGGGGATTGTAATGGATGAGTTGAAACAACACATGTATGAATTAATGAATATAAAACTGATGATCTGTTGTTAATTTTCATCCAATTCACAATTTAAAAATCATTTTTTTAAAAAGAAAACTCTGTGAAACAGCCTGATTGATCCAGGCTCTGGGGACACAGCTCAGAAGCACTCTGTACTTGCGGGCCTTCCAGAGAAGGAGCACCGTGCACAAAGGTCTGCGAGTGGCACACCATCTGCTCCAGGGCTCCGCTCACTTGGTACTGCAGCTCTGAGGCACACAGACTACTGGGGCCCGTTACGTACACACTTGACAGAGAAACAAAGCAAACTACATGTGGATACAGAATCTAGTGAGACAAGCTGCTGGTGGTGATCTGAACACACCACTCGGGTCTCAACAACACTCGATCAGCTCAAACACAGATCCTACAGGAAACAAAGAATAAATTCCTGACTGGCCCCACCTTTTTGTTTTGCTTTTTTAATCATTTTATTGGGGGCTCATACAACTCTTATCACAATCCATACATACATCAATTGTGTAAAGCACATTTGTACATTCGCTGCTCTCATCATTCTCAAAACATTTGCTCCGCACTTAAGCCCTTGGCATCAGCTCCTCATTTTTCCCCTCCCTCCCGCTCCCCACTTCCTCATGAACCCTTGATAATTTGTTATTATCTTGTCATATCTTACACTGTCCGATGTCCGATGTATCCCTTCACCTACTTTTCTGTTGTTCGTCCCCCAGGGAGGTTATATGTACATCCCAACCACCACCCTTTTTTTTTTAAACAAACTTTTGAACTATTTAGTTGGTGTCCTAGCAATCTTCAGAATGAAACAATAAGCTTTTTGGGTAGCATTACTGTTACGTCAAGGATGCCTGGTGGCACAAATGGTTCGGCACTCAGCTGGTAGTTTGAACTCACATGGCAGCTCTGAGGGCAAAAACCCTGGTGATCCACCCCTGTAACAATGCCAGCCAAGTACACCCTACAGGGCAGTTCTACTCTGGCACAGGAGGCTGCTATGAGCCAAAGTCCCTCACTGCCCTCACCAATAGACCTCAATCAGCAGGTCATCCTGCTACATTGATGTATTTCAGTTCCCAGTTGTTCGGATGCACCATCCGCACATCCTGACCAGGTGGGATCCAGCTGGCCCTTTCAGGGGACACAACGTTCAAGCTGACACAGCCCATCCCCACCACTGACAGCTGCCATGCCCTCAACAAGACCAGCTGTCCCAGCTCATCCTGGTCACTGGCTGGCCCAGCTCCGGGCTGACTGTTCTCCAAGGAACACTGGGGTTTCTTTGGGTAGGAAATTACATTTGATTCTGATCCATCCTCTCCAGATAAAACGAAGCTGAATGGAACCTTAAGTGACTAAGCAGGAAACAAATCTCAGTGTGGGGACTTTTCTACAAGTAGCAAGTGTAGATTACATTAAGACCTTAAGCAGCGCCTGTCAGGGATTAGGTGACAAAAGAGGGCTGGCGTGCATTCGGCCAGGTTACTCAGGTCTCCTCTCACTCTAGTAACCTGCTGTGCTTACCTCAACAGTTAGAAGCATTCGGTAAGAAAGGCTGGGCTTTAGGAAAGGCGAGGTTTAGAAAGGCCACAGCCATCTTCCGTCCAGGGAAAAGAAAGCCCTCTGCCCTGCTGACCTGATCCCACGGCGGCTAGCACTGAACCCAGGCGTTGCAGTGAAGCCTGCCACCAAGCTGACCAGCCCCAGAGGGAGGGGAAATGGGAGTGGGGGTGTAGACAGAGTAGAATGTAGCAGAATTCAATTCAAGGTTGCTCTGCGTTTTCTTTAGAAAACCTAACAGTTGCCACGGTGAACGGTTTTGCACGCTCTAGTCAAAAAGCAGGCTGAAATACAGTGCCGGCACTGTAAAGATGGCATGATGACAATATTCTCAAGTACAGCAGCCTTGACTGTTGGTGTGTGAAACCATCTCCCAGGCTAAGGCCAACTTGTGAGAGGAAACTACCAGCTGCTTATCAATTGCCCCGCCAGGACAGCCCACTTGGTAAACAATGGACAGATGGCTTCCCACCCACAGAGTGGACTATGCAACCTGGCTCCCCCCCACCCCACCCAAAGCAGGAGGTGAGGCAGGAGGGCTGCGGCCACACTAAGTGCAACTGACCCCTGGGACATTCAGCTTGACAAATGTCTGGCTCTGGTGGGTGGCACAGGGCAAGGGTGTTTTGTCCTTCTAGAAGATTGGTTTCCTAACATTCCAAGAAAAAACAAGAGCTGTCTCCTTAGTTCTGGGACAAAGTATTTAGAGAACGTATCAATAAGGAAGGGATCACTGTTCCGAGGAGCAGCTGGTGGGTTCGCCTCACTGACCTTTTGGCTCGCAGCGTGCTCAACATAGGGGCCACCAGGGCTCCCTTTGCATGCTCCTACTTCCTGAAATATGGAAAAGGCATGGGTCAGGGCTGCATCGTCTCACCACACGGATTCACTCTGAGCAAACAATCCAAGAAGCGGGATTATATGAACAACTCCAGAGAGAAGAAAGCTATTCACAACCTGCATTATGCAGATGATATAAGCTTGCGTGCTGAAAGCAAGCACTTGCTTAGGAAGACCAAGGTTTGCAGTCTTCAGTATGGATTAAACTCAATAAAAAGGCACAAAAATCCTCACAACTAGTCTGCAAAGAGGAGAAATGATTGAAGCTGTCAAGGATTTCATCTTGTTTGGATGCTCCATCAGTACTCATGGAAGCAGCAGTCAAGAGATAAGCCATGTGTTGCATGGAATAAAGATGGTACACAAGTGTTGAAAGGCAAAGAGGTTACTTTGGAATTAAAGTGTGCTTGGCCCAAGTCATGGTGCTTACATTGCCTCATATGCATGCGGAAGTCGGACAACGAATGAAGAAGACGGAGAGTCAGTGCACTTACACTGTGGTGCAGAAGACTGCCAAAAGACCACATCCTCCCCGAGGCACTAAAACCAGGGTGCTCCTAGAGGCAAGGATGAGGACGTTCATCTCGAATACTGTGGACACATTGTCAGGAGAGAGAGGACATTGTGCTTGGTACAGCAGAAGGGCAGTGAAGAGGAAGAAGGCCCTTGACAAGGTGGACTGACACATCGGGCTGAAAAATACGAAAACTTGTGAGGATGGGGTTTTGCTCTGTTTTCCATGGGTCACTGAGTCAGAAGCGACTGAACAGCATTTAACAACAACACACATACCATATCATAATATACATGAAAAGAAAACCGTCACTTGACTTGTATCATTGGTCTTTTAATAACTGAGCAGTCAGGGTGGAGGAGAGGAGGTGTGTGGCTCAGAAGACGGGGTACCCTAATGTTCACTGCCATGGTCCCCGTCTCAACTGTCTCAGGGCTTCGGCTCCCTCCTGGAAGCCTGACTTCTCACAGGTGGCCCTCCTGGGAGACCCGCGGCATCAGACCCTCGGCCACTGAGGCCTGGGGACTATGGGAAGTTTTCCAGCCCACACCCCTCTCCCGGTCAGAGCCAAATGGGCTGCTGGCAACTGAACAGCAGCAGTACATCACCTGAAAACATGCTTTTTATTTTAAAAGTATACATTCATCAACTTTTCAAATTCAAAGTGAAAAGGTCTCCTCTTAGAGAATGGGCCCACTAACTAGTTCCAAAATTTTTTCTCTTTGGTTGTTTTTGTTTTCTTTACTTTTATTATTGGTTGGGTGAACATTTACACAAGCATATTTGCTTTCCATTCACACTTATGTGCTTTGTGACATTGAGGCAGCCCCGTCGCTGTACCAGCAACACTCGACCCACTTCCTCCCTGGGTTCCCCATTTCCATTCGCCCTTTGTGCCTTCTGAGCTTCCTATTTGGACAAATGCTGCCCTTTTAGTCCCAGGTAGCTGGCTGTTCTGAGAAGCGTGTCCCTTAGAGGTATCACTGTGCACTTTCTAAGCCTACTGTTTGGCTGAACATTGATCTACAGGGTCGGTTTCGCCCCAGGCTTGAGGGTGTGTAAGGGGCACAGTCTCAGGGATTCCAACCACGAGTTTCCCTAAGGGCGGTAAACCTGGTCTTTTTAATGATTTTGAATTATGTCCTACACTTTTCTCCCACTCTGCCCTGGACGTTTTGTTATGCTCTTGATCAGAGCTGTCAGTAGTGGCAGCCTGCTGAGCACCATCTAACTAGATCTCTCAGTCTCAAGGTCGCAGAGGCTGTGAATGCGTTTAGATAGACCACCTCCTTTTATAGAGAATGAGAACTGAGGCACTGGTAAAGCAATCTGAAAATAGAACCCTTCTAGAGTCCATACCTAATTCACCAGCATTTCCCCCCTAGTGAATCTGCCTCATATAAACTGTTTCCAAAAACACTAACTCACAGTTTTCCCAAGAACAATGCTTTCCCTTCACTCTCCTGGTTCAACAAGTGTCCACAATGTTTAATGAAATCACATAATCATCATAACAAATAAAAGGCATAATTATCGTAACAAATAAAAGGGAAATAAACAGATCCAGGAACAAACACATTGAGTGTAAAGTCAAGGCATCAGGCACACACACAGAACTTGGTGGGAGAGAGGACGGAGGTGGGACCGTTACTATGATTGACGGGGCTGTGAATTACTAGAGCCCTCAGTTCAGTAAAAGTAGGTCTGTACCAGCTTGTCAAACTAAAACCTATATCAACAATAGCTATAGCTATAGCTAGCTAGACAGACAGACAGACAGACAGACAGACAGAAACCTAGCCATCTACAGGAGACAGCATTTCTAAAGTTCAATTTTTCTATGAGCCCAGTCAGCCGTGAGTGGTTGCTGGGCAGAGACCAACCACTACCGTGTCCATCTGTTTGACAAAGTTAGGTCCACCCCCACCCGCCTTCTCGGTTTCCTTTTAACCACAATTTACCAGAAGTACATGTACGAGAATTTTCCAAACTGATCTTTCTTTACACAGGTGCAAAGGTAGAACATGGACTTCTGCTTAATAAAACCACATGTTTTGGCAATTTTGCATTTAATGGGAAAGGCATCACATTAGAACCTTTCCAACCCGATTCAAGAATCCAGCTTCCTAGGTGAAATTTACTCTCACACGGCTGATGCGGCTCACTTTTACTTTGGTATGAACACGAAAGTGCTATTTTAATCCGTGGATTTTTTTTCTTTCCCAGCCCATAAAGAAAGAGATTAGTCAAAGGAGAATCCGTCACTATAGATTGTTCTACGACATCAGTTAACACCCCGATTAGCAGTCCGGTGCATAACTTAGTCACATCAATGGACACCAGGGCACTTAAGAATCCTAGTGGGGAGAGAATTCTTGGGGGGAAACCTCCTATTCTATGACTAGTGTTTCTTTGTGGGAGGAAGCATGGCATGTGACTGATTATGTTTTTTTCTCTTTATAGCTTTTGGTATTTTCTATTAACCGACACTATTTTAAAAGGTTCCTTTTAAAGATGTGCTCAGTTGGAAAGAGGGTGGTTCTCCTGCCTTCTCCAACAGGAACACTTGGAACCCGGTGGCTTTTCCTGGATGAGCAGGCTACAGTCTAGCTCGAGACAGCCCTCCCCCACACCCCGTGGGCTAGGGGAGCAGATGGCACATTGATTCCCTACACGGGCATCTGCCAAGCCCCTGAGGCCTGGCCCCATGAGATTTTCTGCCAAAAGCCCTGCGCGAGGGACTATTTCTGGGACATATACTGCAACTCAGGAGAAAGAAACAAAGCAGGAAGCCATTCCACCCTGCGAAATCAGGGCTCTACGGCACGTCAAGGGAAACAGCCTGGAAGGAGTTGGCCACAGGGCACGTCACTGGCCGCCAGGCGCAGTTTCCTCTTCTCAGAAACAGTCCGCACGGTGATCACCTTTCTTCCCACTTGACCTCTTAACAACTCAGTAGCTGGAATTACTACCGGCCCTGAAACAGCGCCAGGGAAACTGGCATGGAGGAAGCTTACATGCGTGCCCCAAACCTCTGAACAACTCCATGTCCCCAACCACTATGTTTCCTGGTGGCTTCCCAGTCATCTGGCAACTTTTTACAGCCTCTGCTTCCTCTTTCATTACCTGGCTCTACTATTTGCCTCTTCGTCCTTTTAAACTCTGCCCTGGCTAGTGCGTCAATATCTACCCTGTGCCAAGTGAGGTCCCTAGCCCTCTGGACAGACTCCGCTCTGGGTCCTCTGGGTCCTGAAGCTGCACTGGCTGCCTGGCCACCTTTGTCAATCATCTTCCAACTGGATTATAAAAGCCTTGGAGCCATCTCCTGCTTCCCAGTTGCTTCCTCCTCAAACCCATCCTCCCACTGGGTACCTGATAAGCTGTAATCCTCCCACTGGCCAGAGGGTCAAGTCCACGCTCTGTATCGTGGTGTCTGAGACAGCTGGCCTGCACTCTGGCATGCCTGTGACACTTCTGTCCTCTGTGCCTTTATTTTCACAGACCTGTCCCAATCTGTCTCCCTTCGCCCCCCCCTTCCCCCACCTGAGCAACCCACCCTTCCTGCGTCAGAGCTCATGAGTCATCACCCTGAGAGCTGCCCTGTGACCTCCCTCCACAGCAATTCAAAGGCTTGTTCCACATTTCTCTCCACAGGGTGTGTCTCCATCACGTGGATACGGGGAACTCGGCACACCTGCAAGGCTTACAGATGGAGGAGACTGGATGGGAGGTTTCACAGCCTGGAGGGCTAGGTCATGACTACACTGACCTGAACACAGTGGCTACCAGGTGACTGACCATTTCTCACTCCGTCCCGCACCCCGCTAACTAGATTGTGGCTAGGTCCCGGATGCCACGGTGCTCAGTGGATAAAGGGCTTAAGGGCTTGATATAAAAGAAACAACAACTGTGACAACACTAGAAGTAGGAAGGGGCTTTCAAAAAGTTTGTGGGCACTGGAGGAATGTATAGATTTTGAAAAGAGATGTAAGAGCCCCCAATAATTTTTTTTTTTTTAATGCTAGCTTTCCCTGACTCAGTCCTGAAAGTCCACGGTGATGACCCCAGCTCTCTCCCCTTGGACCCCTCCCTCAGAAGACCGATCCAAGAGACTTTGCCTTTACCAAAGGAATAAGGAATGACGGGTCCTGCGACCCCATGCAGCTGGCCAAGGGAACCCGCAGGCCCACACCAGTAGGGGCAAATTCAGACAGGGCGGGTCCATAGGTCCTCAGTCAGCCCAGCGCCAGGGACACAGCCTTAATCCCCATAGCAACGCTCAGCTATAAATATGCAAGTCAGCCAACTAAGCAACGCCCCAACTAAGCAACGCTGCTAGCATTGCTGTACAAGGGGTGGTATGCAGACTGGCACCTGACCGAGGAGTCCAAACAGGTCAGTAGGCTGACTTCCGGGTTCCCCTTTCAGTTGTCCTGACAGTCACCGGCTGGAGAATGAGAGCCGCTTCACAGTGTCAACGGAAAACAAGGTCAATGGACTTGCTCTTCCAGGTCCTTCCAGGGGCCCTCTTTTTGTCTCCCTGCTCTCAGGGAGGGGCCTTTCCAACTTCTACGTCCTCCTAGACTTCTACCAGCCCTTGGAGTAGCCTGGCTCACACATTTGTATCTCCAAGAGGGCCCCCGAACCTAACCTCGGGCCAACCATGTCCCCATGACACCCTCTCCCACCCTACTCAGCTCCCTTCTAGGCGCCGCTTCCTGACTGCCACCAGAAGCTGTGCTCTGCCTACTCCCAGCAGCACTAAGCGGGTACCTGCTGTATGCCAGGCAGCGTGCAGGGCACACGGAGCCAACATAGCTCGAGGGCCCAGGTTGGACTGAGGCGCTGCAGTGGCTCTTTAAGAGGGGGCCACCGAGGAGGCTGAAGGACCATGTCTGTCTGGGGAGGTAGGGAGACCAACTGGGAAGGGAAGCTGCTGAGGTTCCTCAAAGAGCAAGGTGACGGGAGTGGCAAGCCTCTCCCCACCCCTGCTCACACCTTCATTCCTCCTACCTGCACGACAGTTAAGCCTCCAAACTGCACTCCGGCCTCTCTCTCACCAGTGCAGCCCACTCTGCTGCTCAGTCACCCTCCCAAAGGACACCCAGGGCCCTCAGCCCCCCAGTTCCAGATGTGCCCTGAAATGCACCGTCCCCAAGTCTCTGATCACCCAGCACACAATGGGCAGAGCTGCCCTGTGCTGGTGCTGGCCGGAGCTCTTGTCATGCCTCATCAAATTAAAACTCAATCTCAGTGCCATGAACTTGATGCCGACGCATAGCAACCCTACGGAACAGAGAACTGGACCTGGGGGTTCCTGAGGTTGTAACTCTTTAGGGAGCAGATGGTCTCATCTTTCTCCCACAGAGCAGTTGGCGGGCTTGAGTTCCTGACTCTGTGGTTAGCAGCCCACCACGCACCCAGGGTTCCAGGTGTATCTATATACACCCCATCTGCCCTCCTGCTATTTGTTCCTGCGGTCACTGCCTCTTATCTCCAGTGAGGGGGAGGGTTTTATTTTTCTTTCTTTTCTGGCCAATAATCCCACTTAAAGAAATAAATACCTAATTCAAGATAGTGACTCCTTGCAGGCCAGGAGTGGGGGAGGGGAGCAGCCCAGCTCAGCAGTGCTCCCTCTGATCCAGCCACCCGGACCGAGTGATAGAAGGTGGGCGATCCTCAAGGAGAGGCAATGACAATGAGGGGGAGGGGGGGCGGCAACAATGGGCTCTAGCACAGCAAGGACTGTGAGGGTTGGACAGGGCAGTGTTTTCATGGTGTGGGCATCGGACAGGGTCGCAATGCACCACCCCCGGCCCCTCCCTGGGGTGGGTCTTGCTGTGCTTAGTAACTCTCACTTCCGACCCTCTCAGGCACTGCACACGAGTGTATCTTTGGCATGCCCAGGTGTCTTACACACACACAGTCAGTGCCTGGTTGCACTGTGGGCTGAAGAAGGTCTCCCATCTGGCAGCCAGACCACAGCACCCAAGTGATGGGCAGTAATGGGAAGAGTAACTACTAACCCAAAGCAAGCACTGTATGCACTTGGCCAACTGACCCAGGGAGTTCGTGGCTCTTATTACTGCCTTCATTTCCAAGGAACGGGGGCCCTTGCCGGGGCAGTCTTTGAAGAAGGAGAAGCACGGAAGATCCTGAGTGTTGCCGAGGATGTGGGCGAACTGGAGCTTTGGTGCACTGCTTGTGGGAAATGGTGCAGCCACTATGGAAACCAAGGATGGGTCAGTCCTCCTCCTGGGTAGACACCCCAGACAGAGAGTAGAAGACATCATGATCACATGAAAACTTGGCTGCGAAGGTTCGGAGCAGCACTCTTCAATAAGCTCCAACAACTCAAACAAACGTCCACTAGCTGAGAGGGAGAAGCCAGAGGGGTCTGTGGCAGGAGGAAAGGGAGGCTGTGGGCTCCAGTAAAGATTTACAACCTGGGGAGAGGGGGGATGTTCTCTTAAAACTGATATGGTAATGATTGTACAATTCTCCTTCATATGAACGAAGGATTAAACTTTTGAATTGCATACTATGTAAATGATGTGCCAACAAAACTGTTAAAAAAAATTTACAACCTTGGAAATCCTAGCATCACTGGGAGTGGAAATCGACTCAACGGCAGTGGGTTTGGCGGTTTGCTCTGTATGCACCAAGAAAGCACAAAGTTCACAGAAAACTGGAATTAAAAGATCCTGGGAACCTTCACCTGATTCACGGAAGGTTAAACAAATAAAAAAACAGACCGTGGAATTTCCCTACTTTACAGCGGAGGACACAAAAGCACAGCATTTAAACAACAAACAAGGATCACACAGCTCTGTTAGGGTCTTGCCTCGAGATCCTGAGCTCTCCTTTTTACAAAAAGCTGCTTTTCAGAAAATGTTCCTGGGCACAGGAGGTGCTTTCCGGAAGGAGTGAAAGTAATAGGCTGTCAGGAGAGGAGATTTAAGCACAAAGAGGAGCCCTTTACAAGCACTATCCTGACTGTACCCCCTGCAGAAGCCAACTCCTGTGGTGGTCAGCCAACTCAACCTCTGAGAGGCTGTGGGAGGCCTGGGGGCTAACAGGACCCCAAGGAAGACTGGTACATGTCAATGAGCCATTGTGATTCAGGCTCTGGCTTTGCAGCCCCACACACAAATCACACAGAACATGCCTTAGAGAAACACTGTCTGCCAGACCAGGGCTCCCAACTTCCCACAAAACAGTCTTTCAGGCCCTGCTTCCATTTTTCACATGTGGGCATGTTGGGCTGCCCCAGCAACAAAGATCCCGAATTTCAATCTTCGGGCAGCCTCATTAGCTCCAATTAATCATCATTACCCAGAAAGCACCCGTGGAGGAGTGAGCCATGAGGCCTGCGTCAGTTGCCAACTCCCCTCAGCCCAGGGTCCTATAAAGAGCGCACTGCGAGCCCACCGGGGTGCCTGCAAGGAGCAGGGTGTGTTCCATGGCGATGTAAAAATAACTTTCCATCAAAATGAAAAGTCTGGACACATGCAGTTGGCCCACAGCCAATGGGGAGTGCAGAGGGTCACCATGGTGAGGGAGCTAACAGGAAAAGAGACGCACACGTCCGGGCCTGCAGAGTAAGGGCTGCAGTGAGGCCCCTAGAACTCCGACTCTCACACCACAATTAAACCCATGAGTGAGCAACAGTCTACAGCTGTGTTCAAGTCCAACTGTGAATGCCTGCAAAACCTCACCACACTTTCCACTCACCACTAAACATCCCCTCGGGCAGGAAGAAGCCTTACCCTACAATTTAAAGCACTTTCTTCTGCCAATTAAAAAAAAAAAAAGCAGAAACAGAAGCCTAAGGTTTAAGAGATTCTATGTTGTCAACGGCCGGTTCCACCGACTACCTTGTTCCAAACCCTGTGGGATACATCATCATTTTGGCCATAAACCAACACCAAACACACAGCGGCTGGGTTGATCCCAACTCATAGTGACCCTGTAGAACTGTTCCATGGGGTCCCGGAGCGCTACATTTGCAAAGGAGCAGATGGCCACATCCTTCTGCAACTGAAAGGTCAGCCGGTGGTTTCCAACGGTGGTTTCCCTTGGAAGGAAGATAAGGCTCTCGACTCCTGTGAAGAACACAGTCCCAGAAACGTACAGGGGCAGTTCTCCCTTGTCAAGTCAGAATGGGCGCAACGGCAACCAGTTTGGTTTTATTTTTACTCCCCCAAGGCAGCCAGTGCATCCAAACCATTGTCCTTTCTGGTCGCAGCCCAGTGCTTAACCAGTGCACCATCAGGGCTCCTGGATTTTGGCCAAAGAAAGGGGATTTTTCTTTTTTTTTTTAGGCTCATGACAGAAATTCATTCAAGAGTCCTGGCGTGACTTCGGATGTTGAGCGATCCTGTGTGCTACGTTCAGTACTGCACATGCTCTGTTCTCCCTCACGCCTCCTGTTCACACTCTGAGAGGCACGTGTGCCGTGGTCTTTCGCCAGCACAGGCTCAGAGAGGTGAAGTGACTTGCCTGCAGTCACATGACTGGGAAGTGGCCTGGGCCTCGCTGCTCCTGAAGGCCACATCATCAGTGTTCCATCTGGGCAAGAGCTGGCAGCCCCAAAAGCGGGTGCTGCTGTGCTGCTCAGTCACCCAGAAATAACGCAAGCCACGAAGTTACCAGGTGAGTAAGGCTACCTAGCCAAAGGTTACACCCATTTCTCTAGGAACCCCATGCCCAGGGCAAGAGGATTTGCAGAATGTGACCCTGGCTAGGGTCATTTGGCTTTCATGAGAAGTTTCCCCTTTTGGAGAGGCCTACGGTCAGAGAAACAAACTACTGATGAGTAATTGAACTGAAAGTATGTGGTCTAATAATCCAGGGAGGTACGGAAGTACTCTAGAATGAAGGTCACCTTTACGCAAAAGAAACCAAACAAACAAAATCATAAAAAACAAACAGAAGACCCTACCAGACTGTACCTTTCCTGTAAACCCTAACTTTAAGGCTCCCAGGGACCTGGTGACACCACTGGTTAAGTACTTGGCTGTTACTTGAAAGACCCTCAATTTGACCCCCACCAGCCACAGGGAAGGAAAAAGAAGTGGCCATCTGCTCCCATCAAGATTACAGCCTCAGAAAACCGGATGGACCTGTTCACCTCTGTCCTATGGGGTCCCCGGGAGTTAGAATCCACTGCCACCAGGAACTGGTTTGGTTTAAGGTTTAGATGAGGAAACTGTCCCTACCATCCTCAAAGTCAGCAGAAATTAACCTGAATCGTCTTTCCACTGAAAGATCACATTTCTACTGACACTCCACCAGTACAGCTACAATACTATTTTCACCGTGCAAGAGGAGCCACGCTGAGCAAAAGAACTTATAGGAACTGTTACCCATTGGGAAAACACACCTATCATTTTCTCATTACACTAGAAAGCTGCCCCGCTGACAATCAGCAAGAGGTTTCCCTGGTGACTGAAAAGCAGACAAAGCAAGCAGAGACTTTCTTTCTTTGGGGACATGAAACTCCCATTCATTTCCGTCAGGAAAGATGGATTTTGTCACTTCTTCTCCAAACTATAAAGTGCTACGCAGTGCCCATGCACAGGGTGAACTGGGCCTCCCAGGGAAGTTCCTTGTGCCAAGTTACAAAGCCAGTGAATACAAGGGGGGTATTAATGGAAAGACTGATAGTATCTTACTACAGTGGCCTCTCTGTGGCTGGGGACAAAGATCTGTTGAGGGTTTTCCAGTGGTTTTGAATGTGCAACCTCCAGACAAGCCCCTCTGCAAGGGGGCTGGCTCGGTCCTGAACAATCCCTCTTTCGGAAAGAAAGCCAAAAGTCCCACACGGGCTTCTGGGTGAGAGCCTTGGCACCGCATGCGTGGGAAGGCTCCAGCTGGGGAGACAAAGGCGCAGGAGTGGTGGACGGCGGCTGGGTCCCCCTGGGTTATTGTAGGCCCAGACCCACAGATCGGACTTCCAGAGAACAGTCTAAAAGCTTTGGGGCAGGAAAGGAAAGAAAGAGAGAGTGAGGGAGGGTGGGAGGCAGGCAGGCAGAATATGTTGGATTCACCGCAGAGCCAACCCCATGGCAGGGGACTGAGAGAGATAACCGGAGCGGCACCTGGCTCAACTTTCAAAGGGGTGGAGGCAGCAGGCAGCCCCAGTCTCCACTGTACCTTCCTCCAGAAACCCGCTGCGGGTCTAACACAGTGTCGGGCAATGCTGGTGGGACTCTAGCACCCAGATCTACTTCCACCCCCCAAAT